>NC_059136.1:41742056-42047627 GCF_020740605.2 Lemur catta
CCTGAGGTAAAAAAAAAAAAAAGTTAATGTATTTGTCAAGAATTGTTTGTAAGATGGGAGATTAATAATTGAATTTAAAAGATTATAAAATTTTGTATTGTTGGGAAATGGTAAGATATTGGTTAGCTTTGGGCTTTGATAAGTTTTGTATGCATGTTAAAATTTTAATTATAACCATACAAAAAAATACAGAAGGAATGAATACTTTCCAGGTCAGTAGAGGGGTAAAATGGAGTTTAAAAAAAGGAAATTTGATCAATTGTAAGTAAGGTGTAAAAGAAAAAAAAAGGACAGGAAAAATGTAGGATAATAGAAAGCACAGGGTAAATGGTAAGTCCAAAATTATCAGTAACTTGAATAAATTTAAGAGAACCAAAGTTATCAAGTAAAATACAGAGACTGAATGATGTGAATGTAACTAAATCTTCTTTTCAAGATTACTCATCTTGAATCTGAGAACACAAATAGAGTGAAAGTTAAAGAGTAGACAACCAACGTATTATGTGAGTACTAAACAAAATAAAGGTGGTGTAGCTATATTAATATTAGATAAAATAGTCTTTGAGGCAAATATTGAATTACTAAGAATAAAAGAAGTCATTACAAAATAGCAAAAAGAAAAATTCACTAGGAAAATATAACAACTCTTATTTTGTAAAGCAAAATTGCCAGAGTTATAAATAGGAATGGACAACTATCAGTGAGGGAGGTTAAAACACACATTTTTCTCAAGGACACATGGTATGGTTTTGAAAATTTACCACACTTAAATAATAAAATGTCTCAACAAGTTTCAAAGTATATTCCTACCCACCACGTTCTCTGACCACAATGCCATAGCTAGGCATCAATAACAAATAAATAGCCTTTTGAAACCTCCAGATGTTTAGAAATTAATAACATATTTCTAAGTAACTCTTGTACCAAAGAAGAAAATCTAGTGGAAATTAGAAAATAGCATGAGTTACATCATAACAGCACTACATCTCAAAATCTATGTGATGCTATTCAAGCAGTACTTGGATATTCATACCTTTAAAAAAATTCATATAATAGAAAAGATTAAAAATTAATGAGATAAATATTGAATGCAGGAGGTTGGAAGAAAGAAACTATAATAAAGAAGTGAATAGTAGACATAAAAACATAAAATAAAGATAGCATAGAAAGGAACTATGAAAATATGCATACACTACCACTGACTAAATTTCAAGGCACGCACTCTAGAATAATTCTACCATATGCACAGAAGGAGACATAAACAAGGACATTTACAACAAATTAATAATAGCAAAATATTGGTAACATCAAGAATAGAAGGGTTCAATACACTGGGGTATATTTGTCCAATGGAATTCTATTCTATACACCAAAGAAAATGAATAAATGGGCTTTATGTAAATCAACATAACTCAAAAAAGTCTATTACTAGATTTTTTTAAAAAGTGAATTGCAAAAGTATACATCCATTATGACAAAATGCATATAAAATTTACATAAACTGTGAATGTATAATTAAATAGTGCTTAAGGATGCATATATATTCAGTAAAATGGCAAAGACACACAAAGAAATGATAAACACTGAATTCAGGGTAGTGGTAGCCTCCTACAAGAGAGGAAAGGGAATCTATATAGATAACTAGTGAGTTTCAACTGTACCATATGTTATTTTCTTAAACTGGACAAACATGTTTATCATATTATTTTTATACATTTTCTATGTATGACATATTTAATAATAAATCATAACAAATATAAGTATAAAATGATACACTATTAGAAGAAAAATAGGAAAATATTTCATAATATAAAAAATTACAAAACCAAGAAACAAAAATTCAGATTAGCACATTTGTTATGAATTTTTTAATTGCATTAAAAATTCTCAAAAAGATGAATATGATTGCAAGGCAAATGATACACCAGAAGAAAATATTTGCAACAGTATAACAATATAATAGAAAAGGGTTTCATATTCACAATATTGAGAAAGTTTCTATACATTCATTAAAGAAAACAAGACAACACAAAACAAAAGTGCACAGGAAAAAGTACAAATGAAAAGTGCTCAACCTCACTAGTAATCAAAAAAATGTAAATTAAATTAATGAGACATTACTGGGAAAATGTTTTAAATATTGAGGATTTCAGATGTTGAAAAGCATATACGAAATAATTCCTGTCATACATTGTTGGCAGAAGTATAAATTATTGAAAAAAATGTAAGTCAATATTGATAGCTAAAGCCTACCATCTATGAATCTGGCAGTCTAAAATTTGCATATGTTTTGACCCTGCCATTCCACAGTTAGAAATATGCTTATTGCAGCATGTTTGTCATAGTGAAAATTAGAAAAGACTTAATGCCCATCAATAGAAGAATAATCAATAAATTATAATGATCAACAAATTACAATCAACAGGGGAATAATCAATAAATATAAATTATACTATAATATCTATAATGTAATAATATAGATATTATACCATCCAGCCATTAAAAGGAATTAGGTAGACTAACAATAATACCTAACATTATTCAATGATAGGTAGAGGGCAGGGTGTAGTGGCTCAGTCCTGTAATCCTAGCACTTTGGGAGGCCAAGGCGGGAGGATCACTTGACACCAGGTAGAGACCAGCCTGAGCAACATAGAGAGACTCCATCTCTACAAAAATTTTTTTAAAAACTAGCCAGATGTGGTAGCATGTGCCTATAGTCTCAACTACTTAGGAGGCAGATGCAGGAGGATCACTTGAGCCAGGAATTTGAGGTTGCGGTGAGCTATGATCACGTCACTGAATTCTAGCTCAGGGGACAGAACAAGACGCTGTCTTTAAAAAAATAAAGGTAGGCAGCATTCTAAGTATTTTACATACATCAACACAACTTATTCCAAATAACTCTATGAAGTAAATCCTATTATCCACATTTTACAGATGAGGAAATAAAGACATAGAAATTTGGATAACTAGTATAAAATCACTCAAGCTTAAAAGTGGCAAAGGCAGGCTTTGAATTCAGGCAGGCGAATGGGAGAGCCCATGTAATTTACCACTGGGTGATACCGCCTCCTGCCTCCTACCTGTACTGACATGGAAAGGTTGCCAAGGGAAAAAGCAATGCATAAAACATAATATGACAGGCTGTGCATACATGTTTGTATATTCACGGGAAGGTGACTGAAAGGTCACATGTCTTGACAGTCACCATGTGTGGGGAAGTAAGGAGGAGTGAGAGGGGCCAAAGGTGATCTTCCTATTAGATCTATGCTGTTTCAATGAGACCAGCAACCATGTGTGTACTGCCTGAGTAATTAACACAACTCCCCAAATGAGCCAATCAAAAGAATCTCTGACCGTCTGGTGAAGATGCTTTACTCCCATTTCCTTTGTCCACAATCTTGCCTCTGGGCTTTGGATCCTTTCTTTTTTCTAAATCTTTAACTGGAAGAAAAGCAGAAACACAGCAACATGTTATGTTAAAGTCCAAAAGAAAATATCCAATGAGTTTTACTAAAACCTTTGAAAGCCCTAAAAGTATTAATAGAAATTAGCTCCATGATACAAATTCATCCCAAATTTTAGAAACTGCTATTTTTTTTTCAACCTTTTTGAGAAGAGGTAGAAAGCACTTAAGAAATTACTTTGGTTGAATCTTCACTATGGACAGGTATATCAAATGAATTTAATTCTGTATATCTCTTATAAAATCAGCGTAACTATCCCCATTTCATACATGTGGGAATGAAGAAGCAGTAGGCTGTGGCAGGTTTTAGCAGAGAATGCAGTGGAAAGTCAAGCTAATGGTGTAGATTGGTATGAACGCTTAAAACTGCCGCAGCTTTCCTGCCATTGCTTGACACCTTGGTTTTCTGAACAAGTCAAGCCAATTGTCAAATGGCAATGGTTTCTGCACAAATAAAATACCTATGGATAGATTCACAGTCTGGCTGTCAGGAGTGGGTTTCACTCTTCTCCCCCCTGCCCTACCCCGAGGTCTCCTTCCACCATCTGGCCGCAGAAAGGAGCTCAAACTAGCTGAGCTCACCAGCAATGGCTCTGTGGACTGGGAGTTTCCTTGTCTGGGATCCAACCTGGGGCCCAAAATGTGGCTTTCCTGTGGAGGGTGGGGTGCTCTGAGAATGCACTACAGCTCTGATCCACACTACAATCTCCTTTCAGCTCTGTCTACGAGGGTTTTCTCACCTCTCAAGATTAGTTCACAAATCTCCCCTCCATGCCCCTCAAGCAACACGACTGAGTATAGAATCTGGCCTGTGGGCCTGTCCCCAGCTCCCCGAAGATCAATCCCTGACCATGCCAGGGAGAAGTGTGCTGGTTCTGAGTTGCCCATGAGTGCTTAAGCGGGTTTGTTGTCCCTCCGCTTCCTGCCGGGTTGTGCTCTGCTCTGCTGGAGCAGCCAGGTGAGCAGCATGGGACTTGATTAAATTAAAAACTTCTGCAGAGCAAAGGAAATAATCAACAGAGCAAATAAACGATCTACAGAATGGGAGAAAATATTTGCCAACTATACATCTGAGAAAGGGCTAATATGCAGAATCTACAAAGAACTCAAACAAATCAGGAAGAAAAAAACAACCCCACTAAAAGGTGGGCAAAAGACATGAACTGAAGCTTTTCAAAAGAAGATAGACAAATGGCCAACGAACATGAAAAAATGCTCAACATCACTAATGATCAGGGAAATGCAAATTAAAACCACAATAAGATATCATCTTACTCCTGTCAGAATGGTGTTTATTAAAAAGTCCAAAAACAATAGATGCTAGCATGGGTGCAGAGAGAATGGAATGCTTATACCCTGTTGGTGGGACTGCAAATTAATACAACCTCTATGGAAAACAGTATGGATATTTCTCAAAGAACTAAAAGTAGACATACCATTCAATCCAACAATCCCACTACTGGGTATCTACCAAAAGGAAAAGAAGTCATTTTATCAAAAAGACACCTGCACTTGAATGTTTACTACAGCACAATTCACAATTGCAAAGATATGGAATCAACTCAAGTGCCCATCAATTCATGAGTGGATTAACAAAATGTGATACACACACACACCATGGAATACTACTCAGCCATAAAAAGAAATGAATTAATGTCTTTTATAGCAATTTAGATGGAACTGGAGACCATTATCCTAAGTGAAGTATCTCAAGAATGGAAAAACAAACACCACATCTTCTCTTTAATAATTTGGAGCTAATTGATGGGCACACATGAACACTAAAAGAAGTAAAAATCATTGGAAATCAAGAAGGGGAGGGGGAGAGGGGAAGGGAGAGAAAGGGAGAGGCAAAAACCTACTTAACAGGTACAATGAACACTATTTGGGCACACTTACAGCCTTGACTAAAGCATTATAAAAGCTATCCATGTAACAAAAATATTTGTACCCCCTTAATATTTTGAAATAAAAGAAAAAGAAGAAAGCAAGAAAGCAGGAAGGAAGAAAGGAAGGAAGGGAGGACGGGAGGGAAAAATACTTGTGGAAATGCAGAAGGAAGCCACTGGCAAGATATTTAATTTAAGTGTTACATTCACTTCATGGAAATAAGCAAATGTATCAGAGGGTGAACTATATAGGGAAAGCAATGATTTCCTTCCAACCATCCTTGTTGCCTTCTCCAGGATATTGTTCCATTAAAAATCCTGTCTTTATCATATGCTCCTCCTCTTTCTTTCCACTAGCTTCTATCTCTTTGCTGAAAGGGTTTGAGATTTGTCATATGCCAAGGTCACGTCACTCTAATTCTATTATTTCTTTCCTTAGAAACTTTTCTTGGCTTTCTGGTACCCAGAGGTTAAATTCCAAGATTAAGAAACAATCAAAAATATAAGATGCCTTGATCCTGCTGTGTCTACTGATCTAATTTTTTTTTTTTTTTTTTTTTTTGAGACAGAGTCTCACTTTGTTGCCCGGGCTAGAGTGAGTGCCGTGGCATCAGCCTAGCTCACAGCAACCTCAAACTCCTGGGCTTAAGCGATCCTACTGCCTCAGCCTCCCGAGTAGCTGGGACTACAAGCATGTGCCACCATGCCCGGCTAATTTTTTTTTTTGTATATATATTTTTAGTTGGCCAGATAATTTCTTTCCATTTTTAGTAGAGATGGGGTCTCGCTCAGGCCGGTCTTGAACTCCTGACCTCTAGCGATCCACCCGCCTCGGCCTCCCAGAGGGCTAGGATTACAGGCGTGAGCCACCGCGCCCGGCCCTGATCTAATTTTTATATCCATTTTTTTAGATCTCATTCTCTGACTTCTTTATAAGTATTGGCACTTTGGAGCACCCCTCCTTTAAATTCTCTTCTTTCTCAGTTTTTACAAAGGCATTATCCTGGTTTTCTCCTATTCCTCTGACCACTCCTTTACATTCTCATTCTTTGGATACTTTTTCTACCTCCATTCCTGAAAAATGATCATATACTAAAGTTGCCTTGCATCTCTGTACACTCCACTTGTAATTTTGCCATCCCACAGTTTTAATTCTTACCCATCCACAGATAATTTCCAAATCTTTACCTATCAACTCCACTCACTCATGGGCTCTGGCCCTAAATTGCCTTCATTTTCTAAAAGAAAACACATCTACAACTTTAATATGAGAAAGATGGTACTGAGAAATGGCAGAGGTACAAACAGATCTAGGATTCTTTTTTCTAGAGTCCTTTTCTAGGGAAACTTCATGCAAAAGATTACCTTTGAGCCAGACTTTGAAAGATGGGCAGGATTTTGCAGGCAATGATTAGCAAAACATCATTCTGAAGAGGAAAAATGTTGGCTAAAAAGAATGCTTGCCAACACAGAGTGTAAAAAATTCTTTTAATTTCATGTTGTCTCAGCATCCATTTTAAATATAAGTTGGACTTTCTCATACCAGAAACAGGGCTCAGTCACACTTGACAGTTTCCAGTTCTACACCCACCCAGTTCCTCAGTGAGGTGGATCCAGATGGCCGTCTTATCCAGCTGCTCCCTGAGGGCCACCACCCTGTTTGACAGCCACACACAGCCTACTTGACTGGCCCCACTGACCCTCACACCTGCAGGGACTTTGCAGATATGCCATGGTGACCACTTTTCAGTCACAGTGTGACCTCCTGGAACTCATGCCCACTTGCTTTAAACCCACCAATTAAAACTCCTCATGGAAAACCTATTTGGATAACACCCTAGACCCAATAAAGGCTTTGACCCACGGGTCCTCCACCCTCCGTGTGCTCCCTGACCTCTGTGTGCGTGGCCTCCAGACATGCTGTGTGACCCTCAGGACCTGTTAGTAATAAAATCTTTATTTCCATCTTGTGTCTGTCCTAATTATTGAAGAGGTGTTCTCCACCTTAAAGGTTATAAATAAAAACATAGGGCCATACCACCAGTCCACTGATAAACAAACAAAAAAACAGCAGCCATTTTGGAAGCTGGGCCACTAGGTCATATATAAGGTACAACAGATGTTACACCAATCTGCTGTCTCCCCCATGTAGGAGCAAAATCTGTTAGAAAACAGACTGTCATGAGCAAGGTGGTATTACAACAATGGCTACCACGCTCTACTGTGTGTTGAAGTAAGTTAATCTGCACAATAATAGGCACAAGTCATCACCCCTATTTGCAGATGAGGAAACCGAGGCTAGAAGTGATTGAGTTGCTTGTGGCAGATTTGGTATCTTAATATCCAGCAGATCAGACATGCTTTTCTGTCTTTAAAATCCAAAGATTGCTTCTTATGCTTCCCTGTGTATCAACATACGGACTCATAAAGAATCCAAATCCCTGAACTGAATGCAAACTGATATCCACAAGGCTTTCGCTTGATCACCATTTTCCTGGATCCAACCATGAATGTTTTCTAGGCAGGGGAGACCAGACTTTAGCTCCATCTCACAGGGAGCAAGAATGTAACCGAAATGCAAAAGGGAAAAGGAAGCTATCCAAACAATTTTAACTTCATTCTTACAAACTGTCACTTGGGTAGAACTAATCCCTCTATCCTGCCAATAAAAATAACATAGCTGAAAATGTATATGCTTACATATCATTTATTTAGCTAACCAGTTAGAATGTTTCACTACAATCATCTTTAACAGAGCTAAGCAAGCTGAAAATAAATGAATTTCCTTCTAAGTGCTTTGAAAAAGTAGCTACTGGGAAAGCTTTTGAAGCCTCTCTGTATTTCCTCTACTGCTCAGTTGGTGGAATATTTTCAATGATCAACTGCAAATCCTTCAGACTACAGGAAAATGAATCATTTCTCCTTATCCCTTTCACTGCTTCTCACAAACTTGAAGTGAAGTGATTTCAGTTCCTCATGTAGGAATGTCGGAAGCCAGAAACTAAAGCGCAGTACCAATAAAATGAGACAGAAGGCTGATTTATACCAAAAATAACATGCAAATCTTTTCCAGAGCTTCTGGACAACATGAATCTCAAAAGAATGTAACATTTACAACATCCACTTGTCTTGCTGACAGGTGGATTTACCGAATGTCATTGTTCAGAAGTTTTAAGAGGTAGCAGGTTAACAAAGTTTTGTCTTGTTTTAATTTTTTTTTAAAGTCACAAAATATGTCTCACAAAACATCAGTCAGAAGAGGAAGGGAAAAAAGAGGGAGGGAGGGGGTGTAGAAAATCTAGATAGAACATTACTACACACAGAGTTCCAGAACTCACAGCCTCACAGATGTGTGGATTAACCCTATGGTAGGATTTTCAAAGCTATTGTTTAAAATAAGAAAAAAACCTATTGGAAATGAAATCTATAATTTGCTTCAAAAATAATAAGGAAAGAGAGGTGTGGGAGTATAGATAAAACAAGACTGGCCATGAATGGGTAATTGCTGAAGCCAGCTGATGGCTACGTAGGGGTTCACTATACTCCTCTGTTGATTTTTTTAATTATGGTTTAAATTGTCTTTAATAATAAGTTGGGTTTTTTTTTTTAAGAAAAAGAGTCTATTTAAGCAATGAAGTAGCAGAAAGTTAACCAGGGTAGGCCTCTTCCATTTGCATTCACAATACAAAAATACTTTGTCTTTCCTGTTTGCAAGCCTACTTTCAGGAAGAGGGAGTTGCTGTAGTCTCTGGTCACTAGAATATCAGGTCTATTGAGGCAGAGATTTGTACTGTGCCCAGTGCCTAGAATTGGGCCTGGCACTTAAATGAAAAAGAAAAAGAATGGATGAATGAATGTCTCCTGACAGACAGAAGAATCGAAGCTAGTGTGGACAACTTTTAAATCCAACATAAGGAAAAACTTCATAATGAAACTGTGGGAACATACATTGGGCTGCCTCAGGGTTTTCTCCCCTGCTTAGAATGTCCTCTGCATGCCCTTTACTTTCTGTTGGACCAGTAATTTTTGAGAACTGGCTCTAACATGAGGCTTTCCCACATCCACCCTTCCCCGGCCCTTCACTGGGGCAGAGAGAACACCTCTTGTCACAGAATGCTATGCATATCTCTCTCTAACACTTATCACATTGTATTTGTTTACAGATTTGCTTGTTGTGGAGACTGGCATAGAACAGGCCCTTAAAAAATGTCAAATAATTATTGGAAAGAGTTAAATTCCCTGTTGTGTAGTTGTTTTAGTAGAGGCTGTATTGGCACTGTCTGGGGATCCTACAGAGGAGATGAAAGCATCACTCATTCAGTCATTCATGTTTGTGGAGCACCTATTATCGATACGTGTCAGGCATATAATATGCAGCTTCAGTAAAAGGAGAAATAAAAATAATTGAGTCACTGTCTTCAAAGACTTCACAGTCTTGTGGGGGACACAGAGAAGTAAATAAGCGATTACAATATGGTGTGATTGTACAACCAGAGGGGAAGCCCTGGAAGCTAAGAAATCATATAGGAGATGCCTGTGTAAGGTGTAGGGGACAATGTCAGGGAAGGTGTTTGAAAACTAAAATATGACGTATAAGTAGGAATTCAGCAAAATGGGGAAAGGGAAGGACAGGAAAGCATTAGAGACAGGAGGAATTCACAGAAGGTTGAACTGAAGGTCTTTTAAGATCTCTACAAATCTAAAAAAATCTAGGATTTTAACCCCTTAGAATACATATCACAGACTCAAATCCAGTGCTGAGACAGAGTCCCATAGCAGTACTTTAAGACCTTTAAATACATACTTCTGAATTGGCCTTGAGCCGGCTTGCTTTCTTTGTCTTTATGGTACGCAATAATTTGAACTGTGTAATTCTGGTCCGGCATAAGACCTTGAATAATTGCTTTAGTTGCAGTGTTCTGGAGATTCAACTGATTAGTTTTTCCACCTATAATAAAACAGAAAGATAAATCAGTTCTAACATATAAAGTTATATGTATACATATATGTATATAGCACATAATAGTGATATAGTTTTCATTCTCATTTTCAGTTGCACTCTTTTTACGTTAGATAACTTAAACAATTTTTTCATCATAACATATTATTGCTTCTATATACTAGGAAGAGCCATCATACAAGATTAGAAGACAGCAGGTTCACAACATTAGATATACCCTTCAAGGAAAGAACTCCACTTAGAAGTGAAGGGAGAGATATGGGCAGGCCAAATATAATTACCCATGCTGGAATTTTTTCTATGGCCTCTCTAAAGCGAGTCAAAGCATCCTTGAAACATGAGAATTTAATTATCTTAAATCTGACCACTGCTAGCTCAGGATGCTGAAGGAACCACTCATTCCCTGGCTACTTAAAAGTTACTTGGTTCATGAAAAGATTCACAATCCCATTACCTCTCCATCAAACTAGACTGACATCTAAGGCTTTCCTGAAAATACTGTTGATTAAATACTCAACATTTATGCAAAATTCCAAATTTTACCTTTCCTCTCTAATTTCTGGCAGCAATTACCATGCCTGAGAAAGGAGAAATAAATGTGCAACCCTCTCTAACAGTAACAATGAGAGGGGTCTGACATTTGCTGAATTAATCAAACATAACAGATTTTAATATCTTTTAATAATATTCCAATAAAATTAATTTTGTTAAGTCTGAAATTTAGTGCTGACATTATCCATGCTGCCTGCTACTAGAGGGCAAAACTGAGTCTTTCTCTTGCCAAAATACATTTCCTTAAAAGCATTTGTGTCTAAGATTTTTAATTTGGTGTCATGAACTTCTTCAATCATTTAAAACTCATCTACTACAAAGTGAATCAAATAAATCTTTCATAATGCATGTTTCACTAAAAAAAAAAGTTCCCCAGAAAACTGTATATTAGAGTCCCTCTTTGAGAGTCATAGGGTGTGTTATTTTATTAAAGGCTTTAAGAATCCTGCAACAAAATAGTTTTAAACTGTGTTTAAAACAGCATTTCCCAAAGTTATTTGACCATTAAACCATTTGGTTGCATAATAGTTATTAGCATCCCAAAGAATATCATGGAATAAGCTTTGAGAGCGACTGGCATAAATGATATTTGGACCATGTCTCATGGTGCTAAAACATCTCTAAACATTTTGTGGCTAGATGTGTTTATTATTCCGTTTATTTACTATGTTTACTCAAGTAGATTCCAGAGTGTCAAGA
Organism: Lemur catta; assembly: GCF_020740605.2. Classification (NCBI taxonomy): domain Eukaryota; kingdom Metazoa; phylum Chordata; class Mammalia; order Primates; family Lemuridae; genus Lemur; species Lemur catta. Next base: position 41,753,626 of record NC_059136.1, read on the forward strand.
TTGTTTGATTGGCTTGGGCCAATGCAGTAAGGACGTTGAGTAAAATAAACCTACTATTCCTCAAGAAATAATTTGCTTTTATCTTCAATTTTTATTTTGTCACAGGAGATGTTTAAGCAAGAGCTGGACATCCTACTTTTTGGGTGAACTCTTGCAGAGGAGATTGAAGGATCAGGTTGAGGTTTGGTTCAGAGGCCACTCAACTCACTTCTAAGATTCTATGATTCCTCAACAACACTTGCCTAGGGTAATTAATAGTTTGGTATTAACAGTAGTTAATCAGGAAAACTTAAACTACTGATTACCTGGAGAATAATTACCTTTCAAGATCAGACATGGGGGATTCTCAGAGGTACCACAAATTATTAGTAGTAACTTGCATTTAATACTACTCTCCACAAGTGAGTCACTTCTGTAGGCCAACAAGGGGAAAGTTGGCATATAGCATAGCTCAACCAGAAGTCATTCTAATGAGCTGATGGGTACTATTTCTTAATAAAAGAAGTGTCCTTTTTAGTCATCAAGCAAGAAGCTGGGTGTTTCATCTGCTTGTAGCATTTGAAATTTTAAATCAACTATGTAAGATGTCCACATTTGTCAACAACAGAGCATCTGTCTCCCTCATTAAATCAGCTGGGAAAACGTCACCAACAGAAACGAGTCCAGTTCCATATAACCCTCTTTATCACTAACAAAGAGAAAAAAAATATATATTTACATAAATATATATTGCACTAATATGCAATTATTATGTACTATTTGAAAATGAATCCTTGGAGAGGAAATGATAGCTGAGTGCATCTTTATAACAATCATAGGTAACATTTACTGAGCACTTACTACATGGCAGTCACTATTCTAAGTGCTTTATGTTTATTTTAGTCCTCACAACTGGTGCTTCTCAAATTAATGTGCACAGGAATCACCTGGGAATCTTTTTAAAATTTAGATGCTGACTCAGGAGGTCGATGGTGGAGACCAATATTCTGCATTCCTAACAAGCTTTCAAGTAATGCCTGTGCTGCTGGTCCCAGGTCAACCTTGAGTTACAAGATCATAAAAATTCCATTAAGTGAATTACTAATATTGTTTGAGCTTTTTAAAGAAGAAACTGTGGCACTGAGAGATTAACTTGCCTGAATCATGCTACTTATAAGTGACAATGAGACAGGAAAAGGGCAGGCACTGCTTCAGGCATTGCTTTAGGCATTGCTTCAGGAATTGCTTAATTGTGCAGGCAGTGCTTAATTGAGTCAGGAAGTCTAGAGCTGCGCTCAAAATAAGATGGAGGCAGGACAAATTCCAAAGGGTTAGAACCAAGATGGAGGAGAAATCCACTGCTTCTTGACCTTGCAGCTTCATTATACCTTCATTAACATAAAATTACCATAAAAGTTTCTAAGGAAACCTCCCACTCCCATCATGCAGCTGAGCCATGACACTTCCTATTTGACCATATTTGGTGAAAAGGAGGAGATCACCCTCATTCCAGGAAAACATTGCCCCTTTCCAAGAAATAACATTAATATTCCTCCCTTTGTTTAGCATATAATTAAGCCATTGCTTAAATAGAGAGGCTAGAAGAACCATGGAGCTGGTTCTCCTCCACGGAGAGAACTAGCCTCTACTCTGTGGAGTAGATTTTCTATACTTCTTGAATAAAACTCGATGTCACTTTATACTATCAGCTCTCTCCTGAATTCTTTCTTGTTTGAAGCCAATACACTTGGACTTCAAGTAACTTCAGCATTGAGAGTCACTTTCTGTGACAATAGAACCAGATTTTGAATTTAAGCAATCCAGTTATTAATCCCATCTTTGTCTTCATGATGCCCATGTAGCCATGACAATTACCCTACACACTCTGTGTTGTTTTTAGCTTATTATATTTGTATAATAAAAACACAAAATATGAGAAATAAAAATTCAACCAAAATTTAAAACATTTTTACATAACTATTCATTATTGATAAATTTGTTCAACTTATGCCTTTCCTACTTTGTCACTTATTTTCACAATGTCTACTTAGCCTTTATAACTTTAATGTATATTTGCTGAATAATATTCTATCGAGTTAATCATAATTTATTCAGCCAGTCACTATTGGACACCCAAGTGTACTGCATTTTTCTTTAAGTGTCAATGAACCAAAAGTATTCATTCTATGTCTAAACAGAGGAAGTAAAACTTTTTGATTGTCTGCAAATTAAGAGAATTACAGTGAGGGCAAGAGTTACTTTTTACACTTTGGGGAATGTTATGTCCTTGATTGGAGGGTAATATTTTAAGCTCAAATGATTAAATAAAATCCAAGGTTTCCAATGATTCTAAAGTAATGCTTAGCACAATGTGTTTTTAGTTACCTATATATAAAAAGTTGCTAATACTCTGGAAAACACAGTCCATTGTTTTTACCTGAAGCTGGAGTCACAAGAAGTTTGTATCCACTAAATTTCCCTCTTGGAGCTTTCCATGAAATCTGTATACTGTCATGGGATAATACATTATATCTTAACCTTGTAGGTGGAGCCACTAAAAAAGAAAAACAAAAACTGTTTAAACATTGAAACATTGAAATTTCCACTAGATAAGTTGAAAAGTCAAAGTAACATAATCGAAATACAAAGACTTCGTCATCCTCAAAATATGTTCTTTCTACAACCTCATTAAGAGCATTTGTTTCTTACCCAATGGACACTTACTTGTCAAATAGTACTGACCTGATGTCAAAGAACTAAGACTATTAGAATTTAATACTCTAGCCTACTATAGTAATTGAAGCCAATCTTCTTAAATACTTTCATTATGTTATAAGGATTTTTCTACTTGGAACATATGAGCTTTTATAATCTACTCTACTGGGACCTATTGTATGCCTTTCAGTTTTTTGCTTTGGTAATCCAATGTGTTTGATAATATGAGAATTTGAGAAGGCTATTATGGACATGTTATGGTAATAAGATATTCATTTAAAAACATTTGAGAAAGAGATTATAAAGGCATTCAGGATCAAATGAAAGATGATTATGTTTTGTAAACTTGGATCCACTCTTCAAGTACAGCTGATTTATGTACCTGTCAGAAAGATACAAAGCACATAGCCATAAATCAACCCAAAAGGTTTAATCTTTTCTGACAGTTTACAAAAATGAATAGATCTGTATTACTTTTTGTGCCAGTCATTCCAACTTCAAAACACATTTTTGGCTCCCCATGTAAATGTTCCAGAATTTCAAAAAAGAAAGGAAGTTTTTATTATATAATATCTAAATTAATTTGTTAACAAAGAAATGTTAATACTTAACAGAAAAGTTATCACTTATGCCCACTTTTATGCCCAGCCTTCCTTTCTCATTTTAGGAGAGTATAAAGGAGGGAGGAAACAAATATTCTTCTGAATCTATACAGGACATAATAAAGAGTAAGGATATTAGTTTATTCCCAGTTCTGCCACTTACTAGCTAAATAACCTTGAGCAAGAGATTGTTTCTTCCAAAACCTCAGTTTCCTTATTTTTAGAAAAGGTGACAGCAATACTTTCTGCAAAGGAGAGATGGCAACTTTATTTATTTATTTATTTATTTATTTATTTATTTGAGACAGAGTCTCACTTTGTTGCCTGGGCTAGAGTGAGTGCCGTGGCATCAGCCTAGCTCACAGCAACCTCAAACTCCTGAGCTTAAGTGATCCTACTGCCTCAGCCTCCCCAGTAGCTGGGACTACAGGCATGCGCCACCATGCCTGGCTAATTTTTTCTATATATATTTTTAGTTGTCCAGATAATTTATTTCTATTTTTAGTAGAGACTGGGTCTCGCTCAGGCTGGTCTCGAACTCCTGACCTCGAGCAATCCACCCGCCTCGGCCTCCCAGAGGGTTAGGATTACAGGCAGGAGCCACCGCACCCAGCCAGAGACGGCAACTTTAAATCAGATAATGTATATAATGAATGCACTGCATTATAATAGGTCATCAACAAATACTTGTTCTCCTTCTCCCTTATTTCATCTAATGGTTGAGATCAAAGTCTCATTTAATCCTCACAAAAATACATTGCTATCCCAATTTTATAAATAAAGGAACTGAGGCACAGCTAAGAGACTTGCCGAAGTTTACATACTGGAAAGAACAATGAAATGCACTGTTTCTTTGGAAGATGATCCTTTTTAAGAAGTCACCCTTCACTTAGCTAGATGAATGAAGAATTTACTACTGTGCAAACCCTCCACTCATCAAAATCAGTAAGCACTCAAAAACACAATCTTGAGAGTAGATCTTCTTTCTAGTTGTCCTTTCCTACTTCTAAGTAGAGAATGGCAGCCATGCAGAACAAAAACATTAGCTTCTTGTTCTCAATTTGACATGAATGGAAGAAAGAGTTTACATTTCTCTGATTAATAGGAAAGTATGAGTTTATTATATGAACAACTATTTTCAAATGGAAAAGGAAGGTGCCTAAACCTAACAGAGAAACTGTTATTATTTTTGCACGGTCTTCAACTTGGGGGAAAAAATCTGTTTATAGATAGGTTCTTATTACTTTTGGAAGACAATTTAAAATAAGAATTAAAAATTTTTTAACAATGTATCCAAGTTTCTGAGCTAAATCAAGTCAGTGGGCTGGTAGATATCATTGGCCAAGCTTTTGCATGAACGCACTGGTGAAAGAAAGCTGGCATGCCTGGGAACCAAGTGGAAAAGGACAAGTAGGCTGGGGGCTTTGATGTAGGCAGTTCCAAGCGGGTCCACGGATTCTGTTAGCTCTCCAGGTGTGTTGACATCTCAAGGAGAGCAAACAAGTTAACATTCAGGATTACTAGGTTAAAGATTAGAAATCTTTAGAGCATTTTCTATTCATGCTGTTCTTTAAATCAGCAGTCCTGGCCAAGCACAGTGGCGCATGCCTGGAATCCTAGCACTCAGGGAGGCTGAGGCAGAAGGATTGCTTGAGCTCAGGAGTTCGAGATCAGCCTAAGCAAGAATGAGATTCCTGTCTCCACTAAAAATAGAAAAATTGCCGGGCTTTGAGGCACATGCCTGGAGTCCCAGCTACTGGGGAGGCTGAGGCAGCAGGACCACTTGAGCCCAGGAGTTTGAGGTTGCAGTGAGTTACAATGATGCCACTGCACTCTAGCTGGAGTGACAGAGTGAGACCGGGTCTCAGAAAAAATCAGCAGTCCCCAATCTTTTTGGTATCAGGGACCCAGGGACCAATTTCATGGAAGACAATTTTTCCATGGTGGGGGTGGGGGGCTGGGGGGCAGAACTCAGGCGGTGATGCAAGCTACGGGGAGCTGTAAGTACAGGTGAACCTTCCCTGGCCACTCACCTCTTGCTGTGCAGCCGCATTCCTAAGTTTCATGGAAGACAATTTTTCAAGGGATGGATGTGGGGGATGGGAGCCTCAGACGGTGATGTGTTGTGTGGCCCGGTTCCTAACAGGCCACCGACAGGTACCAGGCCATAGCCTGGGGGTTGGGGACCGCAGCTTTAAATGTTGTCTGAGTTTCTAGCCCTCAACATCTCTTTAATCAACAGATAACCTTCTAAACCTCCAGCAGAAAATAATGAGGGCAACGTGGACCATGCTCAAATAATTCAGATGGTGGAACCCAGAGTGGCATTGGCTTCTACTCAATTGCTCAAGGAAACAAAATGTGAAGCAAACACAACACCCAAATCCAGTAATACTCAACTCTTTTATTAATTTACAAACGATTCATCTGACTATAGTCCCATTACAACTTCTAGCGAAAAGCAATGCCACTATTACGTTTTATCAACAGACCATATCTATTGCTTATATAAGCATAAATATTCTCACACTCATTAAAAGAAAATCTTGGTGAGACACAAAGTTCACAATTCCTTTAGGTTTTTCCCTTTAGAGGAAAAACACTGAAAAGAAGAAATGGTAGTTAAAAAAGAAAGAGGCATGAGGTCACAGCTGTGGGTTTCAAAGTTAGCCTTTTCCCCTCTGGAAGGCACTGGGACTTGAGCCCAGAGCAAGGGCAGCAAGACTGACAGAAACACTGTAAGTGCAGTGGAGAAATAATTGCTCTTATCTCATGGAACAAAAATTTGTGTATATTTAATACTAGACCCATGATTTTTCTTTCTGCAAGCACAAAGGAAGTGCTTTCTATACATACACTTAACTTCCAGTAATAATTATAAACGCTTGTATGAACTTGACTCAAAAGTTAACTTGTGTCAGTTCAAATCCTAATGTTTTCCAAAAGACAAATGTCAAGTGTAAAATCTGATTTTGAGCACACACCAAGAACCCAGAAGAAGCCAACAAACTCATTCTTTGCTTGGTGAAATCAAGCTTCCAGTGTGGAATTAGGCCCAGTACAACACTGGTGAATATATGAACTTCATCCTAAAGGGGGATTGAGGAGGAAGACTGAGGAACATCTAACTCATTATTTTCTGCTCCACTGCAAGGTTAGGCTGTTACTGAAAGTGTAAGGGTATTTTTGTTTTGCTGTGTTATATTGTGCTTTGTTTGAGAGGGAATATTTTCCTTAAACCCAAAGAATTTCACTGCAATCATTCCTATAGAAGCTCATAGGCAGGAGAGAAATTTTCAGGTCATTCCATTGAAGCCTTACTATTACCAAGCATTTAGGAAATTCTATTTCATACTACTTATTATTAGGCAGCAGACTAACTTTCTGCTGTCTGCCTTCCTTTCTTCCTCCCTTCCTTTCCTTTATTTCTTCTCGACTCAATTTGAAATCTTGCTGTTTTGACAAGTGACAGCCTATATAAAGATTTATGTCAATAAAATGTTCTCATTAATTCTTAAAAAGCTACTTTTTACCCAAGGATGCTGCAATGGACATCTTGTGTTCCTCACCATCCACACTCACATTCCCTCTGCCTTATTTGACAGCACCCTGGTTTTCTTCCAAGGAACAACACGCCTTCCCCACTGCATCAGGCCTTGGCTGCACTATCAATCAGCTATCCTTTCCTGGCTAAGGGGTGGGAAAACGACCCAAACCAGGTCAAGCTGACTTGTCCAAGAATCTGAACTTGACTCCAGCGATGGAAGGATGGAAAATCGCTCCAGTCATTCCGATGACATGCTCTAAAGAAAATGGTCATTAGTTCCTACAAACTGTATCCCAGGGGGTTCCCAGATTCCTACCCTTTTCGAAGCTTGATAATTTAACTTTTACTTTGATTATATGAGCTACAGCATTACCTACTAGTAATACATTTTTGCTTAAGTTGGCTGGAGAAAGTTTATTTTATTATTAACAACCAAAAATCTCTAACTGGTAGAGATGAACCAGTGCAGATCACATTGAGAGTGTTTTCCTCTTTAAAACATAGTTTAGGGTGAGAAGTTGACATGACAACCAATTACATTTATATTTTTTTAAAGAACTTTAAACATCAAAGAAGTATCTGGCTGTTTTTCAAAGTGATTAAAAAAAAAACAAACCAAGGAGGGAGGCAGGGATGGGTATATTCACACCTAATGGGTGCAGTGTGCACCATCTGGAAGATGGACATGCTTGAAGCTCTGACTTTGGTGGAGCAAAGGCAGTATATGTAACCTAAACATTTGTACTCCTGTAATATGCTGAAATAAAAAAAATTCAAAATTAAAAAATAAAAATGCCCCCCAAAAAACCTTCAAAAATCTTAGCTTTTTATCTCATTTTTTTCCATTAAATGCATAGCCCAAATGTTTTATAAACAGGAGCAATTAAATTTTGGGAGACATATACTGTGGGATATGCTAGAGGGTTCTTTTTATTGTGTTCAGAACCTAATATGTTATAATTTCATGGTCCATTATAAAGATGCTAAAAACAGCGGTAAGGAAAATATTCTCAACTTCCAAATATGTTTGACTACTATTAGCAAAACATATGTGTAAATGTGTTAACACAGAGGTCTTTATAAAGTTAAATCTAGCCTCCATGCAAAGTCTTCAATTTTACATGCCTTGAGGTTTTTAAGTGACAGTTACTTTACCTGCAGTGGTTCCTTCTTACAGCCATCCAAAACAAACACTGCTAGAATCGAGCACATATTTACTGTGAAATTCTAAGAAAGTATTGATGCCATCATTCTGTCATTGCCATATGCATGCTTTTCCTACAACCAACACATTGCTTTTTCTGTATTCCAGTTCATTCCACTTTTCTTGAAAAGAAGATGCTAGAATAATCCAGGTATAAACAATTACTTGAGCCAATGTAGGTCAACAGTTTTTGGAGAGGGAAAGTTTTTCATAAAATATTACATGGAGAGACTAAATGGTAAAGCACATTCTGTTGATTAGCAATTTAAGGAGGGGGGATTTATTTCCTGTATGCCTTTTAATATTAACTATATTAGTTCCCTATTGCTGCTGTGACAAATTGCACAATCTTAGTGGCTTCAACCAAGACATTGCTTATCTTATAGTTTGGATGGTCAGAAATTTGAAATAGGTCTCACTGGACTAAAATCAAGGCATTGGAAGGGTTGCATTCCTTTCTGGAGGCTCTAAGAGAGAAACCATTTTCTTGCCTTTTTTAGCTTCTAGAAGCTTTCTACATTCCTTGACTTGTGGCCCCCTTCCCTCTTCAAAGCCAGCAGTGGCCAGTCATCTTTCTCATGTGGAATCACTCACAATGGCCCCTCTGCCTCCCTCTTCCATATTTAAAGCCCACCCAAATAATCCAGGATAATCTCCCTATTTTAAGGTCAACTGATTATCACCCTTAATTCAATCTGATGTCTGAATTCCCCCTTGCCAAATAATATATTCACAGGTTCTAACAACTAGGATGTAAACATCTTTGTAAGCACGTTATTCCGACTATCTCACTTGACTTTTGTTTCTACTTTGTTCATAAATATGACTCAAAAGATGTCTATGTGGCTTTGCAAATTCGTGTCAAAATTGGCCAAGCCACAGGAACTCACTACTAAATTTGCTTTAAAAGCAGAAAATCCATCCAATAAAGCAATTCATATTCTTTATTTCTTGCTCAAAATCAATCATGTAAATAAGCAGAGTCATGGTAGAAATAAGATGAGGTTTCTCAAAAGTCTCACATATTTTCCTAATCACCAAAGCCACTGACATCTAAAGCCTTTTCTTACTGGGATTTCCTCCAGCATGTACTCACCATCTCCCTTCTTGAAACTTTCTCCAGCCTTCACTTCTAGGCCACTAAGTTCTCCTGATTCTCCTTGTAATTGATTTTTTTTTGACACTTTCAATCAGTCATTTTTCTTCTACTAAACTCTCTTAACTGTTGATGTTCTGCAGGCTTCATCCTCACTCTTTTTTTTTTTTTAGCAAGACATGATCTCACTCTGTCATCACCTAGGCTGAAGTGCAGAGGCTCAGTCATAGGTCCCTGCTGCCCTGAATGCTTGGGTTCAAGTGATCCTCCTGCCTCAGCCTCCCCCTGAGTAGCTGGAACTACAGACATTCACCACCACACCTGGTTAATTTTTAAAAATTTTTTTTAGAGACAGGGTCTCACTATGTTGCCCAGGGCTGGTCTCAAATTCCTGGCTATAAGCAATCCTCCTGCCTTGGCCTCCCAGAGTGCTGAGATTATAGGCATAAACCACCAAACTAGGCCCATCCTTACTTCTTTCCATTAAGATACCCTTTCTAATTCTACCTGGAAGGCTTCAAAAGTCCCTATAAACTAATTCCCAAGTAAAATACAATTCAAATATAATCTTCTGTCCTGATCTTTTTCCCCTAAACTCCAGACCACCAACTGCCTACCAGACACCTCCAGCTGTATGTCCCACGAACACCTTAAACTTCATGTATCTGTCTTAGACTGAACTCATTATCTTCCACTTCAAATACTTGCTTCATCGGTTAATCTCTTCAACAAATGTCTACTATGACTGAAGCATTGTTCTGGACTGGAGATACAGGCACTATAGAGAGAACCACTACCTTTAGTGAGGTAGGGTAAACAGACAATTAAGATGCAAAAGATATAGAAGCAGTAATAGCTCAGGGGTTGAAGGTAAAGGCCTCATTCACTCAGGTCTCTAGCACGAAGCTTCAGAGTTGTCTGTAATGTTTTCCTCTCTTCCATCTGTTTCCATGTTTAATCAGCAAATACATTCTGTCTCTTCTACCTCCTAAATGATTCTTGGATTCCTTCATTCTCTTCTCTCTAGTCACATTGCCTACTTCAGACCTTCAACACCTATTTCATGGACAATTTAATATCTTTTAACTGTCTCTCATACCTAACTTATTCTTTTCCCTCAAGCCCCCATGGGTCACAAATACGAGTATCATCAATATCACTGTTAGAGTGTTTTTCTAAAAAACAGAGCTGTTTAAAATCTTCCATAATCAGCTTCAATCTCTCTTTCCACCTTTGTCTTTTATCACAACCCCCACGTAACCTATAGTATGATCTGTCTACTTATACTTCTGTCTCCCCTGTGGACAGTAAGCTACTTGAAGGAAAAAAAAATAGTCTTATTCAGCTTTGAATCTTGAACTTGATGCAGAGAATTTGCCCCATAAGTGTTTATTTGAAACAGAATTTGGCTAACAATGTACATCTGGTAGACAACATCCTTGAAAGTATCCCAGAAAAGCTGTATATGATCAGTTATTCCATGAACAACCATTTCTGAATTACACTATACTGAGATGGCCTATGAAGGGCTTAGTGATTGGCCTACCCTTTGCTTCTAAGAACCTGTATCTTGTATCCTGAAGTTTAGCAGGTGGGTTATCTAGGATTCCCGTTATCACTTCTCCAATTGTCACAGTTAAAAGCATTCTTTCATCAATGTAAATAAGATAGCAGAATTTGTCTACCACACTGCTCACTGTGTGTCCAATGAAGTAGTTGGAAATACAGTCATTAACCTCAGGTGTATGACAGCTATTTGAGCATGCAAAGAGACAAGTTCCATTCCTTTCTAAACTGTTGTGCCTCACTTTAAGGAAGCAGGTTGTGGGGGTTCATGCATTTATCTTTTCAACAACAATCAATGCCAAACATTAGACATTAACATTCCTAAAACCGTTTTATCACATTTACACTTTCTTACTCAGCTGATGAGTGACATTTCATCACCAACACTTTAGTCTCTGCAGTTACCATATTTGTCTAGCAATGTCACTTTGTGCACTTGTCTGTATTTACTTCAGGGGTTGACACATTTTTTTCTGCAAAGGGCCAGATAATATCTTCAGCTTTATAGGGTATACAGTCTCTGTCATGACTATTTAACTCTGCCATTGTAACATGAAAGCAGCCATAGATAACACATAAGCAAATGAGCATGGCTGTCTTCCCATAAAACTTTATTTACAAAGACAGGCAGTAGGCCAGATTGGGCCCACAGATGGTAGTTTGTCAACCCCAGACTTATTTTATTAAAAAAAGTGGAAATCAAACATAAAAGTACAGATCCCAGTAATACAAAAAGTATATCTCCCAAATTAAGTTTAATTAAAATAAAGCTAGCAATCATTAGAAATGCTTAAAATGGCTTATCAGCAGCCTCTGTCAGACCTTTAATAACCTTTAGGCTATATGCTCAGTATTTAAGATAAGGAGAAAAATTAAACCAGGTATGAAGTACTAGAAATATCTTTTAGACACTCTATGTCAGAAACAAGACATGATTAGGACACACACACACATATTATAATAGCTCTTTATTAATAGAACTCTATTAATAAAGCTCTATAATTACTAAAGATTTATTAATAAGACTGAGTTTGTAACATGCAAATTTGACTTTCACTGATTAAACTTGCATAGCCTTTTCAGAAGCACTTTAAGAATGAGCTATTTAACCAATTGCCACAAAATTGCTATGCTCAGTCACTGGTGAGGTCGTAACCCTCATCAAAGCTATGGTACATTGCTACAGTGCAAACAGTTGCTAAAACTCAGCAAAAGCCAACACATTACTCTGCCTAGAAATACAGTTGAGCCAATGAAGCACTGTTAAGATAAATAAAATAAAAACAATAATCAGAACCAAGATGTCTAGACTCCCAGATCCTCCTGATTCTCTTAAAGTTTTTTATTACCTTGACCCTGGACAATGGTGCAGAAATACGCAACTGCCAAAAGAGCTGGAAGCAGCCAGTACCGCATCTTGCACTGAAAAATCTTCATTTTATTTTCTGCCTTTCACATGGAGGGTAGCAGCTGCCTAGAAACAGAGAATACAGGGAAATTTTTGAGAAGGCTGAACATAAAGTGCAAGTAGTCATCTAGGACAGGCAATAAACCAACATGGATTAATATTGTCAGGAAGTAATTCATTCCGGAGCATCGTGTATTTCACTCTAAAATACAAACTGATAAAAGAAAGGTTTTTTGTAAGATGCTGTAAAAGAATGACTTTTTAGAGAGTTATTTGAAATATTTGGGAGAAACTTCAGGATGTAGTTTGTGACTCTTCTGTAAGAATATAAACTGAAGAATGAATTTCCCAAATGGATAAATTCCATAAATATAAAAACCAATCACAATGTCTTTGCCATAATGTGCTTCTCCCGTATTTATCACATAAAGGTAATAACTCCTCCTGTTGCCTTTTATTGACTGGAAAGGACAAATATATAAGACCTTTCTACTACTGATCAAAGAGAATTTGAAAAACCACTTTGTGCTAATAGCATTAAATCACTAAGTACATGGATTTCTTTCATTGGGTTGAAAAATCCCTAATCTTTCAATCTTTTCTCATAGCTCTTCGTTTTCCTAATATGTGTGGATTTAAAACTCTTCTCAATTTTTCTTTTTCATTAGGAGATCAATGAGAAAAGAGCTACAAGAAAAAGAGAAATGGAAAAGAGAACAAGGGAAGAATGAAGAAAAAAAGGAAAGGAAGGAAAAAAGAAGGTGAGAGGGAGGAAAGAAGGGAGGGAGGGAGGAAGAAAGGGAAAGGAAAAAGGGGTGAATATTTGGTATTAATTTAAAAGGCCAGTCTACAAATTGTAGACTACAACTGTATTGCAGGTCATTACAGAGGAAAAATTCTAAAGTCCTTTCCTCAGTGACTAAGAAAGTATCTCAAAAGTTTTCTCTTACACAAGGTGTATTTTTTTATTTATATATTCATTCGTTCATTCACTCATTCATTCATTTATTCCCCAATATTGTCCCACAAAGGATCTGAAGCAACTTAATAATAAATAAATATAATGTATAAGGTAGGGTTTCCAGATTTAACATATAAAATACAGGATTCCAGTTAATTTCAGCTTTAGGTAAACAGCAAATAATTTTTTAGTATAAGTATGTTCCACGCAATAGTTGAGACATACTTAATACCCCAAAAAATTTATTGTTTATCTGAAATTAAAATTTAACAGAGTGTCCTGTATTTTATTTGGTAACCCTAGTATAAGGGGAAATTTAGTGGGAAAATAATAAAGTAATGAATAAGATGAGCACAGAGAAAATGTATTTGCTCCTGTACAGTTAGTAAAGGTAACCATGAATTTGGCCCCCAATTGTTTTTGATTTTAATTTTTTATTTTTAATTATTATGGGTACATAATAGTTGTATATATTTATAGGGTACATGTGATATTTTGATACAGGCATACAATGTGAATTAATTAAATCAGAGTAATTGGGGGATCCAATTTTTCATGGCAATTATTGTTTTTTTAAACACTAATGTAATTCTAATAATTTTGGCTTTCAGGCCAACCCATCTTCAAATAGAGATGGCAATGTCATATCACTACTTTAAAAAAGATTTCAGTAACTTAAACTTAATAATGACACTACATTTAGCAACTGGTTTCCTTCCTTCCTTCTCTCTCTCTCTCTCTCTCTTTCTACACAGAGTCTCACTCTGTCCCCCGAGCAGAGTGCAGTGGCATCATTGGAAGTCACTGCAACCTCACACTCCGGGGCTCAAGCGGTCCTGCCTCAGCCTTCCCAATAGCTGTGATTACAGGCTGTGCCATAATGCCCACCTAATTTTTCTATTTTTAGTGGAGATGGGGTCTCATTCTTGCTCAGGCTGGTCTCAAAATCCTGACCTCAAGCAATCCTCCCACCTCGGCTTCCCAGAGTCCTAGGATTACAGGCGTGAGCCACCATGCCTGGCCTGGTTTCTTATGTTCTTAAACAACAACAGAGACAGCTCAAGCTTCCTTCTCTCCAACTCCTAAGAAACTAATCAGATGCAAGCACTCTTTGTTATATGCTAATCATTTATGAAAATGTTTTAAGCTTTAAAATGCCTGTAATTTTCTCTATTAAGATATATTTCTGCAGTGGCAAAAAGAAAAACAAATCAATTGAAGTTACCTAACTGCAAACTAAAAATGAATGTGACTGATTACAGGACTCGTAAGAGTTGGATATTAATTTTTCTTGAGGAATAAGAGTAAGAGTACTATTTTAGGTGTCATTTATTTCCAGATGAAAGATATGTTTTTTTTAAGAATTATTATTACAATGATATTTTAAGCCATGTTAAATTTACCTAGTATTTTCATACTATAACTACTTCAAGAGCTTTGATAGTGAAATATCCAGATAAAATCCCCACTGCAATGGGGTTTATACCTAGTAGAGTATAAGCTATCAATTAGTTTACAGAGCTAGGAGCAAAATTCTGTCTTTGAATGCTTTAAAACAAACACTCCATATTGATTATTTACTCCCAAGTATTTTTAAAATTGCTGTCATGCTACTGTCCCTGGTCCTAGATGCTGTTCTTTTGAGATATGCTACACTGGTCCATTCCTTGACACACCATATGTCATCTAGTAAGGCACATGTCAACCAGGCTTTAGACTGGAGCCAGGCCTAGAAAATAGTTTCCAAACAATCCTCTTTCCATCCTTTCAGTCTGGATAGTGTGATTGAAAAAAAATTGCATTGAGTGGGATGTTGGGCTCTGTACGAGTCCTACTACTATCCAATTCTGTGAATGGAATGGGTGGGGAAGATTGGTACAGCCTTGTTGTAGCAGCTACAGTGCTAAAGCTTCTGATGACCTCCTTTGATGAGCTTCCTAATGCTAGAGTTTGGCCTCTGCATCCTTGGGGGCACCACGGACCTGCCTTGCTGGTGGTAGCCACACAGGGCCATACGACTCAGCTGAACATCACTGGGTGAGGAAGTGTGAGGATCACTGTGCATCTGAGTTGGGACTAAGCTCAGGATTTCTTGCTTTCCTTTGTGAAACCACAGTGTCCGTCCTGCTTCCCTGGCTTCCTCCAACTCCCTGAGGGCCATTCATGCTCCTTCATGATTTAGTCCAGGGCCTTGTAGCTGAGCATTTTCTCATCTAGGGAACTGGGGATAGTAGGAGATGACTTTCTGTTGGAAACACTTTTGTTTCATGAGGGCATTGAGGCCTCCATTCTAGTGCAATAGTTGGAAAATGGGCATCGACTCCTGAAATTCAAAACATGATCTCCCTTGTGTTTGATTCCACCGGAGTGATAGGCTCTGATGCTGATGTTGGGGTCATTAGCTCATCTAAAGTACTGCTGGGGGAGGTAACTGCTTCCTGAACACTTCCCATAATGAATTCCTTGGTGAACCTGCAAGAGAACAGCTCAGTGAAGAGAGAGTTGACCAGGACCACTTTAGCTGCATCCTCTTGGGCCTCATCTCTACTTAAGCAGCACCGAATGTTGCCAAAACACACAAAGGAAGGTCCAGATAATGATCTCAACTTGTAGACCAGGGTGCCTTCACTTGGGAATGCATTCCTTTGCTGCTGCTTGCTTTCCCAAATTCCTGTAACATTGACACCACATTCAATTCTTTGAAGACTAGAATCGGGTTCCTATGAAGCAAGACTTAGCCAATGATGTGACTCAGGGATTCCAAGGTTCTGTCCATCTTGGTTCTGCCTGTGTGAGCCTCCTGCACAGAGTGTCCTGATGCCTGAATTCTTGCAGTCCTGGACCAAATTTGTGCAGCTCATTGATGCACTGGATTACCAAAGAATCCCTTTCACTGTCTGCCAATCAGACATTTCCCAGAAAATAAAGACTGCTCAGGGGGCCCTTATCCCAGACTCACTTATCTTCATTGTATTGGCATATTGTTTTTGTATAATGTCAAATCTGTATAGCTAATTTTTAAATCTATATTAATAGTCAAAGTTGGCTTATAGTTTTCTTTTCTTAAAATGTTTTGGTGTCAGGATTATTCTAGCATCATAAAATAAATTAGAAAGCTTTCTATATTTTCATTGTTTTGTAATAGTTCAAGTAGCATAAGACTGACCTGTTCTTTGAAGATCTGTGAATACTTTCAGTGAGAAAATCAAATTGTCCTGTTTCCCTTTCTGACACTAATTCCTGCACAACTTTTTCATTTTTTTTTTATCTTGTTTACAGATCTACTTAAGTGTTTTATTTTTTTGGCTCTAGTTTGAATATTTTTCCATAAAATTATTCTTCTTATCTGTATTTTCAAATTTATTAACACGGAGTTGTATAATCTCTCAACTTAAAATGTTTCTTTTCTGGTTGTAGCTCTATTGTCAGTATTAAGTTGGTGTGTTTCTGACTTCTCTCTTCTCTCCTGAATAGATAAACTATAGATTTCTTGGGTTTGCAGGCTTTTAAGAAGATTTTTATTAAAATATCAGTATTATCTTCTGTTTTCCAATCTATTTGCTTCTGTATTTATCATTAATAATTGTTTCTTTTGCTTTTATGCTTTCCTTTTTAAAATTTTTATTGTTGTTTTTGTGTGCTTTTGTTGAATCCATAATTAATATAATATCATTCTTTATTTGAGGCCATTAATTTGCCACTGAATATGCTTTGGCTGCACCATATAAGCTTTAATTTACTTTTTAACCTGAGAGTTATTTCAGTAAACATACAAAGCGTAATTCTATCTATGAACTTTCAAAGCAATATGACTCGTGCACTTAAAACTCTGATATTTGTATTTTATTCCAGAATAATATGGTACATCGAGAGGAATAAGTGAATTCTATTTCCTTCAAGTAATCATTCATAAAAAATTATTTTAGCAACTATTGTTTTAAATATCCAATAATAGTCTAGTGTGCAACTCTTTTATGTTGCCAGTTAAGGAGAGATCCATATGCTTTTTTTTCCTTTTTTTTGAGACCAAGTCTCACTCTGTTGCCCAGGCTAGAGTGCCGTGGCATCAGCGTAGCTCACAGCAACCTCAAACTCCTGGGCTCAAGCAATCCTTCTGCCTCAGCCTCTCAAGTAGCTGGGACTACAGGCATGCGCCACCATGCCTAGCTAACTTTTTTTCTATATATTTTTAGTTGTCCAGCTAATTTCTTTCTATTTTTAGTAGAAATGGGGTCTTGCTCTTGCTTAGGCTGGTCTCGAACACCTGAGCTCAAACGATCCTCCCACCTCGATCCATATGCTTTGATAATCACATATGTAGTCAACTTAAGATCCTGTAATAAAAGTTTTTAAATGTACTCATTTGTGCTTAGGAGTTCAAAAAATATCTTCCCCTACCAGCCTACCATAGATCCAAAAAGCTAATTAATAAAGAATATTTTCTTGAATTAAGACGTTCACGTATTGGAAGCTCCGTAAAATTCCTAATGAAATAGGCAATACATTAAATGTCTATTCTAAAAGAATAGGCAATATATTAAGTAACTAGCATCTAGTTACTTAATATATAAAATAATTATTAAATTATTAAATTAATAAAACAACCATAAGGAAAATAACCCAGTACAATAGCAACAATAAACTTAATGCATTGTGAAAAATCTTGATAAAAATGTATGACTTGTTTGGAGGACTTTAAATAGCAAATAACTAGTATCTAGTTACTTAATATAGTAACTAGTATCTAGCATTTTACCCCATATTAGTTTATTACAGATTAGCAAACTACCCATTTGTCAGGACACAGAGGAAATAGAGCAAATAGTGCGTTTTGGTGAAATACAAGTGGAAAAGCCCCGGAGCATACATAAAATCCTAATCCTACAGAGGCAACTAAAATAAGATTAGTAGATTATCCAAGGGGATATAAGCAACCCTTGTGTAAACAGAAGGCATGAATACAGGGGATTCAAAAAGATATGGCAGCAGGCTTCAGCCCTATCAAATCAATACATGAGTAAATCTGCCAGTTGCACAGGTAACAACAGAAAAATACAGCAGCAGAATCATTCTCTCAACTGAAATGAAATATTCTTTCTAAGATTTCCTTTCCCAAACATTATAACCATAGGTCTCAACCAACACAAAGCCAGGAGAAGAAAAGTAAGAAAACAAGCCACATTTGTCTTTTTTGGCAAAAATATCTCCTTTTAAGATCAGGAGACTTACACCAGATATCCTATGGTACCATTGTAACGTAGGAGAAAAAGTTCCTCTTACAAGCCACAAACAGCCTTTCTCTGTTCTTATCCGAGCACTGCAGTTCCTGTGTCCAGTTGTTTTGAAGCAATAATTAACATGTAACATTGGAAGTTAATCTGCATTTCATGTACGTTAAATAAATAAATCAATAGTATGCTCATCTTGGCAATTATTTTTGGAAACTGAGTACTATTTACTTGGAAAAAATTGTAGCCATAGCCTATCTTTAAATTCTTCTTTTTTTGTTGTTTGTTTTAAATTAGGATGAACAATACCATATTGGGAGAAGGGGAATTTCAGTTTTCCCAAGCTTTTCTGCCAAGTCCCCAAACTTTATGATAGCAAAGTTGGGGCAAGAAAAAAAATCCCAATCCTAATAAAGTGCCATGAGATATTTTAACATTTACCAAAATGTCAAAGCCTAATTTGTTGAAACTATGCCCAAAAGTCTGTACCAAATAACTCTGCCTTGATTTTTTTTTCTTTTTTGTTTAAAAACATCATGTTAGAAATGGCTACTCAGCTCTAAATTCAGAAGGTATAAACCAAATTTGAGGAAAGTTGACAATCAAGTGTTCTCAAAACACTGTCATAATTTTGTCATGAGGAACTTAAAACTAGGCCATTAGTGCTAATTTGCCCTTCCTCTCATATGTTTGCCTTATTTAATCTCATTTGTACAGTTTAATTTAATAAGAAGCAAAGGCCCTGAGTGCAAGCATTAGACAGTGTTTGCAGGCACCCACAAAACTCCCAGCCTAACAGACAGCCAATTTTATCAAAATCCTTTAACAATATTTATTCTAAAGCTTTCACAAACCCCTCTTTGTCTTTATCTCTCCTTGCCAAGACTTATACAAATTATACATTTATGTATATATACATGTATACATACATATATATATCCAAACTTTGGATAATATTCCATTCAATCAATGCTGACTTCCAAAAAATAAACCATAAATAGAATTCTTGTGGCCATCTGGTATACCATATATCCAGCAGCTCCAGGCCCTGAGAGAGACTGTTATTTACAGCACCAGAATTTTCATTCCAACAGTCACTTAGTGAGAGTCCTACTATACAACCAAAGCACTGCATTTGTGCTTTGAAATACACAAATATTTTATGCTATGTTCCTCTCAGTGAGCTCGCTTACAATTAATTGAAAAGAAAGATTAACTGAAAAGTGAGCCCTTGGTGAGTTCACTTACAATTTAATTGAAAAGGAAGATCACAAGCAATCATATTTCAAAACTAAATAAGGTAAGTATGCAGTAGAAGGGAAAGTTAGCTGAAGGTGGTGGTAGGAATAGAAAACTGGGAGTTAGGGAGCCAGGTGCCAGGATAATTTGCTGTAGATCCCTGACTAACTGGTTTAACCACTCTCTGACTCTTTCCTTGTCAATGAAATGAGCAAGATAATGCCCGTCTTGTAAAATGATTGCGATGATATGGTTAATATAATTAGAATACAGATAACGCTCAAAAAGTTCTAATTAGTGGCACGTTAGCAACGCCTTGAAAGAACACAAAAGAGAAGGGGGTCAATGGATTGCTAGTTGGGCAGATGCTAAAGAAGGAAAAAAAAAAAATCAAGAAGTCTTTATCTCCTCAATCATATTAAGGTTGCCAGCAGTGGTCCCCAACCTTTTTGGCACCAGGGATCCGTTTCATGGAAGACAATTTTTCCATGGACGGGGGTGAGGGGGCAGTCGGGGGGGGGGATGCTTTTGGGATGATTCAAGCACATTTATATGTATTGTGCACTTTATTTCTATTGTTATTATATTGTAATACATAATGAAATAATTATACAACTCACCATAACACAGAATCTAATGCCACCGCTGATCTGACAGGTGGAGCTCAGGCTGCCATGCAAGCGATGGGCAGCAGCTGTAAATACAAATGAAGCTTCGCTTGCCTGTCGCTCACCTCCTGCTGTGTGGCCTGGTTTTTAACAAGCCAGGGACCAGTACTGGTCTGCGGCCTGCGGGTTGGGCAATGTAGGGTTGTGGGGCTAGCTAGACAAAAAGGTTCAGGTAAAAACTGGCCCCCCCAGCGCTGTGGAAGGCCAGGGTGGGAGGTTCTCTTGAGCCAGGAATGTGAGACCAGCCTAGGCAACATAGCTAGTCCCGCCCCTCCCTCCATTTCTCCAAATAAAAAAATCAGCCAGGCATGGGGGCCTGTGCCTGTAGTCCTAGCTACTCAGGCAGCTGAGGCAGGAGGTTTGCTTGAGCCCAGCAGTTGGAGGTTGCAGTAGGCTATGACCATGCTAATACACTCCAGCCTGGGCGACAGAACAAGACCCTGCCACAAAAAAAAAAAAAGTTTAGGCAAAAACTGAATATCCATTTTTATCTTTCTCCAGATGATAGCTCTATACAGGCTTGAAATAATCAACCATATGAAGATATGGGAGACCCAACATAAGAGGAATTCACGGGCTTAGAGAGACTAAGCAGTTATAGTTGACAAGTTCATGCAATGAAGGTTTGAAAGAAATAGTGATATTTAAGCACATTTTAAGCCTAGGAAAAATAAGAATCAGAGGCACATAACAGATGTCTTCATGCATTTGAAGGACTTTCAAGTAGAAGATAAAACAATATTATTTTGTGGAGCTTCTGAAAACAGAACTTGAATCAGTGGGCTGATCTAAATCTAATGGGATGTGGATTTGGATATAAAAAAATTCTCTAACAATTAGAACAGTTTTTTCTTTTACTAGTTCTGGGGCAGAAGCTAGCTATGTTTTACCTGTAAGAGATGTTATCAAAGGGATTTCTGAATTTGGAGACAAGAGAAATGGATAAAATGACCCCTAGGATGCCTTTCCCAACTCTACATTTTTAATATGTTAATGTCCACTTTATAGAAGGAGAATTTTACATTCAATTCATGATGTAGACTACACAATTGGTAGGCAAAAAAACAAACAAACAACAAAATAGGCCTATTATATAACCCCAGTATATTGACATTGGTGGTATTCCTTATTTCTTCTCTCTACTGAAAACCACCCTCCTCACTCCAGAATCACAAAAATTGTTCTCAGAATTAGCTAATGAAGTCCACTTAAAAATAAGCCCTGGAGGAAGTTAATAATTATTACTCTTATCTGTTAGCATCATGATACAGTAGGAAAAAACTCTAAATTAGGAATAAAGAAGACCTACTTTTATTACTATTTGCTTGGTGGTTAGCCTTTTCCTCCCTGAGGGAATGTCCCACTATATTTGGCATAGTGAGCAGAAATCAAGGGGAAAGTTGTAGTCTTAATAGCATCAAGCGTCACAGAGCAGAGTTTAGGGATGCTAGAGAAACTGGAAATTGAGAAGAGAAATGTCAGAATAGTGGGGAGAGACAAAATCTGCATAAAACTTCCCTCAAGAATAATATAAGGATGTCAACAATTACTATTTCCACTCAACACTCTACTAATGGTCCTAGCCAATGTAATAAGGTAAGAAAAAGAAGAAAAAGGCAGAATGGATGGGAAGGAAGAAGTAAACTGTCTTTATTCACAATCAACATGATTGTTTACAAAGAAAATCCTAATGAATCTACCAAAAAAATAAAAAGCTACTTGACCTAATAAGTAAATTTCTGAAGGCTGAAGGATACAAATCAGTAGGCAAAAATCAATCATATTCTTTTATAATAGCAGAAAACAAATGGAAACAAAATTTTTTTAAAAAATTCTACTTATAATAACATCAAAAACTCAAAATACTTAGAAATTAATATGACATGTGAGGTCTGTAAACTCTTCATTGGGCAAAAATGAAGGAAGACTGCATTGCTGAGAGAAATTAAAGAAAGCCTAAATAAATAGCATAGTGTACCATGTTCATGAGTTTAAAAATTTAGTTCTGTTAGGGTATCCTCAAATTAATCTATAGATTTGAAGCAATCTTAATAAAAATCTCAACAAGTCACTTTTTGTAGAAATTAACAAATTGATTCTACAAATTGCATAGAAATGCAAAGGACTTAGAACAGCCAAAACAAAGCCAGATGACTGACACTTCCTAATAACAAGCCTTATTATAGAGCTAGTGTAATGACTACAGAGAGCTGTTGGCATAAGTATAGATGGAATGAAATAATGAGCCCCTAAATAAACCCCAACATATTGGGTCAACTGATTTTCAAAAAAGTGCCAAGACAATTCTATGGGGTAAAAAAAGAACTTTTGACAAATGGATAAGGAAAAACTAGATAAATATGTGAAAAATAGGTTAGAATCTTACCCCAATCTTGGAGTAGGTAAATGTTCTTAAAAAGCATACAAAAAGTACTGAGTGTGGAAAGGAAAAGTGATAATTTGAAATTATTCAAAATTAAAACTTTCTGCTCACCAAAAGATACCAATAAAGAAATGAAATGATAAGCCACAGAAAAATATTTGCAATATATATCCTGGAAAAAGTAAATCCAGAAATAGTAAAATCTCTAGTTATTCTTAAGATTCTCTGAAGGTTTTCATAAAAATCTTAAGGACTAATCTAGATTTCCAGAAGAGCTGTTGATAAAATTAAAATCTCTGGCCTATCTAGGACAAAGGGCCTTCTCCTCTTGAGACTGTAAGGTCCTTGATAGCAGAACATAGACCTTATTTACCTTTACAACATTTACACTAGCTCCAGACCTGACTTATACCATATACTCAAGAAATATTCATTTAATGAATGAATACTGGATGATGCTTATTTCATATGTATACCTAATTTTACCTAGATTTAATTTCTTCTTTCTCTACACAAATTAAATTATTTTAAAGTGTATTTATAAAGCAGCCATCTTTTACTTTATTTTTAGGATTAATTGTAATTTTATAAGTAATATGTGAATACATTTTACCCTTCAGAAAATTAGAATCCTACGGCTAAAGCTAAAGTCCCTTTTGTCTCTTCAATGCTTAATAATTTGAGATGTATCTTTTCAAACTTTAAAAAATACTTCATATATATATTTACACAGATATATTGCTTCGTGTATTTGTTTTTACATGAATCATATCATCTTGTACTTACTGTTCTGTACCTTGATTTTTCTCACTCAACAATATAATTTTTAGATCGACCCATATTGATACATAATGATTTAATTCATTACTTTTATCTGCCACAGTATTTTGTCTTATGAATATACCCAATCTTATTTAGCTATTCCTGTACTTATAGATGTTTTTGGTTGTTTCTATTTTCCCCCACCTCCCATTTTAAACAATGCAGCAAGGCACTCCACTGGAAAAATGTTCTTTAAGACAGTTTGCTAAAAATGGAACTGCTGGTCATAGGGTGCACTTATTTCTTTTAAAGAGTATTAATGTATACTGCCAAATTGGTCTACAAAGAGGTTACACCAGTTTATATACAACCAAAGGTGTATGTGAGTGCCTGTATTTTCATACCATTACCAGGTATGAGATTAGCAGAATTTTTCATGAATGGAAAACTATAGTTCAATGTACATCTTAGCTAAAAGTATGATTGCATATCTTTTCATATACTTAAGATGTCTTTTTTCTGTGAACTCTCCAGTGTATCCTTGATCATTTTTCTATTAGGACTGTTTATCTTTTTTATGAGAAATGTTTTCATTTAATATGTGGCTCCGTTTCCATCATATATATTAAAAATATTTTGTCCAATATCAATTTTTGTTCTTTTTTGTCTTCTATGGTTTATGACATCTAAAGAAGTCTCTTTCTTCAAAATTATAATATCTTTTTCTCACAGGTTAGAAATTCTACTTTTTATTTTCTATTGATCTGTCTATTCATATATGAATACTAAATAATTGAAATATCAAAACTTTATATGTTTTAATATCTTATTTTAAATTTTCCTTCTGGCTATTCTTTAGTTACTAAAATCTCCTCAAAATTGGGATAATGTTAAATTTGTAGGTCAATTTAGGTAAATTGACTTTTTCTTATAATAGTCCATTTTTCCATCCAAGAAGAATGTATTTCTTTCTGCTTATTCAACTCATCTTTATTTCCTCATGAGCATTTTACAGATTTCTTCACATAAATTTGACATGCTAAGTTTATTTCTAGATGTTTTATATATTGCTTATTTCTTATATAAATAGTTTTTCTTTAATCATTCTTAAAAACAGTTGTTTCCTAAATATAGAAAAGAAATTTTATTTTTATATTAATTTTGTAACCTAACACTTTACTAAAGGTTCTTATAATTTCTAACAGTTTAACATTTTTTCAAAGTCTTAAAGTATATAATAATTGATTTCCTTAATTTTTTCTGCAGATGATAGCTTTCCTCCTACACTCCAAATTTTATGTTTCTCATTTATTTTTCCTATCTTATTGCCTTGACTACTATCACCAGAATATTGATACTGGACATCCTATCTTGTTCTTGTTTTCAATAGGAAGGTTTCGTTAGCGTGACTTTGGTCTTGATGATAGATGGCTAGACAGATAGACTGGTAGATAGAAGACAAACAAATATATACCAACATAAATGTATTATGTTAAGTAAATAGCCATCTATGTAGATTTTATTTAGTTATTAATCTGACAAGTAAAATGTTAAAATATTGTAGCAGCTATGGAATCACCTGATTTTTTCCCTCTAACTTCTTAATATGATGAATTATATTAATCCATTTTCTAATACTAAACTTACATGTGAAATATGAGCCAAACTTCATTATCGTGGATTCTTTTTGATGTGTTACTGGGTTCTATTTGCTAATATGTCATTCATATTAGTAAGTACATTGATACTAGTGAGATTAGTGTGTAGCTTTCTTTTTTTATTATGCTGTGTCATGTTTTGATATCAGGATTATTTTTCTGATTTTAACTGAAGTTTTCCTTCTTCTCGTACACTATACTATGGCATTGGTATTATTAATTTTTTTACATTTTTGTTAGCATTCAATTGTAATACCATGGGGATTTGATACTTTTGGAGAGGTTACTTTTTAACAACTTTTAAAACATTTTTGTGTGCCTAATGTTTTATTTATAATTTCCATATAATCTAGGATCAGTTTCAGTAATTTTTATTGTGTTTAAAAATAATCCATTTCATCCACATACAATTCTTTTAATTACCATTCAATTCTTTTAATTTCCCCTAATTTTGTGATTGTTTTCCATTCTCACTTTCTATCTTGCATTTTTGAGCTCTTCCTGCTTTGCTTTTTTAAATACAAAATGCTGTTTAAGAGAAAAACAAAGAGGAAGGGAAAGTAGTAATAAAAAAAGGGGAAATAAAAGGGAAAATGATAAGGAGGATGAGGAAGCAGAGGAAAAAAATTAAAAAATAAGGGACAAAAGAGAAAAGAAAACAGTATAAAAGTAGAAAGGACCCAAGATCACCTCCTTGGCCAGATGTGGGCCAATGTTGCCCAGGTTGGTGCTACTCAAAATAGCTGGTCTGTGAACTGTTTGTTAATGGTCTGCAATGAGATAAGGGAGCTTGTGCCAAAATGTGAGTCGATGTATTGTCTTGCTTCCTTCATCAGAAAACTTTGCTATGAAAAAATATCTCACCTGAACTAACAGTGTGCTTAATTACATATTTGATTTACATCCTTGTACAATTTTATCTCATTGGGTCAGGTAACAGTTTGTGGATGGGCAACAACCAGGAACAGCACTGAACTAGATCCTTCACCAAGGATTGCTCATCCCATCCCATCCCATCAAAACTCTCTAGCTAACTTCATGGCCTCAGGTACCATTTTTACCTTAAGCAAAATCCTTACCCATAATCAAAAAAGTTCAACACACAATAATAAGTAATTAATGTTGATTGATTTGATAATCAATACACAGCGCCAGTGTGTGTACAGCTCACAGTTGACGCACAGAACAATTTGCACTCGGCCTAGGATAAATGATGCTTGAAATTAGTAGATACTCTACTTCCAAGTTGTGTGTCCCAGTGCAAAGCAGTGTCATCCAGAGGAAAGGGCACCATTTTCTTCTCCCAATGTCATGGGCCTGCCCAGAGGAGCTACCTTTTTCT
This sequence comes from Lemur catta, assembly GCF_020740605.2. Taxonomy (NCBI): domain Eukaryota; kingdom Metazoa; phylum Chordata; class Mammalia; order Primates; family Lemuridae; genus Lemur; species Lemur catta. The sequence continues at coordinate 41,779,984 of NC_059136.1, forward strand.
AATCTACAGAAAGGTCCTATTAGGTTAGAAGCAGCCCTGTGAATTACTCAAATACAAGGGATTTTACTGCAAATTAGATTCAGAAATACAGTTGCTCCAACAGTCTTAAACCAGATGGTGTAATTTCTATGTGATAGAAAGCAGAACCATTCCAAAAGTATGGCAAATTGGAATGACAGCTCCTTCTTTACACAGGAATGTTCCATCACCTGGCTTTTTTATTTATCTCTCTTTATTTTTTCAAGGTCTAACATAGCCCTGTGTCAAAGAAATGGGAGATTGTAACTAAAATATATTTCTATAATCAGTATAAAGGGTAGCTGCACGTCTCAGCTTAGACGTCCTTTTCTTCAGGAAGTCTGTGGTCGGATGCTCTTCCTCTGTTTCCTCCAGTAGTAATCTTTATTTTCCATTCTGTAGCACTTAACACTGTACTGTGGTTGGCTACTTGCATTTCCACTTACCAAAGCATATTATTCACTACCATATTGTGAACGCTTAGCACAGTGCCAGTACATGGAAGGAGGCAGGGCTGGGAAGTAGAGGAAGAACAGAAGCAAAAAACCTGCAGCAGAGTATTGTTTTTAAACATCAATTCAGTGTGCTCCTCTTTGCAAAAGCAGAGATGGAAAGCCATCCAGGAACAGATCTTTATCCAATAAAGAGTCCCTTGACTACCCCTAGATATAGACACATCCTAAGACATTCTGATGGACTTACCAAAACCCAGCCTCCCTCTGGACAAATTTTTATAAACAACCCAAGTAATTTCTAGGAGAAAAGAGACAAAACACTGCTCCCGAAAATTCAAAGTTAGGGACACTGGCGAGGATAACTCTAACAAAGTCCCATTGGCAGAAAAGTGTAACAAGACCACTGATTAAAAAATTATCTTGAGGAAATGGGGAGTCTAGGCTCTAAACCTCAACTTAAAGAACTCTCAGAACGTCTCATAGACTCTATGTTCTCAGCTCCCTCAAAAAATGGAGCAGAGAAAGAGAGGAAAAGGGGAAAAGTGGGGAAGAAATTTTAAAAAGTAGAAGGAAGGGGAAAAAAGGAAACAGAAAAAAAGAGAAATGATTTTGTCTGCCAGGTTCTGTACTGAATCATCTTAGACCTTAAACACCCCTATAGGGTGGCTATTGTTAACCCCATTTTCTAAATGAGAAAACTGAAACTCAGAGAGGGTAAGGAACATGCACAAGGGCACAAAGGTGCGAGCTTAGATTTCATCCATGTCGGTCTGCCTCCCAGAGATCCTCCTTTCAGCTACTAAATTGTATGACCCCAATTTATATCATCCAGTCCACAGTCACACACCCCACCTCCTCTCATCAGAGAAGCTGGCTGAGAAAGTGTCCATTGGGATCTGGGTTCAAATTCCATATAGACTTTTCTTAATCATGTACCTGTCAGTCACTTTGTGACCCCAGACAAGGTACTTTTTTTCTTTGAAGGTCAGTGATTGCTAAAGAAGAAATAATATTTACTTCCCCAAGTAATTGGGAGACTTAAGTGTGTTTCTGAAAGAGAAAAAGGCAGATACCCAATAAGTACTCAAAAAATATGCCAACATTTCCAACACACACACACCTGTCACTGGAACAGGGTGCAGTTTGGTCTACACTCAAGGCTTAGTGTATATAAAAGAGTAACTGGATCCCTGCCACTTTTTATTTAGTTATAGAAGTCGAGTAGAATGATTGTTTGCTAACATCCAGCACTGTCTGGGGGCAACTCTGCCATGAAGAAAGTTTATTATTGTCACTTTCGTTTAAACTTTCTCCCCACCACACACACACACACACACTCCACTGCCAATTCCCTGAGGGATCATCTAGTGTCTCCTTTACCAATGGCTTTGTTCTCAACAAACTGTCATAATCCCAGATAATTTGTTAGCTCAGTGGTGCTCAAACAGCACAATCATAGCCTGTAGCAATTCAGGAAGACCCTTTTCCTTTAAAGGAATCTCAGGTTACAATGGACAGGCCAGAAAAACAACAGTCATTTGGCTGAGTTTGGATAAAACTGACTGCAAGTGGCTTTACAGTCACATCACTGCAGAGGCTGTCAACTGAAAACAGGCAAAAGATCTTTGTGTTTTACTAGATGACACTAGGAAATATTTAAGATCAAAAGGGAGTGCACCCCAACGGGTCTTTTTAGTGGGCTGGGGGTTTTCTCTAGTGCCCCTGGAATCAGACCAATTTGTTCAGCCTATTCTTAAGGCCAGCTCTGGCTGATTCTGAAAACCAAGACATGTATAGAGGGCTCCAAAAGTTCTCTGAAATCCTGAGCTGGACTGTTTGCAGCAGGATAAGGGCCAAAAGGCTCCTCCCATCAATCGTGAAGCCTGGGACCCGTCCAAAACTTCTCCAGGAATCCTGATGGGTTCCAAGGAATCCTGCCCAGGGAATTACTAAGAGGCCTCACCAGTGGGGCTCCTGTCCTTTCAAAGGGACCCACAGGAGGTCAGGGCTGCAGTGGAGGTTCAGGTCTATCCTGGCTCAGGGTTTCCCAGGAAGGAGGGGATGCCCAGTGCTTATTGAGAGAATAATAAAGATATCTTGTACATCATGGATGAACCTTGAAAATATTGTGCTAGGTAAAAGAAGCAGTCAAAAAGGACCACCTACTGTATACTTCCACTTATATGAAATGTCCAGAGTAGGCAAAACCATAGAGACAGGATGGCAGGTTAGGGGGAAATGGGGAGTAACTGCTAATGGGTAAGGGAGTTCTTTCTGCGGTGCTAAAAATGTTATAAAATGATGGTGATGGTTGCACAACTCTGCGAATATACTAAAAACCATTGAAGTGTACATTTTAAATGGGTGAATTGTACAATATGTGAAATTATATCTCAATAGAGCTGTTTAAAAAATGAACAAAAGTATCCTGAAGTTTATCTTACAATAACCAAACCATTAGGTCCAGGTTCATAGGAAATCCACCCAAATGCCATTCATTCATTCATTCATTCACTCATTCTAAATTTACCAGTGAGCTCCCTGTGTGCAACCGGACCGCCTTGTCAGCAACAGAACACCAGGTCTCCTCGCTGCACCCAGCTTAAAGCCTGTTTGCTGGGTTTTAACAGGACCCCTTTATTACACACTGCAAGTAAAACGTGACTTCCCTGGCCCTGAGGAGATGAGGGATCCCGGGGCCTTTAACAGGGGAATTTCAGAAAATCTCCTTTTCATTTATGCTCTCCACAGAGCCGCCGAAGCCTTACTCCCGTCTTTCTCTTTTTCCTGCCCCAACTCTCCAAAACTTCCAGAAGAAATGGGGCTGTCGTTAGCAGCTCCAGAAGCAATTTTCCGGGGAAATTGCTCACAGGTCCCTGTGAGAGCTGCACACAAGCTTTGGACACTTTCCATAAGGGCAGGTTCAAAACCGCCCGACCTAAGCAGACTGACCCTGAGCTCAGGCGCCACAGGGCAAGCTTTCCACAGAGGACCCAAGAACCCAGTACCAAGATCGGAGCGCCTGGGGTCCTGGGCTTGCAGGCGGCCTCCAGGCTCCGCCCCGGGACTGGAGACCACCTACTGGCCCCACGCTGCAACCTCTTTGCTGCGGCCCTAACCCTGTCTCGCCTGTGCGCACTGCGCGCCAAAGCCCAGCTCCCCAGTGCTTTTCCGCCCGTCTCTGAGAACTAGGAGGCTTGAAACAGCGAGGAGGGGCCAGAGGGATAAAAGGGGGCAAGTAAGGGGTGGAAAAGCTGGGGCGGAGAGCACCCTCCAACAGTGCAGCCTGGTGGTGCATCTCAAAGCCGCAGTCTCCTGGTTTCAGGCACCAAAGCAAAAGAAGCATCCCGGTTTCCTGGCGCAGAGACGCGGAGGAGCGCCCACTGCCACCATCCTCCATCAACGCGCTCTGCCTAGTTGCTCTCCTTTGCGGCTAGCACCTGGTCCTCAGCTACCCAGATCTGTGGCAGTACCAAGGGGTGGCTGGATGAGTTTTGTCCCTCATGATCTTCATCATCTGCTTTCTCAATCTACCCCAAATACAAAGTAACTAAAAACAGCGTGCGTTCTATGCATACCCTTCAAGACAAATCCATAAACCTCTTTCCCACCAGATTATGGCCTTTAATAAGCCCTTTCTACATGGAAACTTTGGAGCCGCGACTGTCCCGCAGCCAAACGCAGCTTCTTGCAGTGGCGCGCTCACAGCACCCAAGCACAAGCTCCTGGGAGCAACACAGGTATTCCCAGCGTCTCTGCACTCCCAAAGCTCAGCGCCTCCAGTCTCCCTACCCAAGGAGACCTGGTGAAGAGGCTTCCAGGTGCACCCGTCCTATCCCTTCCCAAAGGTTCCCCCAGGCCATCCTAAGCGCGCGCCTGTGGAGAAGGTCCACGGGATTGCATTGTGTCTGCAGGTGGCTCGCTTCTCCAGGTACAGACTTCGCAGCCAAGCCTAAGAAGAGCAGAGAAAGAGGAACTGACCTGTGCAGGGCAAGGTTCCAGCCCAGGTTAGGGACCTCTTGGCGCCTAGAGAAGACCCAAGCTCCCGCCGCGAGTTGGTTCTCCGCAGCGCACCGCCCGTGCGCGCTTCCCTCCAGTACCCTTTTTGAATTAGCCTCTTTCCCTTTCCCCCTACTCCGCCCCCTCCCTCTCCCTCGCGCTCTCCCGCTCCTCCTTCCACTCCCAGCGCCTGGAGCCGCCTCCGCCTCTCCAGCGATTCTCTCCAGCTGGGCGCCCTGAATCAGATAAGGGGAAAGGAAGGCCCGCCGGCGGCCAATTATAGAGCGGAAAGTGGCCGCGGGGGCAGAAGGTGGGGGTGGAAGGCAGGCCTAAGTCCCTAACGCTCCCCACTTTCTCTCCTCCCCCTCTCCCCATCCCCGCCCCACCAGAGAGGTAGAGAGGCCGGGCCCGCGCCGCCCACGCGCCCCCCGGACCCCAGACCTGGCCGCCGCCCCACGTGCGCGCCGCAGCCGGGTGTAGGACGCGGGCAGCGAGCCGCTTTCTCCCCTCCAGTGGGACAGAAGTTAGTGCAGAGCTCGTAAACTAGAACCCCTGGTCGCTTTGGGAGGTCTCGAGCCCTCCCGTTTTCAGGTGCGGTGTGCCCACTTCCCCATTCCCAAAGACCGGCCTGGCCTTCCGAGTCACAGACCCTGCGCTCCAGGTGGAGGAAGGGACGGGACGGTACCACTGGAAAGGTCTCCTTCGGTCCTCCCCTCCTCTCCCTTCCTCTGCTGAACAAATCTAAGTGCTATAAAACGCCAAAGCAGTGATGCTCAAACTTTAATGTGTAGGCGAATGATCTGGAGGTGCCGAAACTGACATTTTTGTAGATTTCTAAAAGGACGAAAGGTCGGGAATTTTGTGTGGTTGGACTCCAGAACCTGCAGATTCCCTCCCTCAGAGATTCTGGTTCAACGGGTGTAACTGAGGCCAAGGACTCTGCATTTATCAAACCCCGTGGTGGCTGTGGTCCAGGCAGGCCACCCTTTAAGAGGCTCTGCTCAGGTATGGAGAACAGGACGCGCACAGGAGCCCCGCACTGGCTCTCTAGGGACTCGGTCCCGCGCCCTTACCCGCTGGTCCCTTTTAAAAAGTTACCATCTTTAGCCATTTCTTTAGCCATGCTAACGCCCTGCCCCTGATTCTTTACAGTCTTGCTCGTTCTGTGCTCACAAATGGGGGGGGGGGGGCGGAGAAGGTGCCTAAAAACCGAGGATTTAGCAAGACCCTATTTTTGTGAGCTCTCCTTGGAAAACTGAAAGGAGAGTATGTCACCACTGCCAAAGGCTGGTGATGGAGAGAAGAGAGAGGGCGGGTGGCACTCTAGAAGGTCTCAGGAACTGCTCCCATCGTGCCTAGCTGAGAATCCAGAAAGAAGGACTGTGATGTTTGAAACCTGTCAAGTTGGTCCTTCGGCCATTCCAACGGGAGCCACCTCCTCTGCTTTCCTGGAATTTGTGTGATGTTTGCATCCCTGCCCATGCGCTGAACTTCCCCGAGGTCCTGCGGTTGGAGCGGAAGGCCGGCTACGGCCCCGCCGCCGCCCTGCGTCCCTTGGTCTGGGTCGGAATCGGCCTTCGCTCAGCCGCAGGGCGCGGCCCGAGCACGGCGCCGCTCTGCTGCCGCGCTCCGCTGAACGCGGTTCTCCGGGGTCAGGCGGCCGGCGCAGCTCTCCAGGAGACACTCAAGGCCAAGGACGCCGGACGCGGTACTGCAAGAGTGAGAGCGCCACCTGGTGTCTGCGCGGGGTTAGGGCTCGAGCGGAAACCGGGAAGATTCCCATTCACCCCAGTTTTACACGTAGAGACTAGAATTCCTGAAATGCAGTATATATTCCTGAAGATAACTACCACTTTAGTTAGCTGTCCTGTCCTCTGCCCCCACACAAGTGCCTATCACCCTCATATTATGTTCCGACTTTTCACTAACAAAATTTACTCTTATATTATTCATTTTTACCAAGATGCATAGGACTAATGTAAGCTTTTCTTGTAATTCCCTTGGGGAAGGTAGTTGCATATTAGCCCAAAGTTTTAGGTAAAAGATGGAGGGAAGTACCACCAATTTAATTCAGGAAATTGGTAATGGGAGATTTCCTGATGATTTTAAAATGTGAAAGATGTGTACAAAAACCCATATGCAACAAATAGGCATGATATTTGCTTGATAAATCTTGTGATGATTTGTATTGAATTAGTCATCATATAAAATGTTATTTTTTGGGAATTCTAACTCATCCTTTCTCCCTTTCCTTTTGACTTCTTGAATTTCACTTTAATATAGATAAACTTCAGTTAATGATGAATCAGAATGGCTGGTTTCAATAAATTTTCCATTTAGTTGCAGTTGTGTGTGAAGATCCAGCCCTTTCAAGAGAGTGTTTATTCAACACTTATCTTAAGGTCAGCCCTCAGAGTCTGGTAGAGTACTGAGACATGAATCATAGAAGCAAGACCTCCTTCAATCTAGGAAAAAAATACATATGAATATCTGGGGCTTTTTCAAAAATATCGAAAAATTCCAGCTTCCCACAGTAATTGATTTCAGGACTCAACAACCCTTTGCCAGAGTCTCATCCTGAGTTAGTGACATGATTATAATCCTATTTCTCTCTAAGGATTCCACACACACGTGGGCGTGCATTCATTCTCTCTCTCTCTCTCTCTCTCTCTCTCACACACACACACACACACAAAACCCTTGTTGCCCCTCTCCCCTCAGTCCCCTGAAACCTTGAAGGAAGACTTTGGACTTAAGCCAAAATTGAATGTCTCTGCCTCTTTCTTGCCTCACTTTGGTAGAGTTATTTTGCCTCTCTGAGCCTAACTCTTCATGTTTAGGAAGAGATTAATCAATTATATCTTAGGGTATTGCCATGTGGATTAAATGATAGATGTATTTATGGACCTGATCCATAACAAATAATTAATACATGTCAGCTATATCACCCAAACTGGGATTGTCACCCTCCTGCCCATTGCACATAGCTGTACTCTCTTCAGCAGCCCCTTCTGGAAGATTCTCCTTCAATATTTCTCAACAGAGGTGCTATTGGCATTTGGGCCAGGACGGCATGACTAACTCAGACTTTGTAGAACAGTTATCACTCCTGGCCCCATGAAACAAATTCCAGTAGCACTCACCCTATCTTGTAGTCATTGTGATAACCAGAAATACCACCATTCCTCAGGCCAGCTGCATGAGTTATTTGCAGTTCTACTCCAACCCCTCTGTAACAGCCAGCTGTGAATTTTCCCCCAGTCCAGCATCCATTCCACCTTCATACTCAGCCAGGAGGCAGGCACCAGCTGATAATAATATACCTAACCTTTGAGTGATAACCATAGCCCAAGTCCCTGCTTTCTGCTCCCCTGTTCCCCCCTCCATGCTGACTACCCCGTTCCTGCTTCTGAGACCCTCATATTTGCCCTGATCTTGCAACAGCACAGCTGGTAACAGAGGGTTGAACCCAGCACAGCAGGGTGCCTTCAGGACCCTGGCCCATAGTCAAAGGCCCATTCCTCTTCCAATGGACTGATGTTCCTGCCACAGCAGCTGTTAAATACTTTGTATCTCAGCCTAGAGTAGCAGAGCTCCAAATTCCTCCAGGAAATTGCCTCCATTCCACTGGATGCCTTTGCAGGGGACTGTCATTCAGCGTGCCCTGTTTTCCTCTAGCCAAGTGTGGGCATATGCTTTAAACTAAGCCAACCAGATACTCTCTCCCTCAGATGTAAGTGGTAGGACACAAGGGCAGAAAAAACCTGTTTGCTGAATTTGTATTTCAGTTTATCCTAACAATGAGGCCTGAAGGAACAATAGCTCCTTATAGCCAGACGCAACTCTTAACATCTAGCAGGAACATACAAATGCAGCAACAACAGTTGTTAAAATATTGAAATGCTTTCATAGTGCTTGGTAAATAGCTGCTGCCCCTCAACGCAGAATGTCCTCTTCATCATCCCTTTCCTGAGACCCCCTACCCCAGATCTCCCTTTTGACCCTTAGATCCACTGAGGGCCTCTAGGTCCCTGCCAAAGTGTGGCTACCGGCATCCATTCTGGTTGGGTTGTCCCTGTACCATCCTGGTTGTGCAGTCTTTTGAATACCAGCCCTATCCAGAGCTCTCACACATCTGGCTCCTGTTCTTCCTGAAGCTTTCATCTCAGCAACCCCACTAGTGCCAGATTTGATGTTTTTCCCTGTTAATGGAAGGAACTCAATTGAGCCAAACATTATTTCACCAATCCTGAAGCTGGGATAAAGGACGTGAGAGAGCTTCTCCAAGCTTATCCAGAGTATTAATAGCAAAATCAACCCTGGAATTCAGGGGTTATAACCCTGGGTTTAACTCCCAGGCCATATCTTTTTCCACTATAGTGTGCTGACCCTTTTCCAGACAATTATAGCAATAGCTCCCCTACTCGTACAGGGTTTTTGCTTTACAAAGTGCATTCAAGTGTATCACCCTGTTTTAATACATTAGCTCTGCAAGGTAAGAATCATTCCAGAGGTGAAAATGATTTTGTCTTCCTCTGTTCTTTGTGGTGCTGGAGCCCTCCCCTTCTCCTTACAATCGCCTTTCATGTTCTTGAACCAGTGATTAAGACATTCCTCATCTTTTCAGCTCCATGGCCCAGATCAAAGTCATGGCTTTAACAGTAGCCAAGTTTTTCATGTGTGACAGCATCCCGTCAGTGTGTGCATGCTGCATAAAAGGTTCCATTCATAGCATAATAGTGCTGGGTCAGGTGTAAGTGATTATATACACACTCATGTACCACACAACAACGTTTCAGTCAACTATGAACCACATATATGGTGGTGGTTCCATAAGATTATAATACAACATTTTTATTGTACATTTTCTATGGTTAGATGTGTTTAGATACACCATTACTTACCGTTGTGTCGCAATTGCCTACAGTATTCAGTACAGTAAAATGCTGGTCAGGTGTGTGGTCTAGGAGCAGTTGGCCATACCATATAGCCTAGTGGGCTGCACCATCTGGGTTTGTGTAAGTACACTCTATAATGTCCCCACAATGATGAAATTGCCCAAGGATGTATTTCTGAGAAAGTGTCCCCATCAATAAGTGATGCATGACTGTATGTGCCAAACGCCCTTCACTTCACAAATAAAGAGACTGAGGTCTAACTGAGTTAAATACCCTGTCCAAGTCCCCAAAAAGAGTCAGTGGCATATATTACTAGGTTCAATATAATATAACAAAAAGCCAAGAGTCTTTCCAATAGTAACACTGTCATAAGAAGAAAAAGAACCTTTATCAAGAGCCTTTTGAATACCAGACGGGTTGGGAGAACTCACATGGACTATTTTATTTTTTTAATTATTGTTTTATTAAAATAATGTATACATGTAATTTTTAAAGTTGAGTAATACTGAAAACTTGTGATATAAATATTTGCTGTCCAAAAGTAACCATTTTGACCCTTTTAGTAGGTTTTTTTCTGACATTTTCGAAATCTCCATACTTCTCAATAACATGCATGCGCTGCTGTGCATCTATTAATCAATTTTACACCTTGTTTACTTATTTCCTGTTATGGTAGAAGAGAATCTACTCTCTTGTGCTGCCGTCCGCTCTTCTCTTTCATCTTCCCAATGTGATTAGATTACTGTATGGGCTAAATCCATATTCAGTGTTTCCATTCATATGTTATGCAAATATTATTCAGATAAAAGCATCAAAATGTACTATGTTTATTTCCCCTTTCTATTTTCAGTTTTTCCTGAAGTTGTGAATTACCTTTTTTTTTTTTTTAGTTTGCTTAATTTTCTCTTTGCCTTTTGCTAGTTCTTCCTACTACTTCCAATAACATCTCAGTACAATGTTCCATAGGGGCACTTAAATCAGGTAAAAAAAATTTTTAGACATTTTTCCTTCTTTGGGCAGTTTTCCCTTTAGACCTGCTGCCCAGCTGTCATCCTGGCTTTAGCTTTCCTACCATACCTGGAAGTTCTTCTGCCTCTCTCTATTATTGGATTCCTTATTTCCTGGATATCATGTCTTCTTCTTTCCCCTTGTTTTGGTTGAGTATATCCTCCAGGATTTGATCTGGTTAAAAATATGGTTTAGTAGTAGCTGAGGTGGTGATGGCAGTTCTAACAGCCTGTGTCTTATGTCACACTGCTTCAGTCTGAATGGCTCCTGTCCTAGTCAGTTTGGGCTGCTGTAATACAATACCATAGACTGAGTTCCATAGACTGGCTTCAACAACAGAAATTAATTTCTCACAATTCTGGAGCCTGGGAAGGTCAAGCCACTGGCAGATTTGGTGTCTGGTGAGGTCCTGAATGTTGATTTGCAGATGGCTGTCTTCTCGTTTCCTCGCGTGGTGGAGAGAGATCATCGCTCCTGCATCTCTTCTTATAAGGGCACTAATCCCATTCATGAGGGCTCCACCCTTATAACCTAATCACTTCCCAAAAGTCCCACCTCCTAATACCATAATATTAGAGATTTAAGCTTCAACATATGGATTTGGGTGGGACACAAACATTTAGTTTGTAGCCACTGCCCTGTACACCTGATGTACAATCATCATTCCATAGGTTCTCTCTGTTTCTTTGTTGTGCTGAATACCCTGTTTGCAATGTGTCACATCTTCCTAGTTATTTACTCCCTCATTTTGAATAAGGACATCCCCTGGTGGTATCCTAGGATAAGTGCATGGTGAGGGGGAGATACATTTTTCAGTCTTTTATAATATTTTACACAAACATTTTTTAACGAGTTTGGGCATAGAACTCTAGTCTAGAAATAATTTTCCTTCAACATTTTGAAGGCATTGCTCCCTGTTTCTTGCTTCCAGCATTGCTGTTATGATCAAGAAGCCATTCTGACTTTTGGTTGTCTCTGAGTGAACTGTCTTCCCAACCTATTCACTCTGGAAGCTTACAGGATCCTTTTTTTGTCTCCTAAGTTTTGAAATTTTGAAATGACATGCGCTGATGTGGGTCCCGTTTCATCCATTGTATTAGGTACCCCATAGACCCTTTCAATCTGTAAATTCATATCTTTTGTTTCTGGAAAAATCTCCTTAAGATTTCATTATTGAAATCCTCCACTGTGTTTCTCAATTTTTTATATCTGAATTTCTTTTTTCAGATAATGTACCACTGAGAGGGATGCTGTAATTTTTTTACTTTTTCTGTCCTGTTGTCTATATCTTTTTCTTTTTGTTCTATCTTCTGGATCTTGTCACTTTATATATATGTACATATATATATATATACACACATATATATATTAGTTTCTCATTCCTGCTATAATATTTTATTTTCTAAGAAATCTATTTGTGTTCTTTTAATGTTTTTCCAGTAGTATACTATTCTTTTTTCATAAGTGCAATCTCTTTGAGGATATTAATGCTAGTTTGTTTGTTTTTTTCCTTAACTTCTCTCTGCATGTATCCTATGTTTCTCAAAAGGCTTTTGTCTCTTTGTTTGTTTAGAATGCCATCTCCCACATTAGGAACTTTACTTAGACTTCTGCTATTCCTTCATGGTCTGCTTATTATTAGTAAGAAAGTGTCACATGGTTCAGAAAAAAAAGTGTATGTGTGCACATGTGTGTGTATTGAGAAAGAGGAAGAAGATGTAAAAAAAATGTTAACAGTTGATGGATTTGTGTAAAGACTATATAGGTATCCTTTGTACTAATCTTTCTACTTATCTGTAGATTTTGATTTTTCAAAGTAAAAACCTGGGGTATAAAAAGATAAAGGAGTAAACACAGAGTGGGAGATTGAAAAGGGGACTGGAAGTTGTGAGTGGGCAGGGCTTTGGGGCCTTACACTGCACTGTAGAGTGACCTCTGAGGTGGGCCCTGTTTGAGGAGCCCTTAGCGTCTGTGTCTTCAGTCTTTCTTCTTGGCCTGACAGATCCCCCAAGGCATGCTCTTCCAATACCATGTCCCAAGGGTAAAGTCTGCTGCCAGAGTTCTGACTGTTGAACAAGAATGTTGGGAGGACTTGGCAATCAGCACCCCATATGCACATGGCTGCTTGATCTCTCTGTTTTCAGTACCACACCTGAACTCTCCCCTGCACAGGTTCACCCTCAGGGTCAATACCCCATATTTTACCACTTCGAATAAACTCCAGCACTCCACCAGGATAAAGAGTATAACTTTGAGGAGGACTAGGGATTTACCTTCTCAAACAACTTCTACCCAATCTTTGTTTTAGCACCAAACCTTTTTATCCCAGAGCTATGAACTGCATATTTATGTCCTCCCCAAAATTCATAGGTTTAATCCCTAACCATCAGTGTGATGGTATTTGGAATTGGTGCCTTTGGGAAGTAATTAGGTGCAAACGAAGTCGTGAGGGTGGAGCCCCCATGATGGGATTAGTGCCCTTATAAGAAGAGAAGGAGACCAGATAAGAAGCATCTTGCAAGGTCTATGAGGTGGTACTCTTATATTCTCCCTTTTCAGAAGCGGGAACTGAGATAAGGAGAGCAGATTACTATAGAATCAGTAAGTGGAAATGAGATAGAACTCAAGCCTAGGTCTCCCCACGACCAAAGCCAACATCCTCAGCACTGTGCTAAGCCATTCACACCCTTTTAATCAACTTAATTTAATGTTGCCTATTCTTTCCTATCTTTTGAGGGGAATTAATTGAAAATTCTGAAGAAGCCATAATAATGACATCCCCAAAGAACCCAGTAAAAACTGTTGTCAAGGATGAAGCACTATTACCTGTTACCTGTTACCTACTATCCATTGGGCAAACCAGGCTGCTGAAGGGAAGGAAAGAGGTGTTAAATGTATTGTACCCTCAACCTAAAGCTACACCTACAGATTATTCCCTGCTATTCTTGCTGCTATTCCCATATATTGCATAGTCTATATCCACCAAGCTAGACTCAGGCCTCTGGTGAGCCTTCCTCTGAGAACCCACACTTCAGAAGAAAATTCCAGATAATATATAACCCCAAGATATATCCACCAAGACTAAAAAAATAATTTAAAATATTATTAACAGGAATAAAACTTTAAACCAAAGGAAGATACTCTCAGGAGACATTTCAAGAATCAGCCTTGGAAGTATTGAAGAGGACCTGAGAGTCTCCACTAATGACATTTTAGATTTTCCACAGAAATGAGAAGGATACAGAGGTAAAAAGGGAGGGAGAGGTGGAGAGGAAAGCTGCTCTTTTAGATGGGGTTGGCAGAGTGACTCTAAGGAGAACCAGCCATGGAACGAACTAACTGGAGGATGGGCAGAGAGAACCACAAATACAAAGTCTCTGAGGAAGGAGGAACAGCAAGGAGGCCCACAAAGCAAGAGAGGAGTGAGCTAGAGGGGTGCAGTCGAGGGATGAAGTCAGAGTGGTAACCGGGTCCAGATGTTGTACATGTTGCAGCCGGGTCCAGACATCATAGATCAAGACTTTGCATTCTATTCTGTGTGAGAAAGGAGCTTTGAACAGAACAGTGACACAGTCAGATTTAACTATCAGGAGGAACTCTCAGACATCCAGATCTAATATTTTCAGGGGCTTCTCTTCTGGAAGTCTTGCTTCTGAAAAGTGATAATAATAATTTTTACCAATTTTTACCAATTAACCATTTTGCTTTCAAAGCTTCCTGAAATGAACTATCACACAAGAGCCTCACCAAAACCCTATAGGTATAAAGAAGAGACTGTAGTATCTTCCAGTCAGAAAAAGAAATGGAGGCCTGAAGAAATGAAATAAGAAAAGGAAGTCTAGTGATCATGTAGCAGGTTCCCAGGCAGCACCACCTCGCCAGTATTGGCATTGACTTGCAGTGTAAATGGCTTGACTTCTCAAGCACCACAAAACTCTTCCATTTAGAAACCCAGAAGAGGATCCAGGACCATAAAGGGTTAGGTATATTCCTTCCCTAGAGCTGTAGGGGAGAGATGCTGACGAACGTTTAGCTTATTCCGAATCTCCTGTGAAGTGAACTTGCCAAGTCTGATCTGTCAGCACTTACGATAATGAAGTAATTTGTGACAGTCTGTGATGATAGAATTGAACAAGATTTGAAAATCTTTTCTTACTCCACAGAACAAAAATCCATTTTGAACAAGGAGGTTTCAAACCAATGATTAAAATCCATGTATCCATCTGATATTTGGAATGAGTACATGTGGCATTGTTGATTTACTAACTGGGGAGCAATTACTATTCATTTGTAATACTGTAAGAACTCTTAATTATTTTACTGAGTAGCTAAACCCAACCACATCTTGGAGAAGTAAATAATTCTGCTTGTAAGAGTGTGAAATTCTGATAAACTTGAATCATCTTTTGGAAAAAAGTTCTCTTTAAAAATAATAAATATAGTTTACATTTGTACAATTGAACTTCACAATTAAAATGACTGTTGGTCATCACAGATAGTCCGTGGGGCTATCTTAAAGAAAGGAATCGACTTGGATGACCTTATACAGTCTTCCCCCCTCCTTTTTTTTTTTATAATTTTATGATGTATGCAAGTGGAATTTTCTTGGAGTCTCAAGTGTATTCTTTTTGTTTTTCCAAACTTTTTCACTAGACAATAGCAGCTGCTTCTACACACAGTTGATCTTATTGGAGTGGCATTTTCTTGCACATTTGCCCAGAAAAGGGGCTGTTTTTTTGTCTTCGGAGCTCATGATCTCCTGGTATCCACACTACATTTTTGTATGTATACTTCCCTGATCAATTCTAGAGTGACTCATTAACAAGATCGATTCTAAAAGAGTTGAAAGTTGTAAGATTCTTCATCTGGAGTTAGTTAAGTTTCCTATAATGAGGTAGTGGAAAAAAAATAAGAGCTAATTCCAGCCAGGGGACACTCATACAAAATAATAGAATCATCTGCTGGAAAGTATTTGGGAAATCATCTCCTCTATTTTCTGCTTCCAGGCAAGGCACCATCTAAGCCATTTCAACTCCTCAAACTACTCAAACTTTTAGAAGGCTCCAGTGACAGAGAACCACATCCTCTGCTCCCTTTACATGGCAGCCTCATTATTGGGGGAAGTCTTTCATTTCTAGAAATCAAATAGCTCTACAGAAGACAGAAGCCTCCACCCAACTGATTTTTCCCAGAGACCAAGGAAAAATATGCTTTCATCTGTACAAAAATTTAATGATTGTGATATACTCTGTTGGCAAAGCTGTAGGGTAACAGCACTCTTATATGTTGCTGATGGGTGTGCAAAATGATGCATGAGGGAAATTTGGCAATATGTAACAAAAACTCAGTACACATTGACCCTTTGACCCAGCAACCCAACTTCTAGGGATTTTCCCTGAAGTCACACTTCTGACAATATGAAAACAAATATACACAATGTTATTTATTAAGGCATTATTCATAATCACAAAATATTGAAAACAACTCAAATTTTCATATGTAGAAAAACGATTGTATGAATTATATTCATCTGTGCAACAGAAAACTGTTCATCTTTTAAAAAGAATAAGGAAAAACTATATGAAGTAATATGGAATGATTTCTAGGATTTATTTTTAAAGAAAACAAGCAAAATACAAAAGCCTGAATGACAATGGTGCTATTTCCTGAGAGAGGAAATGCCAAAAGAGTCTGGAATGAGAGTGAAATAAAAAATGTTGTTTTGGAGTAATTAAGCTTCAAATGCCTTTTGAGCTCTTAATTTCAATACAATTTAATTTATTTGTATTTTCCTTTATGGTTTGTACTCTTTGTATCTGCCTCAAGAAGTAAAATGCACTTTCCCATATGTTGTCTTCTAAAATTATCATTTTCTTGTTTCATTCTTTAATATACCTGGTGCTAATTTTTGGTATGATGTGATTAAATTTTATAATTACTTCTCTAAATTTATTACTAAACATGTACACAATTCTTTTTCTGTGCTGGGCACTATTTTGCACTTTATAAATAGTAACGTTTAACTTTCATAAATATATTATGTGATAGTTATCCTTATTTTACAGACGAGGGAACAGAATTTTGAGAGGTTAAGCAACTTGCCCAAGGTCACTAAGGGAGAAAGCCAGAATTTTACCCCAGACCCTTTAGCTCTGGAATCTGCATGTTTAGTCTCTAATGAACAGCCAAGTGTCCCAGCCAGTTGTTCCTCTATTTCCCACTGACTTGCAATGTGCCAATACCACAATTTGTTACTGTGTAAATATCTTGTTTCCCATAAAGTTCCACCACCTAATAACTTTAGCATCCAGTGATGATTCTTGCATAAGTCAATTTTTACTACATTTGGTGCAAAACGGGGATTTTCTTTCAGTTCTATGTTCACTAGTGGACATTCTATGGTGAGGAAAGCTTTTCTTTTGCTATCTATCTATCTGTCTACTTCTAGACTCATGGATTTTTTATTTTTATTCAATTAATTATAACCCATTTCTATCATAATTTATTCTGATTCTCAAATGATTCCAGATTTGGCCTGTGGAACCACTTCAAACTGGCTCTGTGTCCTTCTGACATGACCTCATCAATTTGTGAGCAGTTCCTTCACTTTCTGGAACAAGATGTTCCAGGCTTATCCTTGTATTTTCCTTTTCTTAGTCTTGGAATCAGCTATTTCTCTAAATTTGGTCTGTTCACTGAAGATTATCTAGAAACTAAGCTCTGGGCACTCGGGATGTCTTTGATTCTAGGCTTTTCCAGTTCACTACCATAAGGCTTCTCCTATTCCATATTTCTGTCTCCCTTCTCCATGGTGAGAAACAACTCCCCAAAACATCAATATATTTCCTCATTTGCTTGATCATGTAATACACACAAGATAGTTTTAGAATCTCCACATCCTTACTGCTACCAGTAACAAACCCACTAAACAGAATTTAAGACTTCTTAGTAGTTCTTTTAGCTTCATAGTAGTGATATTTAATCAAAGAATTGGAGTAGAAAAATTATTTGTATTGTTGTCATTTTCCCTTTGAGTATGGATATATTATTCATTGGAAATATGGTAAAGTTTATTTCTGTTCACATTAAATTTTAGGTTTTTATACCCATCCTTGTTGATTTAATCTTGTATTTTAACTATGCAAAACACTAAGTAGTTTATCATAGTCAAAACAATAATAAAAAGTATATTCAAGAAGTCACACCCTCTCCTGTTACTTTTCCCAATTCATCTCTATGGATAAGCAATTTCTTAGTTTCTAGTTATCTTTCCCGTGTTTTGTTTGTTGGGGATTTTTTAATGCAAAAAATAAAATAAGTAAACACACACACTCACCTCCCCATTGTTATTTCTCCTTCTCATTTATACAAAAAGTAGCATTAATGTATATATGGGAATCATTCTTGATGCCTCAGTCTCTCTTGAATTCCATAGTCCTATTCATCACCAAGACTTTCCAACATCCCCACTCTTGCTACTCTACCAATCTGTTTTCTATATTGAAGTTAAAGTGCTCTTTTCAAAATGTCAATCCCAACAGGTTCCCTTCTACTTATTATTCTTCAATGGCTTCTCATTGCTGTTAGGATAAAGTCAGACATTTCTGACGTGGCCTACAAGCTCTGGCATTGCAGAGTCACATTCATCTTTCCAAACTCACCAGCTCATCTCACTCGATGCTGTACTACATTGCCCCCATGCCAGTCTTCAAGTGTTTTGAGCTCCCTTGGCTTCCTCCTACTATAGGCTCTTATTCTCCTTATCTGAAGTATTCTCTCCCTTACTCTTCACCTAGTGAGCTCCTATTTGTTCCTTAGATTTCAGACAAGTATCCCTTATCAGGAAACCTTTTCTGATGCTCTAGAACCAGGTCAGACCCTCCATGTGGAGGTACTCTTATCAGCTCTTCTGTAGAACTTATCCCTGTTGTAATTTTACATTAATGTAGGTCTCCCCTTGCTAGACTTTAATCTCCATGAGGTTAAGAATAGTTCAATCACCATTAGCATCTTACCATCATCCTGAACCAGTGGGCTTGATAAAATAAGGGATGGTTTTTAAAGACCCAGCTATAATACCAGTTAGGTGGCAGCATCTTGCGGGGCTGGGCAATGTCCACCAGGATGTGCTATGGTTTCTAAATCAGCCTTCAATACATGGAGTTTTTATTCTCATAGCCAGGATTCCTAAGTCCAGATATTAAGGTATGGGAATGGAAGTGTCTTCTCTCACTATTACCCCTAGTGATCCATTAGCAAAATTTTTGCACAGTATCCCTGGAACTTTAGACTCTGTTAGTCTAGAAGCCTTAATTCCAAAGGGAGAAATGCTTGTACTAAGGGACACAACAGTGATTTTACTGAAGTGGACATTGAAACTGCTGGCCACTTTGGGCTCCTCATGCCAGTGAAGCTATAGGCAAAGAAGGGTGTTATTATACTGGAATGTTACCATATTCCTTTTTCTCTGCATCCACACTAGCACCTATTGT
The DNA here is from genome assembly GCF_020740605.2 of Lemur catta. Taxonomy (NCBI): domain Eukaryota; kingdom Metazoa; phylum Chordata; class Mammalia; order Primates; family Lemuridae; genus Lemur; species Lemur catta. The sequence goes on from NC_059136.1 coordinate 41,798,854, forward strand.
TTTTTGACTTTTAACTAATGGCCATTCTGATAGGGGCAAGGTGATATTACATTGTCGTTTTAATTTGCATTTCCCTGATGATTAGTAATGTTGAACATTTTTTAATATATTTGTGTGTCTATTTTCTTTTAAAAATCTTCTGTTCATGTCTTTGCCCACTTTTGATGGTGTTGCTCATTTTTTTCTTACTGATTTGTTTGAGTTCTTTGTAGATTCTGAATATTAGCCCTTTGTCAGATGTACAGTGTATGAATATCTTCTCCCATTCTGTAGGTTGTCTATTTACTCTGTTGATTATTTCCTTTGCTATGCAGAAGCTTTTTAATTTAATTAAGTCTCATTTATTTATTTTTATTGTTGTTGTATTTGCCTTTGGGGTCTTAGTCATAAATTCTTTGCCTATGCCAAGGTCTAAAAGAATTTTTCCAGTGTTTTCTTCTAGAATTTTCACGATTTCATTCTTTACATTTAAGTCTTTTATCCATCTTGAATTAATTTTTATATGTGGCAAGAGATAAGGGTGCTGCTTCATTCTTCTGCATGTGGCTATCCAGTTTTTCCAGCACCATTTATTGAATAGGGCTTCATTTCCCCAGTGTATGTTGTTTTCTACTTCAGACATTGCCTTTTATCAAATAATTCCTCAGCAAATGGGGATATTATTGAGTAAGCTAGAACAGTGCTGTGAGTCTTGTCCTATCTGCAGGGTGCTGTGAAGTTTGGAGAGGAGAGAAGAGACTAGAAATGTGTAAAGGAATGAAAAGAAGACCTTCAAAATGTGTGTACTATCTGACTCAGGAAGTACAGTAATTACACTTACTTCTAAGAATTATCCTAAAAAATGATCATGGTTATATTCAAAATTTAAGAGACCAAGATAATCATAACAACAAAACAAAATTAACAAATTGCATGTTATATGCATTAAGAAGGTCTGGAAGAATATATACCAAGGTGTACACCATGATTTTCCCAGGTAATGAGATGATAGGTAATGTTAATTTTCTTCATTTTGGTTCTCTTTATTGCTAATGTTCTCTACCATTATTGTGCTTAGTTTTTATAATTTTTACAGAGGTCATTTTTACTTCTTAAAATTTGTGTGTGGTTCTTTTCTAAGTTTAAAAATGTTCTCTGCTCCAGGAGTAGAAGTTAAAATTCCAAGGATGAAGAACCTAGTTGCAAAGCAGAGGGTTGGAGAAACACTAAGAAGTGGAACCCCCTCCCCATCCTCAGACCGTCTGTTCTGATATTTAGCCAAGTCTCCTCCAGTCCATACTTCTGCCATGAAATGACTTCCACTGTGTCACCCAGACACCTGCAAGAGGCGGATTGAATCTATGTAAGCAGCAGGCCTGGAAAAAAGTGGAGTGTCCTTGCCAAAAATGAATTAGAATTCCATCTGAGTTTAATTATTTTCCATTTCACCATGGCCAGATTTCCTCCTTGTTGTCTCCTTCCCAAGAAACTGCCTGAAACTTAAGTGCTTAGTCAGGTCTCAGGTATGAACCATCTGGAAAGAAATCATTCCAAGAAGAAACATTTTCCTACCAAAAATGTGTCAGAAGACTCTTAGTGAAGTGTTAGCACTGGGTCCTCAACAGCCTTCAGATTCCCCCAGCTGTGGCAAGAACGAGAAAGATGCCATGACGGATGATGCATGAAAACCAGGAGGGAAGGTCAGTGGGGCCCAGTCCATCACGGGTAGATCTTCCAGGAAATGCATTTCAGTGATGTCTTCCAAGTGTTAAGAGACATGGACTTTTCTATGGAAAGAAAGTATGGAAGACTCTCAAAATCTTTTCCAAAAGACTCTTGACTTAGACTCTTCCAAAACTTATGGTTGGGCAAGTATTTGAATCTAGATGTCTCTGACTCCAAAAACATGTTTTGTTTTATTTTGTTTTATTTTGTTTTTTAAACCATGTGATATTGTCAACAAATTTATTAGTTTTAAAAAGTCTTTTTTAAAAGAGATGATGTAAAAAAAAAAACTTATAATCCCACACACACTCACATACACTCTAAAACACACATACAAAGAAAAATTTCCCTTGGCCGGGTGCGGTGGCTCACGCCTGTAATCCTAGCACTCTAGGAGGCTGAGGTAGGAGGATTGCTCAAGGCCAGGAGTTCGAGACCAGCCTGGACAACATAGCAAACCTCATCTTTACTAAAAAAAATAAAAAATTAGCTGGGTGTAGTGGTACCAGCTACTTGGGAGGCTGAGGTGGGAGGATCACTTCAGTCCAGCAGTTTGAGGTTACAGTGAGCTGCACTCCAGCCTGGACAACAGAGCAAGACTTTGTCTCAAAAAAAAAAAAAATCCTACCAGTGTTTGGGGGAAGCAAAAGCCCAGGGCAGTGAGAGTGGAGGAAAAGAGGAGGTGAGGCAAGGAAAGATGCAGAGCAACACAGTGGGATGTGCTCTGTGGTGGATACTGTTTATTTCACTGCACACTGTGAAAACACAAACCAAGTTTGCTTTGCTCCCAGAACCTCTCTAGAAGAACTGCAAGGAGGAACTGCATCACCTGGGACTAGTCTATGGAAGAGTGAGTGATGGGGGAATTTATTCACCGTATTTCCCTGTCTATCCCTTTTGTCTATGGGTCATGTTTCACTCTGTGAGAAGTTAACTCCTCGGTAGCTCCTGGTTGTGGTATCTAACCTCCAGCAGCTGCTAAGGAAGTCAGATCCCTGCCCTGCTTTGTGGTGTTTCATCCCAGTCTTCAAATGGAAGGCCAACCTGCTCAGGTGAGGTATCACTAGGAGAGAAAATTGGAGGCCATTGAGGATGGTTTCTAAGGAGGGGCTCAATGTGCCTCAGGTGCTCTAATTGGATTCATCTTAACCCTTAGCTCATGGCATGCTACTATTATTCTTCCATACATGTCAAAAATGTTTCTTAATATGATGCAAAATGATGAACTGATATCTATGGACCCATCACCAAGCTGAGAAATAGAATTCTGATAATAAATTACAAATATATATTTATACACACGTATATATAAATTCATACACATACATATCCATGAATATATACATACATGTATAATATGTATTTATGTATTTAGTTTTAGTTCTTTTTTTTTTTTTTTTTTTTTGAGGCAGAGTCTCACTCTGTTACCCAGGCTAGAGTGCCATGGCGTCAGCCTAGCTCACAGCAACCTCAAACTCCTGGGCTCAAGCAATACTCCTGCCTCAGCTTCCCGAGTAGCTGGGACTACAGGCATGTGCCACCATGCCTGGCTAATTTTTTCTATATATTTTAGTTATTCAGCTAATTTCTTTCTATTTTTAGTAGAGATGGGGTCTCGCTCTTGCTCAGGCTGGTCTCGAACTCCTGAGCTCAAACGATCCACCCGCCTCGGCCTCCCAGAGTGCTAGGATTACAGGTGTGAGCCACGGCGCCCGGCCCCATAGTTTTAGTTTTGAACTTGTTTTTTTCAAATTCAGTATTAACAGGATTTATTCATATTGATACATGTGGTTATAATTGATTTTCAGTGATGCATAGCATTCAGTTATGGGACTGAAAAATGTTTGTTTAGTCATTCTCTAAGTAATGGGTTTTTAGATTATTATCAGTTTTCTTCTGTCATGAATAGTGATATCAGCACAGGGATGGAATTGTTGGATCATAAGGATTAAGAATATTCAATCTAATGAGATACTGCCAAACTCCTTTCCAAAGTGGTTGTGCCAATTTACTCTTCCTCTAGCAATTTATAAGAGATTTTGTCGATAACATCTTTCTAAAGGGTGATATTGTTGGCCTTCTTAATAATTGCCAATTATATCAAAGAAATAAATATTAAATGAAATAAATGCATTTCAGTCTCACAAGGGAATGTTACACATTAAAAATCAATTATATATGTAATCAAATATATGCAATGAGTAGATGTAAAACAGTATATTGTGAAGGAATAGTAAAGGCTTTAGGTGCCCCAACAGAGAGAACTCTTGGGCTTGGAAGGAAGTGACCAGGAAACAAATTTCTTTGTGATAACAACAACTACAACAGTAGATAATAGTTACTGACTGCCTGATATATCCAGGCACTCTAATTTTATATATGTGCTGAAGTAAATATGCAAGGAAGGTTTTATTAGATTCATTTTACAGAAAACTGAGGTTCAGAAAGGTTAAGTAGCTTGACCAAGACCTTAAAGCTAATTCATGTTAGGAAATAGGATTCTAACATGTCAGCCTAGCTCTACATGCACAATGACAAGAGTAAGACAGTTTGAGTCATGTAAAGGTTTCTTAGGAAGTTAGGAATCTGGGCAAGGCATCTACAGGTTTCTACCAGCCCTATAGGATTTCACTGTCTAAAGAAAAAGAATAGGAAAGAACAAAGTTATATTGCTAGGATCAGAAAGATAATTTTAAAATGGGATGTTTTTATGTTTCCTGAGTTTTCGTTTGTTTATTTGGTTGTCTAACTTTTGTTTTCTTAATTTTTAGTACAGTATTTTTAAAATTCCTGCCTCTCAATCCCCAAATTTTGGCCAGTGAATTCTGAATGGAAGTAAAACTGTGTCATTTTTGAGTCAGAATGACATGAGTGACTGAATCAGTAACATCCATAGACATGTCTACGATGATGGGAATGTTCCAGACTCTGCACTATGCAATATGGTAGTCAGTAGCCACAGGTGGAAAAAAACTATTGAGCACTTGAAATGTAGCTAGTACAATAAGGAACTGCAAATTTTATTTTACCTGATTTTAATTACTTTTAAATTAAATCTAAGTAGCTGCACGTGGCTAGAGGCTATTGATTACATAGTACAGTTCTAGGGATTTCTTTTTCTTGTGATGACAAATGTTCCATCTAATGGTTGCTCCAGCCTGAGAAAGGACAACTCAGAACAGCGCTTCTCAGTGGTCGATTTTAATATATGTTAGCAAGAAATAAACTGTTGTTGTTTTAAGCCACTGAGACTTTTCCTGCTGTAAATCCTAGCTTATCCTAACTGATACAGGAGTAACTAGATGAGAGCATTAATGGAAGGGTTGGAACCAAGTGTCCCTTGTCCACTAAGGTGGAGCCACTGGTGGTCCTGTATTTCATGCACAGATGCATGGTTCTGCTTCTCTGCACCCTGACCTATACAGAAGGCTCCACTAAGGAAGTTAAATTTGAGCTGTATAGTCACACAGCCCTTAAGGAAGGGGATACATTCTGGGAAATGTGTCCTTAGGTGATTTTGTCGGTGTGTGAACATGGTAGAGAGTATTTACACAAACCTAGATGGCATAGCCTACTACACACCTAGGCTATACCAGGGTGGGGAACCCGTGGCCTTGAGGCCACCTAAAGTTCATTTTGAGACATAAATTATTATCATCAACATTACTATTATTTTAAATGAACCCCTTGTGTTATACTAAGGTCTCTAAAAAACAGAGCCTGAAACAAGAAATAAGATCCTAACACCGACTGAGCACAGTGGTTCACACCTGTAATCCCAATACTTTGGGAGGCCGAGGCTGCTTCTGAGGCCTTCCAATCTCCTTTAGCTCAAAGTACTTGACATGCCAAAGCACCGTAGGTCGGTGTTGGTTGGTGTTCGCTGAGCCCCGACAGTGGGGTCAGCCTGACCTGGCACAGCTACTTCTTGGGAGAATCAATGAGACCTGGGGACAGGGCCACATTTTCTTGATGACAGTGGATTATTATATTGGGACAAAGTGGAGCTTGAAGAGAAGACCTGGAGAGATAATGGATATCTACGGTCCAATCTCCAGAGAAGCTGCTAAATATCATGAAATTCCCAGCGGGATTAGATTTGTGTATCTAAAGGAGAAGAGATGGAAATTTCTGCTCCCAGTTGGAACTGTTACAGATGGGAAGAGACTAAGGAGAAATAACTATTAAATGTCATGTGGAGTCTTGGATGGGACCTTGGAACAGAAAAAGGACATGAGTTTAAAAACTAATGAAATTTGAAGAGTCTGCATTTTAGTTAACAGTATGGTACCAATTTTAATTTCCTGGTTTTGATCATTGTACTATGGCTATGTGAGGTGCTAACCTAAGAGGTAGGTTATTTGGGGACAACTCTACCCTTGAGAATAAATGAATAAAAAGTTGGAATAAATGATTGAAGTATAATTTGCATGTAGTAAAATGCACAAATTTTAAGTATAGAGCTCAATGTAATTTTATGTATGTAATATACTCATGTGACATTTCCCTACACATCCAACCCAGATCTAGATAAAGACTGCTTCTCTTACCCACACATCATGAGTCTCTGGCATTAGAAGTCAAGATTATGGTCACCTTTGTGGGAAAAGAATGGAGTAGTTATTAAGCTAGGGGGAATTCTTGGGCTCTGGGAATGTTCTTTTTCCTAAGCCTGATAGTCGTTACAGGGTTGGGTTCATTTTTTGATAATTTATTGAGCTATATACACTTATGGTTTGTGCATTTTTTCTATATGTATGTTATACTTCTGTTAAAACATTTATTTAAAAAATATTAATATTTTGGTAAATGTCTTTTTAAAAGAAAGTACAGATGGGGCTTCACAGGGAGTCTGAATCGGGGAACTGAGCAATGGAAATCATTTTAAAGTTCTTCTGAGCTCCTAGGCACTGGAATTTGTGTCTGGGTCATGTTCTCCACAATTCTCCAAGAACAAGGTGTCCCCAAGTGACATGTGGTCTACCACAGGGTAGTTCATCTGGGCATCTTCAGCATTGCAAATGTAAGGATGATCACTTTTACAGAGTGAGGTTGGCATTTAGAGGAGAGCTTTGCTCTTTTTTAAAGCAAAGGTCAGAAATGTTTGCGTCAATAGTAGCTGGGCAGGGTCAACAAGTCCACCCTGCAGGTCCAGGGATGATTCTCGGAGGAATAAGGAGTAGTGACTATTGCCTCTCTTCATCATTAAAACGGGAATACAGTAACTGTATGTGCATTTCTCCTAGGGACATTGTAAGAGTTTTAAGGGAATCAGGTATAGTAGTAGCTGTGATCCTTTAGCTACTTGCTTGATTTCAGCAATTGAGAAAATACGCTAGTCAAAAAAAATCAGAACGAAAGTTTTAACAAGTCAATACATTTAATGTTAAGAATTTATTTTAAAATAAAAACAGATTTCTCCTAGTCTGTACCTAATGAGGTAGAGGGGGAAAACCCAGAAACTAAACAAACCCTGCAAAAACACAAGGGGGCAGCATTTCATAAGGTTACAAATGAAGAATGCTGAATAAGCTTTTTGGGGTAAAGCTATACAGATTGGGAACAGACCTTTAAGAGAGTATTTTATCTAATAAGAAAACTAAAGCCCAAAGAGGTTATTATGTGAGTCACCCTAAGCCACCTTAAGCTACAGAGCTCGAGAATGGCACAACAAGAACCTTAGCTAATGTTTCCCACTGTTGATTATTTTGTCACCCCATGTTGTCTCACAGTATTCCTGGATTAAAAATCACTTGCTACACACTAAAAATAATGGGCTTCTCACCAAAACAACTGTGGATACGGTCTCTCTTTTCTGTGGATACCTATTAGGGCATAGGCGGCTGATACGTTGTTACTGAAGATGAATAGTTTAATTTGAGTAAAACATGAATAAACTTCCAGAGCAAAAATATGCTCCCAATGTAATTATGTGTTAATCTTCAACATAAAGGATGCCTTAAGGGATGGTTAGGTTGTGACAGTTTCAAAAATGTATTTTGCAAATGTTAAAGGCGTGCATTTTAATTTCTCCCTTGAGTCACATTTTATTGCATTCTCTCGCCTACTTGCCCTCTTTAGAAAGACAAAAGAAATCAGATTTTATGGGGAAAGAAAATGAAGGTTTGCTATGGTTCTTTATCAATAGAGCCCTTTAGTAAGTCAAGGTTAGGCCTGGTGGACTAATCTCCAGGTGCTCCCCTTTGTGCCCCTGACAGCCAAGCCCCGACTCTTGCTGCTCCGTGCTTAAAGGTAGCTACGATGCCAGGGAAGGAAGAGGAAAACCTCGCCTGCTGTAACTGAAGGGATTGTGTGGAAGACGGTAAGTAGAAAGAAGGAGGATGTCAGTGTCCTGATTTCTCTTCTCCAGGATAAAGCCCGAAGCATGAAGAAAGCCAATGGGAAGAGAGATTTCTACCCTCCCTCTCAGTCAGGACTCTGGAAGCCATAGCCACTTCTCAGCCACCCAACTTGGCAATGGCCCTGTCAAAGTAAACCTGAAGGTCCATGGTGGCTGGTGGCAGGAGTAAATGACTCTGAGCTTCCCCAGGCAATTCTTTGCAGAGTCCACAAGTTCCTGAAAGGCAGCAGAGTGGAGAGCCTGCAGGCCTCCCACATGCCCACTGTGGCAAAGGGTGACAGTGCCCCAAGGCAGAACCTGAGTGCAATGGCAGGGCCAGAGGTTGGCAAAGCCAGAGGGCCAGGCAGAAGATGTGGTGGAACCAGGGAATCTGCAGGTCCAGGAAAAGCCACAGTGAGGCTGAGACAGCCAAGGGGGAGCCCAGGCCCCCACCAGGCAGAGAGAAAACAGATTATAAATGATGACAGCTACAGCCTTGCTAAAGGCTGAGGATGTAGAAATGTCCTCCCACTCAGGCCAAACTCCTTAATTAAGTCACAAGCAGGACAGTGTTCCTCTCTGCCTTTCCTAAGGGTGCCTATTAGCCTACTTCTTCTTTCCTATTTGATTCACTAATAGTCCCTTTATGTTCCTATTTCTTTAGGGACCTCATACCAAGACGCTGTGGTACTGACACGGAGAACAATTTGAATGATGCTGAACTAAAAATCTTTCTTTGTTAGTGCCCGGATGGTCTCCCAAGCTTCTGCACCCCCAAAACATTTTTACCCTTCAGGAGGAGTGCCTTATGTATCTGGCATGCTGCCTCGAAGGTCCAAAAGAAGCCATTGATGTCCCCCACTATTCTGGGAATCTTAGCCCTGGGGACCAACCATCAGTCAGAACTCATCCCCCAGGGTGCATCATGCTTTCATGATAATAGGACTCTCCTCAGCCTGTCCGTGCAGAACCCAGGCGTTCTCTCACGTGCCCAAGGAGAGAAATGGACGCAAACATGCAACTAGGCCTTCACTCTGAGACCCTCACTGTTGTTCTGAGACACTTCAACTGAGATAATGATGCTCCCACAAGAAACAGAGTTCAAAGGACCACAGAGAACACCTCTCCTGAACTGTACTACTACAGTGGCTGAGATTAAAAGTTGGGAAACACCAAGTGTTAGTCTTAATGCTCATGCATTGCAAGTGGCGATATAAGTTAGTACAACCACTCTGGAAAACTGTTTGGCAATAGGTACAAAAACTAAGTATACGCAATTGCCTACAGGAATGAGTGTATATGGCCATCCAGAGCCATATGCTAGCATGTCCATTGCAGTGCTATTCATAATTGCCTCAAACTGGAACTAGCCAATACCTATCAATCAAAGAATAGAAAAATAAAATATTAAATTTTTACATTGAATGTATAATACATTTGGGTATTATATTCTCACAGTGGAATACTATATAGCAATGGGAATGGATTATACACAAGTTCATGCAACAACCTGAAAGAATCTCACCAAAAAAACGTTGAGCAATGGAATCCAGACACAAAAAGAATGTGCACTATGTGATATCATTTAGATAAAGCACTAAAACAGGTAAAAACAAATCTATGCTGTTAGAAGTGATAATAGTGGTCACCCTTAGTGATGAGAAGAGAGTATGTGGGTTGTGTCTTGATTTGAGTGCTGGTCATATAGATGTGTTCATTTCGTAAAAATTCATCAAGCTATACTGTTATGACCAATGCACTTTTCAGTTTTTATGTTAAATGGCATCAGGGGTCAGGTTACCTAGACGCAGACTGAGATAAATATCTGTGTACAGGAAACTTACTGGGGAAGGTGCTCCAGGAACAGGGTCTGTGAGAAAGGAAGGCATGAATGAGCACGGAGAGCAGGTGAGCTGTGAAAAAGTCACATCAAAGGCCTCAGCCAAGCCCACGGGGGGCGCAGGAGCTGGGACAACCTTTCAGGGGTTTAAGGTCTGGATCTGTGCATGCCCACATTGATCACATCTTCTCTTTTAAGCAGGGTCATGTTAAGTCTTGAGATTTCTATTCGGTAAGTCAGTCCTTTCTTTAAAAACGTGGGCTGCCATGGGGAAGGGAGCGTGACCTTAGACCGGGCAGCTGTCTTTAGCAGAAGGCTGTGCTGGAGACGGCGCAGCTGAGGGATCATGGGCCCCAGCTCGCCTAGCAGCCAGGTGAATGAGTGCCCCGTCCAGAAGGGAACCACAGCAGCTACTATTAATACATATTTGAACAAAAAGTTAAAAAGCAAGGATTCTGTCTTGAATTATGAAAGAAGAGAGAGAGGAATCATTTCAAAGAACAAATGAACAAAATGGACAGGCAATATGTACACTGACCATACACCAGTGCCAAAATGATTATATAAACTGCCAGTAATTTGTTTCATTATCCTGAACTCCTGGCCAAGGTGGGCTATGATGTATTTCATTAGCTACTTATCACAAACCAGATGCTAATACGTGTTTGTTTGTTCACATACCACTTAGTTCCAAGAAGAATTTCCTGTGACTTGTCCAGATGTTTATAACCCAGCAAGAGGGACTTTATCCATTAGTATCCCATTGTGGAATCTCCCATTTGTAATGTAGACCTCCAAAGAATGGTTACAACCTCAAGCATTTTCAGCCTTGCTGGCCATTTCCAAAGGGCAGAGCTTGCAGGCGACATTCCTGCTATTCAGTACCGTGACAAGGATAGCCCTCTCTGCTCCAGTAGGGCTTGGGCTGAGCAGGTTGATTATTTATTAGAGTTAAAGCTGCAGTTTTCTGGAAGGCACAGATGACTTTAAGGCTGAAGAGCTCTCTTCAGTAAACACCGTGTTCCCTGTAGTGGCAAGAGGCCCATTGCGAAATCACTGGGTCTCGCTCTCCTCCCTGCCACTGGGCTGAATCACCTCTTTGGACAGGACCCCACAATCACTCAATCAGTCTTCCATTCATCTATCTATTCCTTTTTCTCCCAGAGAAGGGCTGAGCTGGGGACAAGCAGATTGCTGGTGAGTTTTAGCCACCAAGAAATCCTCTGCAATGAGGAAAGGATCATAGCGTGGTGGTAGAAAGTAGCGTCTCTCTCTCTCTCTCTGTTCCAAGTTTCGTCATAAATCGTTGTGCTTTCCAACAACAGAGCTGAAACAGGAGCCAGGAGAGGCAGAACTGGGCACTTGGCCAATCTGGGATAGAAGGGAAGTCTGCCTCCAGCAATCCTCTTTCTCAAACTTTCTCTATGAAGTCTTCACTTTCCTTTCGGTTCCCCAAGTCCCCATTTAAAGCTTAGGGTGCCCAGTGTCCTGTTGCTCTGCCAATGGCTTTTCAGGGCAAAGCCAACAGAGAAGAGCACCACAAAATCAGATCTGTCCTTCTCCCTATGTCACCACCATCATTCCATTGGAGAAGTGCTTGTGGCTCAAAGGAATATGAGCCCTTGAGGCCTCACGTATTTCTAATGGACTATTACAAACTAGACTATAAAGGGATAGAGCAGCCCTGTGGCTCTTTTTTAAAGCAATTTCAAAGGGTTCCAAGGTCACAGGGTTCATGGTTCAATCCCTTTCTCAGGTAGCTCCACTGTGTTTTATGTAACACATAACAGTACCTACATTGCCAGGGGACTTGGCAGCAGGTACTCTATAAAAGGCTGTCTAAGTGGATATTAACAGTTTTGTCTCCAAGAGTAGCCTTCCTTTCTCTTCAAGGAAGTGATACTTCAAACTATTGGGACTATTGATTCATTGAAGTCCTGTGTCTTCAACACAGTAAAGGCATATGACCCAAGATAAACCCGTGGTAAGAATCCATCTCTTTATCCACAGAGATTGGTCCAGGGATAGTATGTGATGTAGGCAAGGCTACTTGGAATTCTTGGGTAGTATATTTCACACTGGAGCAAATGAAAACACAACTTTTCCTGTCTGATTGGTAAACTATAAGAATTTGAGCCTTGGCCGGGTGTGGTGGCTCACACCTGAAATCCTAGCACTCTGGGAGGCCAAGATGGGAGGATCACTTGAGGCCAGGAGTTCCAGACCAGCCTGAGCAATAGTGAGACCCCATATCTACAAAAAATAGAAAAATTATCCAGGTATGGTGGCACACACCTGTAGTCCCAGCTACTTGGGAGGCCGAGGCAGGGAAATCACCTGAGCCCAGGAGTTTGAGGTTGCTGTGAGCTATGATGATGCCACTGTACTCTGGCCTGGGCAACAGAGCAAGACTCTGTCTTAAAAAAAAAAAAAAAAGAATTTGAGCCTAGAGCTTCTGTCATCTGTGTCCCTTGCTAAATAGCCTTATGTAAATAAAGCCCACACAAGACAAGTAGAAAAGAGAGAGAAAGAGAGAGAGATCCTTCATACAGACTTTCAGGTTTATTCATCCTGATTTCCTCACACTAGGGTGAGCACACATCCCAGTTTTCATCAGGCCATCCCAGTTTACACCTGTTGTCCCAGCTTAATAATTAACTTGCACTCTCAGAAGTGTCCCCCGTGGATGATTATTTAATCATTGTTCTATTGCAATGCGGTGAACTAAAGCAACAAGGTTTTTATTTCCCCCTTAAGCTGGTTCAAGCTGGTTTTCTGTGCACTTTTAACCAAGAAACATTCTGACTCATCTACCTCTCTTTTCTAAATTAATCAGGAAGCCTTTTCCACAGTACAACTTCTAATCTGATTGCTTGAACTCTTTGGCAGACACCTGACTCTATAGCTGGTGCTTGGTCTTCACTTCCTCCGTGGAAGTGACACCTTGGGCTCCTCCAAGCTTCTCTGACCACCTTGTCCTGAACGTGAGTTCCTTTACTCCACACCCCACCAAAGGTCAGCATAGCCCACAGAATTCATCAGAAGGCTCTGGAACCACGTTCAGAGAGGAAAAGAACCAGAGTAAGCCTGAGGGACCACCTTGGTGTATAAACTTCAAGTATATTTTCTATCTTTGCATTATCCTGCTCAAAATTCAAAGTCCTGGAAGGGAGTGTCCATTGGTATAACTTGGGAATGGAGCCCATTTGTTCACAAAGAGGGAGTAGGACACCATGATAGACATCCCATAATAACTACAAAAAATGAGGGAGAGGCAATTTACTCCCAAAATACAAGTGCTAGCAAAATAATGGAAATAGGTACTAGGAGACTGAAAATATATTCAACAATTTGCATTTAATAATTCAATAGTATAGCCAGCTATTTGTATGTCTACACTGAGCAAACTCTTAAAATATATGTGATTGGGGCTTGAATTGGAGATGAGGTGGTTGATCTTTCTGGAATAACAAAGAGCCCCAGATATGACCACTCTAAGTAATCATGGAGGTAGTTATCGCCTATTGTGCATTTCTACATTCCATAATCATGGCACAGAAGTTTTGGGCTAGTATCTACAGGAAGGTTGGGGGGGGGGTTCCTGATATACTCATTCCCCTGCCTAAAGTCCATCCTTCTGGGTCCTTCCTGTCCATCAGGCCTGCCCCCTTAGCCAATGTCACATTAAAGCTGGCTTCCAACATCCTCCTATGATCCAGTCTCCAGCTTGAGCCCCTTTTCCTGGTATAAACACCATGGCTCTACACTTCTGCCCTGTTCCCTTCTTTTGGCTTCTAACCTCATGATTTGTTTTCCTGCCTACGGCATATCTCACCTCGCTGACCTTTCAGCACTGCCTCTACAGCTTTGCATTTTGGTTTTCTCGTTTTCCACTATCCTTCCTCCATAAAAGCCCTTGGCTAATGAATAATTCAATCCTGAGACCTTGTGCCTTAGCATTGAACCTTTGGTTCATCCCAAACTGAGATGGAACAAATATGGTAAAGAAAAGTACTGGTCCTGGAGTCAGAAACACCTGATTCATGTCCCAGATCTGCCATGGCTGTCACTGTGTAAATCTAGGATTTAACCTCCCAGCAGGATGATGCCCTGTACCTTTCCAAAATCTCTGCACACAGTTTTGCAGATTTGTTTTATGTGTGGGTCTTCTGCCTTATTTGGTAATTTGTTGTTTTCATATGACTAATTTAAAGCATATCTGTTTTCCTTTAACATCCATTGTATTAGTCAAGGTGGATTCATCTATGTTACAATAACAAATTAATCCCCCAAATCTCAGTGGCTTAACACAATGAAAGTTTGTTTTCTGATCATATTGTGGCCTAATCAGTCAGCATGCTCTCTTCCACAGGTGACTCAGGGATCCAGGCTCTTCCTATCACGTGGCTTCTCTATCACAGCAGAATCCTTCTCTTCCAGCCCCACGTAAGTGGTCAGAGGAGGTGCAAAATTTCAAAGGATATGTTATAGCTAGCCTTGGAATTGTATACATAACTTCTACCCACATACCGTTAGCCAGGACTGAGTCACATTGTCCCATTCAGATGTGAGGGGAGGTGGGAAAGGTAGACTTCTTATGTGCAGGAAGAGGAAACAGGATTGGTGCACAAGTATCTAATCAGTCTATCCCAATTTCATTTGCAGTTGTTGTGTGCCAAAAATAAAACTGCATAATGATAGTATATACTTATAATAGGTATGATGATATTATGCATTTATATGCCAAACATGTAGTAAGCTCTTTACCTGGGTTATCTCAATTTAATTTTGTAACAACCTTATGAGGTGTTTAAGGATTAAATAAACGTGAAAAATAGCTCATGCTGATAATGACTCGTTTTGTTTTTTGTGCATTTAACAATCCACAGGGAAAATGCTCAAATGAGGATATTAAAATAGCACCTGGCTACTGGGAGGCTGAGGCAGGGGGATCACTTGAGCCCAGGAGTTTGAGTCCAGCCTGAGCCACATAGCAAGGCCCTGTCTCTTAAAAAAAATATATACACACACACATATATTTATATGTAGTACTGTCTTTAATTCATATGTTTGAAGATGAATCATTTTATTATGGACTTATGTGCTAGAAACTGTGAAGTATATCAAAATAAGTCTGCTAGGGTCTTCAATCACAAGACAAAACAACTGCAGTCAGCCCTCTGTATGTGCAAGTTCCACATCCACGTATTTAACCATGTGTGGATCGAAAATATTCACAACAATTTTAAAAAGTAAGAATAACAATACAATAA
Organism: Lemur catta; assembly: GCF_020740605.2. Taxonomy (NCBI): domain Eukaryota; kingdom Metazoa; phylum Chordata; class Mammalia; order Primates; family Lemuridae; genus Lemur; species Lemur catta. The sequence goes on from NC_059136.1 coordinate 41,814,011, forward strand.
AAATAATACAAATAAAAATACAGTATAACAAACATATACATTGTATGAGATGTTAGAAGTAATATAGAGATGGTTGAAAGTACATAGGACAATGTCTGTAAGTTATATGCAAATTCTATGCCATGTTATGTAAGGGACTTAAACATCTACAGATTCCTCAGGGATCCTGGAACCAATCCCCCCTCCCCCCTGTGGATACTGAGGGATGGTTATGTCTGAATAAAATTAATATGATGTAGACAATTATAAGGGCATACGGATGTGTCGGCTTGAATTCTGTGATTTAAATTTAACTGGGGTTGATTCACAAAGGTCATCACCTAGCTGATGTGGAATAGAACAAAATTCCGGATAATCATGCTCATGACAAATGATCTTGTGCCCCCTTCCATCTCTCATTTTGCCTCCGAATGCATTTTCCCTTGTCTACGTTATGATTTTTGGCTCCATCTCCAATTCAGGTCCAACACCCCACCTGGACTTGCTTCTTGATATGTCTTTCTGCCGCCCAGGTGCTGACCTTGGCTCTATTTCCTGTTTGTCATCCCACATGAGTCCACAGGTACAGCCTCTCCACATGGACTCTCCAGTGCTGCTTCGATTACGTATTTCTGCACCCACACTAATATTCATGCTCTCCCTGTTGCAGCCAGCATTCCAGAGATAGAGTTCAGCATTCAGTGAGTGCTGGAAGAGGCTGCTGGAAGCTGATAAGGAGACGTAACATATTTTGAGTTAAAATGGGGAAGGAAAGGGCAAGAGAGAGGCAAAGTCAGTTGGTGGCCAAGGAGAACAAAAGGCAAGATCAAAAGGAAATGGCTTTGCATTCTAACTCCCAGTCAGCATGAATTTTGAAAAAAGGAAGCTGTACTTGAACTTAATCTAGAGTCTAGATATTAACTGTAAAGAAACATTTCCACCAAGAAAGAAGAGTATTGAATGAGAAGCTGTGTGAGCACTATTTTAATTTTTTGCAGTGGAATTCTCTTTGGGGTGGCGGGGTTAGGAGTGGGGAGGACCCTAGCTGGCAAGTCAGAGGCAGTCTCTGTTCATTCAAGGGATGGTCTCAGCTCCTTATAGAACCCTCTGATTGTCTGACTCCACCAGACTCGCTGGACAAACCAATGCATGCTTTGTTTCTGGATTTAACCTTTTTCATATTAAGAGTTTTACATCATTCGCAGTCATCCACGATGTAGCTGCTGTGAACAAAAGCCATTTCCAAGGAGTCAGAAGAGGGCACTTCAGCCCGTGGTTGACATTGGCTGATAAATCATGTGTGCACTCTGCTCTCTTTCAAGCAGTGGGGAGGGAGCTGGAGGCAGGAAGCCCCCTAACAATTATGTGCATTGTGTTAAGCAACTAGAAATATGCACAGCCATGGAGTGTTTTCTTTGCCCTGGACACTGATAATCTTGAATTGTCTGCAGTCGAGTTCTCTCGTGATAAAACTCTGCAGGAGTCAGTAACTTAGCTAGGATAAAGAGCCGGATGATATGTTTTCCTTTCTAAGTGAAAACCCCAACACACTCTTCTTGACTTCTAATTCGTGTAAGAAAAGCACAACAAATCCAAGAATGAAGGATGTGTCAGAAATTAAAAGACAGCAGCAACTCTTACATCCTGAATTAAGATGAAAGCTTTTTGTCCTTTCAAATATGAACGTGTATGTGTGTGTGTGTGTGTGTGTGTGTGTGTGTGTACATACATGTGTGAATGCAAAGTCCAGCTTTAGCACAGAGCCCTGACCTTATGACTAGTTGTCTTGCACATTGGAGGTCAAGGGGGTGATAGAAGATCAAAGGTTAGTTGGAAATGATGAAGCACTGTGAGAGGCATTAGAAAGTGGTTATTAGGGGCAATATACACAGTAAGTAAAACAGTAATGTATATAAAATACTTAGCATGTACATGGCACATAATGGACATTCAATAACTATTGTTATTGTCAATGAGAAACTCCTCTTATTAATAGAAGCCTGGAATCCTAGGGACTTGCCTTGATTCATTTTATGGTGGGTTGGTGACCTTAAATGTTCTTCTAAAAAAAGGAGGTCCTTTTGCTTCTCCTCCATGCTTGCTGTAAGCCCACTTTCTTTTCTCTAAACTCTAAGACGGACACCAGATGTCAGCCTGGCCTTACTGGTGCCTTAAGGAGCACATAGGGAAAGTAAAGACATACAAGCTCACTTCCAGGAATGAATGCAAAGGAGAGTGCAAGGTCTCTTATAGAACATCTGAGAGAGGAGGCAGGAAACAGGCATCAGAAAACTTCAATTCTAGGCTCACTTACATTTCAGGAAAGACCAGGGACCATTACAAATTTGGAAAAATGTTTTACAACCACATAATTTCATTAATAAATGTTCATCAAGAGGCTACTGTGTGCTGGGTACCTTATTAAGCCCTAGGGATATAAGAGCTCATCGATGCAGTTCCAATCCTCCTGAGCTCCAGGACTTACCAGGTTACATTTTGGTTGCCCACCTGTAGTGATCAGCACTTCATATTTAACATAGCAATGATTCCAGCAAATCAGAAGTATCGATTATTATGTGGAATGGAATGAAATAAAATGCATGCATGAAAACAAAAAGTCTGGGTGTGTGCTTCCAGAACGGAACCTGAAGCAAGCTGGGAGAAAAAGCTATTAATGTTTCAACCCCAGTTTTGGAGCAAAGGAAATCTCAGGAATGAACCAAATGATAGGTAGTAATGTTGAGAGGAAAGAGGAAAGTAGGTGGCATCACTGATGTCCGTGGAAGAAAAATGAGGAGGCAATGGCAGCCACCAGGTAAGAGGAATGAGCCCGAGATCCTCACTGCTCACCAGGGGGCCGGTGTGGTCCCCAACAGCAACAACAAAAAAGTGGGTGCTCTCAAGGAGCGAGTTCTTGGTCTAGATTGTTCTCTCCAACCACGTGCATGTGAGCCCAAACTGGCAGGCCAGGGGAGCCAGACAACCTCAGTAGTCAGAGTAGCTGGGTTCCAACCTGGCCCCACAACTCAACCAGTATGTGACCTTGCGCCACTGGCTAACCTTCCTAGAGAGCTGGGTTCTTTCCCTATAAAATGGGGATTTTATTAGAACCTACCTCATGGAGTTGTTGTGAGGATTAAATGAGATCATCCATAGAAAACATTTAGCAGAGTAGCCGGCATATATTTAGAAGGAAATAAATGTTATTTCTAAGACTGTTTCTCCATCTATAAAATGACAGTGAACTAGCAAATTTACAAGTTCTCTTACAGATATTAAAAATTCGATGATTTCATACTTCTGTTTCTATTTATGGAATGAGTTGGGAGTATGTGGAACACTGATGAGAAGAAGGAAAGCAACGAAGGTGAATGGATAAGTAGGGAAGCGAATGAGTAGATTATCCTGTGCTTGCAATAAAAAATAATATGGACTGGGCACGATGGCTCACACCTATCTCTACATGAGTGAGATCCCTGTCTCTACAAAGAAATAGAAAAATTAGCTGGGCGTGGTGGTGCACACCTGTAGTCCCAGTTACTCAGGAGGCTGAGGCAGGAGGATCATTTGAGCCCAGGAGTTTGAGGTTACAGTGAGCTATGATGACGCCACTGCACTTCAGCCTAGGCAAGAACAGAGTGAGACCCTGTCTTGCTTAAAAAAGAGAGAGAGAGAGAGAGAAAGAGACAGGGAGATTTAAGAGAATCTGAAAAAACAGGTTATTCATCTATTACAAATAGGCTGGTCTGATGTCCATCTTCTTTAGAGTTCATCACACTTGTTTCCCTCTCTTTCTGCTGCTAAATACCAGACCTGGGAGTCTCTCTGATTAATAACTAACTAGCCTTGATGTTCCCATGCCAAAGAGCCCATGGGTTTCCCAAGTTCAAGAGTAAGAGCTACAGGAGTTGAGGTTGCAGTGAGCTATAATGATTCCACTGCACTCCAGCCCAGGTGGCAGAGCAAGGCTCCATCTCAAAAAAAAAAAAAAAAAAAAAAAAGAGTAAGGGCTAGGGCCAGGCACAATGGCTCATGTCTGTAATCCTAGCACTTTGGGAGGCCGAGGCAGGAGGATCACTTGAGCCCAGGAGTTTGAGACTAGCCTGGGCAACACAGTGACACCTTGTCTCTACACAAAAATTAATAAAGAAAAAATGAGCCAAGGTGGTGGCATGCTCCTGTAGTCCCAGCTACTTGGGAGGCTGAGGTGGGAGGATTGCTTGAGCCTAGGAGTTTGAGGTTACGGTGAGCTATGATCACGCTACTGCACTCCAGGCTGGGCAACAGAGTGAGACTCTATCTCAAAAAAAAAAAAAAAAAAAAGAGTAAGGGCCAGTATTCTGCTTCCTCACCTTTCACAACGGCAGAAACACTCAGATCTTTTAAAATCTGGGCTCACAAAGTTTTGGCTACACTTAGATACATAATTTCAAGGTTGAAATAACAGAGCAAATGTCCTCCCTCTCTTCCTTTACCTTCCTCTATGTCCCATCCACTCGGATTGGACCTTAAGAGGTATCAACAGCCGCCTTCGTAAACCTCCCATTATGAATCCGTCTTTTTGGACCCAGGCATCTCAGACTTCAAGGAATGAATTTAATATTTAACCCCAAGGTAGCAAAGGACATTTAGAATAAGATACAGAGTCCCAGAGGCAAAGAGAGAAAGTTGCATAGGCAGAATGACACGCAAAGGAAAAAGAGAGTTGTCAAAGTCCTGGAACTAAGAAAATGAGACACATCAGCCTGGTTCTTTAGAGAGCACTCCTTTATTTTGCTCAGGACACTCATCAGATGTACATGGCATGCAGCAACCTGTGCTTCCTCTCTCTGGCAGCAGAAAATTTGGGCCAATAACAGAAGCACAGGGTGGTGGCGTTGCTTACATAACTCTAACATGAATCTCCAAAACCTCTAGTCTTAGGAGGCTGTCCTAACAGCCAATGGGAAGGATGTCTCAATTAAGGTGTGTTCAGGAAAAGAACTTTCTTTGTAAACTAAATCTATAATATATCCTGAGAAAGTATTTGCTCCAGGATATAAACAAACAGTGCAGAAATGTTGATGACTTTACAGGCTAGAAAACTTCTGGGAGTCTGCTAGGGTAGTAAATAGATAAAATTAAGCAGTTTTTTGAAATTATCCTATATGAGATTTTAGCTTTAAAGATCGTTTGGTAAGTCATTCATTTAAAATTTTTAGTGTCAAAGGCTAGGTAGCTCAATAAGGATCCAATGCAAAATTATGTTTGTTCTCTCCCAATTGACAGCCAGAAATCCAGAGCTTTATTTTCTGCTAAGCTGTGAATCTCTTTATTCTTTAGTACCTGAAGAACATAGTGAAAATGACAGATGGGTGATTTCTTTTAATGTACTCAATTGAATAGAGTTAATTATATGTATTTTTCTAATCCTTGTATTATTTAGTTTTATGACACAATTAAAATGGATACTGCCAGTGATGAAGATATGAATCTGTCAAGATGACATATAATTAGCATGATATAATACTAATAATGATAATAGCTGCCAATAGTTAATTTTGGAGCACTTACTATGTGCCAGACACTGTACTAAAGCTTTAAATGTATTAACTCATTAATCTTTATAATAGATTACTAACATACTTCATATGAGATTACTATCCCATTTAAAAATGAGAAAACTAAGGGGCAGAAAGACTGGCATGAGTTCCAGTCCTAGCGACACATTAGTTGGTGTGAGTTTTGGGGAAAATCACACTCTTCTCTTTCTCTTTTGCTTAGTAGGCATAAAAACAAGAGAAACATCTAATTATTATGTAATATGGATCAGAACAGGGTTAAGCCTTTTACATGCATCATCTAATTTACCCCTCATAGTAGTCAAATGGGTTAGGTTCCGTTATCCCCATTTTACAGAAAAGGAAACTGATTCCCAGAGAGCTTGAATAACTGGATGCACTGCTAAGTGCTATAGCTAGAGTCTGAACCCGGGTCTGTATGTCTTCAGAGCCATGCCCTGAACCACTATGACCTTTCCAGCCTTGGTTCCTTTAGAGTTATTGTCTCCTCTGCCTGCAATGCTCTTCTTTCAGATTTCTCAAAGGTTGGCTCATTCCCATACTTTAGGCATTAACTCAAAACATCCGGTTTGCAAAGGCTTTTGCTCAGGGCTGTTGCGCTACATAACTCCAGGGGGCGCTGTTCACATAGACTGACGAGGATGATGCCCATTGGAATTCTGTAACCAAGAAGCCCTGTTTTTACTCATCACTGGGACGAAATCTGGTCACTCTCTATCACTGCATTTGGTTTCATTTACTTCTTAGCACTTACTCCTATCTAAAATTAACAATTTTATTTATAGAACTTACTTATTACCCGTATCCCCCAAGAATATGTAAACTTCATACGGACAGGGATCTGTCTTATTTTCTATTTGTCAAACACTAAGTGACATTCCATAGTAGGTGCTTAATAAATTATTTATTGGGCGTTCCTGAATATGTTATACCAACTCCAGTAATCCTTGCCTCACTCAAATCACAGAATAAAAAGAATGAAAATTTTCAAGACTTCCTGGGTATTATGAAGACATTGATGTCATAAGTTAGGATGGCAAACTACTTCTTAGAATTTCTGTCCTTTAAAGCAGTGGTCCCCAACGTTTTTGGCACCAGGGACTGGTTTCATGGAAGGCAATTTTTCCACGGACAGGGAGTGGATGGTTTCAGGATGATTGAAGCACATTACATTTATTGTGCAGTCAAACCTCTCTGCTAATGATAATCTGTATTTGTAGCTGCTCCCCAGCCCTAGTGTCACCACCTCAGCTCCACCTCAGATCATCAGGCATTAGATTCTCAGAAGGAGCGTGCAATCTAGAGCCCTCGTATGCACAGTGTACAGTAGGGCTTGTGCTCCTGTGAGAATCTCATGCGGCTGCTGATCTGACAGGAGGCAGAGCTTATGCGGTGATGCGAGTGATGGGGAACAACTGTAAATACAGATAAAGCTTCACTGGCTGGCCCTCCGCTCACATCCTGCTGTGCAGCTGGGTTCCTAACAGGCCACCTCCGGTACTGGTCCAGGACCCAGGGTTGAAGACCGCAGCTTTAAAGTTTATGAGCTGTGCAGCACCTTAGAACTCTTAGTATCGTTGACCAAATAGACATTTTTTTTCCACAAAAATTAAGAAGTCTCAAAACATCAAGTATTGGAGAAGATATTGGTCAACACTTTTATATATCACTTTTATATTTTGGTTCAACCAATTTGGAAGCTATTTAGATGTGACTTTGTAAAGCTGAGCATTCACATTTCCTATGACTCAGCAATTCTTCCTCTAAGTGGATACTTGAGGGATATTCCTTCACTTGTATCCCCAGGAGGTGGAGTGATAATGTTCATGGTAACCCCATTCATGACAACAATGCAAACAACCCAAATGCCCGCTGACAAGAAAATAAATAAATAATTTTTGGTCTGGAAATTTATAAAGCTGTGAAAAATGAATAAATTGTAAATATAAACAAAGATTTGGAAGAAACTTAATATAATATTGGATAAAAACAAGCAAGTCCCAGAAGATTATATAAAACTTGATGTTCTTTTAATGTTCATTTAAAAACCTAAACAATTATTAAGTCAAAAAAAGCAAGAAAATTGTAAACTCAACATTCCTCACGTGTTCTCCTTGGATAAGAAAAAGTGGTTGGAATACAGTTAAACGTAACTTATTGTCAGTATTCTGGTTTTTGGGTTGAATGGTGGTTTCTAGCATTAAACCACCTGTTTTGACACCATGATTTCTTATTTCCCTTATCCATGGAGACTTCTAGAAAACAGGCCCAAAGCTGACTTTTGCAGGATGAGCTGGATCCAAGGGCGTATCTACTCATTTTTGTATTCCTAGTGCCAGTGTATAGTGTTCAGCAAAACACAAGTCTTCAACAAGCTTTCTTGAATGAAAGAATGAATGTGTGAGTGAATAAAGACAGAATATTTAAAACTTCTTTTGGTTAATATTGAGGGTAGTCTGAATAACCACTCACCCCCATATTCTACATTGCCCCCCGACATGGAATTATGTAACTGATTTCCTAATTCATTGAAAAAAATTAACATTCTCCCAGAGTAGTAAACAAGCCTATGATATTTTTCCTTATAGAATATTCTATAGTACCCATCAATACTGACCTGAGTAGGGAGAAAATGATTCTGAATCCAATATAGTACAGAAAAAGCTCTTTAATGCACTTTTTTTTTTCCAGGCAAAAGACCTTCAGAAAATGTCCATCATTAAGTAGATTTACAAATGGCACTTTTGGCTACATAAGAGAATTAGATATGAGTCCCAGGTGTTTTCTCTGATAAGTTAGTAGATCAGCTTTATAATGAAACCCTTTCTTAGGATTAAAAAATGGCTATTTTGTTTTAAAAGACAGGAAAAGCTGAAATCCTAAAGTCATTGTTTTAAAAAATGTAACATTTATTTCATGCTATACTCCTATATGTTTTCATACAATAATTTCAAGTATTATACTGGAATTTTTAATAAAGGGAGCAAACAAATCTCAATTTAAAAATAAAGATATATATTAAGTACATTTATTAATACATTTGATAACACCATATACTATCTTTGATGATAAACTTCATTTTGGTACACGGCAGATTTGTCCTTTTGGTACTGAACTGAAGAAAAACACATGACACCTGAAATTTTTCCTTAAATAAGTAAACCATGATCAACATCAATAGATTTCAACCAATTATCAAAACTGAAATGTTTTAGAATTATTCTGATCATTTATAATCAAATTAAACAGGATTAACACTCAAGAGGAAAGAATACTTAATATCATCAGTGTAAAATAGGTCTTGAAAGCAGATTATTTTCACAACATATTAGAAAGGAAGGAGTATTTGGAAATGTAAGACTTCAGTTTAAAGTGAAAGCAGTGACATTTTTAGTATTAATTCCTCTCCCTCCAATACAATCACCTTTTATAAGATAGCATGAAATTGATCAAAGTTGATCACATCTAATATATGCAAAGATGGATATCTTCTTCATGTTATCCACCACTTCTCAACTAGTCTCCTTGTTAATTCACACAATTGTTTAACAGAGATTAATAATAAAACACCAGACAGCAGAATTAACCCAAAAGGCAGCTGTGCTTTTCTCTCTACAACAAAGCATGGCTTTCAAATTTGCACACACTAGGCTAACGAAGAAACAAGTACTTTCATCTCCATCACAAGAATAAACACATCACACAAACATCTGAAAAATCAGAAGTGATTTTTAAGGGAGCAAAGAGAGACATTTCAGAGGTTCTCAATGACTGAAACCTCATACACTTCCCTATTTGAAGATTATACCCACAGACATGTATATATATGAAATAAAAGCTCTTAGAAACACCGGTTATTGTTAATTAAGGATAATTCTTGGCGTTACATTTAGAAAGGGGGTTTTAAAATTTTAAAGCAGGACAGCTGTGAAGATAACAGGCAAAATATTTACATTTTTATGATATGATTTAACAAACCAAGACCTGAGCCAATTAAAATATCTTCCCTTTCCTTCACAGGCACATGGCACTGCTCTCATTTTATGAATAGCCCAAAGCCACCCTCTCTGCACAAGGCTACAACATAAAGGTCATAGGGCCGGAAGGCAGGAGACTGGCATTTGGCACAAGCTCTGACCCCGCAAGCTTCATGACATGCCATGTGACCACTCCACACCTCAGTTTCTTCATCAGTCAAATGAAAAGACTAAAGCGTGCTCCACGTGGCCCTGTGTGGCGCTATCATTTTAGGGTTTTCTGACTTTGAAGTTTTCATCAGGCACTAGGCTTTATTCACAACTTAATATTACACTTCTGCCCAGTGGCTGGTCACTAATTTGCACCTAGATAGCCAAAAGCTTCCCATAACCAGGTAACCTCTTGGGCCTTTACTCAACAAATAGCGGGCAACTACTCTTGGTGGATTAAAAATGGTTCCAAATTCTTTGAAGCTCTTTCCAGCAAAAGGTGGAGTCTACTTCCCCACCCCCTGATTCTGGGCTAGCTTTGTAACTCGGTTTGGCTCTCAAAATTGTGGGGGTGTGACACCGTGTAACTTCCAAGCAAGTTGAGAAAAGGCCTTGTGGTTTCTGTTCTCACCCTATTCAGTCTCAGATCTCAGCCTGGGGAAAGGCCAGGTGGCTGGAACTGAGGTACCTCAGCCAATAGCCCCAGCCAACTTCGAGACATGCATGAGGCCATCCAAGATCAACCAGCCTCCAACCAACCTGCTCACTGACCACAAATGTGTGTGAAGAGCCAACTGGTGCCCACAGAGAACCAGCAAAGTTCTGCCAACATTGCCAACTGGTAGGATCATGAGCAAATAAACGGTGTTTCCATAAGCCGTCATTTGAGGTGGTTTCTTAGACAACAAGGGAGAGCTGACACATTACTCTGGGTCAGGAACTGTGCTGGGTGAAGGCAACACCCTGGGTACCAAGACACAGTCCATGTTCTGCAGATGCCTAAGAGTCTAGTTAAGGAGACAGACGGTAACAGGGCAATTTCAAAGGAAAGGGAAGTTCTATTAGGTCAGGGTCCAAGATAACGGGTAATGCAGGCAAGAAGAAGATGCTATTTCTCGAAAGACATTCCTTCTTCTTTTGTCAATTAATGAATACCTGAGGACAGAAAGCATTTAAGACTCATCTTTTAAAGATGCTATAAAATTTTTTTAAAAGCCAAGTGGTAAGGTCTCTCACTTACTAGTCATGTGGCCCTGGGCATGTGACTAACCTCTTTCTGAGTCAGTTTCCTCATCTGTAAAATGGGAATGATGATGGTATTGACCTCACAGGTCAATAAGGACAAACAACGTAAAGTCTTAGCACAGCACCTGGCACAAAATAGGCCCTCAATATAAGGTGCCTAAATGGGGAAACACTGGGGGCAGGGCGTAGCATGGACTGTAGCATTAAATAAACCTGTGTTTGAATTCAGCCTATATCACTTAGTAGTTCTTGCAGCTGTATGAACTTAGAGAACATTTTTAATCTCGCTCAGACTTAGTTTCCACATCTGAAAAATGTGGGTGTTAATATCTACCTTGTAAGGTTGTGATGAGGGTCAAAAGAGATCTATGCATTAAATGCCATTGTGTAGAGCCTGGCATACAGTATAAATGCACACACACAGAGGCCATAAAATTTCTCAAATGCAGATCAACAGCATTAACGTTAGACATCCTATATTACTTCAAAATCCTATTCTCTGACTAAAGCTACAGATCAGAAAAGTTGGCTTACCAGAAATATATATATGTAACATGTTTAGCATGGTATGTCCACCCACCAGTATCAGCACATTATGATAACCTATCACAAAGAGATGACTGAGGTGCAACACTCATATTTTATTTTGTTAATCCATGATAAGAAACCAACCTCATTGTTCAGATTCATTATTTGAAATGAAGAAGAATTTAGCATTCCCTGATTCCCGAATTTGGCACTTTGAGTAATTTCCTCTATACATCAAGCCCCCAAATGCACTCTTTTCTAGACTAAAAAAGAAAACACGCATATATACAAATGAGCTGAAAAGTTACAACACAAGATGGTGATTTTGGTGAAAAATAATCCCCCCCCCCAATAAGCAGCATGTCATGTCTTAGAATATGTTACACTAGCAAGCTAGTAAAAATTCAGGCTAAGGAGGCAATTTGGAGTTTCAAGTTTTATCATATATGGGCCAAGTTCTAGAATACATCCTTTAAAAAGGGACACCTTCAAAGTGAAATCTTGCCAGAAGGCTTGATTTTAATTATATGTGTATACACAAACGTCTATTTTAACATTCAACATATTCAGGGTTAATTCTAGAAAGCTGCTGTAGCTGATTTATAGAACATAATGATTTAGGCTCAGAAAGAGAAAAGAGGGGCAAAGAATTTTAAGTAGTATCTCTTTATCTACCCCTCCACCCAGAGCATCACAAAGTTTTTGTGTGTTTGTTTTTTAGCTAATGCCATAACTGAAACATGTGTTAAATTAAAAGTTGATACTAAAAGCAGGGATTAAGAAAAACTCATGGCCAGGTGCGGTGGCTCACACCTGTAATCCTAGCATCCTGGGAGGCCAAGATGGGAGGATCGCTTGAGGTCAGGAGTTCGAGACCAGCCTGAGCAAGAGTGAGACCCCGTCTCTACTAAAAATAGAAAAAATTAGCTGGTCAGGGTGGTACGCTCCCAGCTACTTGGGAAGCTGAGGCAGAAGGATTGCTTGAGCCCAGGATCCTGAGGTTGCTGTGAGCTAGGTTGATGCCACCACACTCTACCCAGGGCAACAGAGTAAGACTCTGTCTCAAAAAAAAAAAAAAAAAAGTCATATTTTGGATGGCTTTTAAGCACACTTGAATGCATTAGAACCTTCGTAAAAATGTTAGTGAACACATCATACTCCTTTGGATGCTGCTTTAATTTGAATCTTGGCAAAATCGAGATTCTCTATTGAACAGTTTCATGCTAATTTTGGTGAGTACAATTAAGGTCTATATCAACTACTCTATTGATTCTTAAGAAGGGGATTTTAGCATGTTTATCTGTTTGGGCTAGAGAAACATTTCAACACTTCCTGCAAACTAAAATAAAAAAACAATGAATGAAAACTACAAATAGAAATCTAGTAAGGCAATTCTATCATGTAGGAAAACTCTTGTTTCCCAAATGTTTTCTACACTGACATTTTTTTTTAAAGATATGTTAACAGTTCTTCCACATTTGAACAGTGTATGAAACTCAACTTAAGATGTATATGTACAGAAAAAAGATCTGTATGTCCAAAACCATCCATTTGCATGGAAGTCTTGTCATTGCATTGCTTTGCTTCTTCCTGGCTTTGATTACCCACAGGCCACTGACGGGCTGGGAGGTCCAGCTGCTCAGTGCTCCAGCTCCTCCATGACTTCCATGACGATCGTCCGGGGGCCTGTGAGAATCAGGTTGCTCACTGTCCGGTAGTCCACATGCAACACATTGAGCCCGTTGACAGAGACGACAAACTGACAGACCTAAAGGAAAGATGGAAATAAAGACCATCTATTACAGCTCCTGATTTTTCACCGACCTTTAATAAAAATAGTGTATAGCCCTAACTGGTAACTTCATTCTTAAAATAGCCAACTGTACCCAGCTGGCAACTCCAATTCAATAATTTCTAAGGAGGTACACTTTTTCTGGAAGTTAGTATAACAGAAAAAAAAATATTTGCTTTAGAGTTTTACAAAATTAGGCTTAAATCCCAACTTAGAAACTAACTAACTTAAGCCAGGTATTTAAGTGTCTGAGCTTTATTTTCCTCAACTCTAATATAGGAATGAATAATAATAGTAATACCTACCTTATAAGACTGTTGTACAAATTAAATGAGGTAAAGCATATAAAGCTTATACTACAGTGCTCCAAACTTGTACAGTGTTGAAGGCTGTTATTATTCACATGGACTCAATATATATGGAGACCCTATGGCCCAGTGTTCCCTGAACAGTCCTTTTTACACCTATTGTTCCTGCATGATTATTAATAGTGCCTCCTTTCACTCGCCAAAGTATCCCAGTTGAGATCATAAATTCCATATTTTTCCCTACTTCTCATCGAGGTCAATGAAGATTGTCTCTTCTCCTAAGTGAGTGCTGGTGAACCTGTGGTAGGAGAGACAATTCCAACACAATGAAAAGCATCATTCAGTCACTCGGTTACGAGCAGCCACTCTGGACATGTCACAGTGAGCTTGACATAGAGCCACAGCTACGGCCCCAAATGAAGGCATTTCTTTTGAGGATAGTGGTGGCACCAGAGGCTGGCACAAATTAACAGATGGTAAATCTGTCATATGCTTGAAGAGGCGGACATCGGACATGAGTGATTTATGTCACTCATACAGAAAAATGGAGAGATGTACAGGTGTCAATGATAAGTACATCTAATTAGCAAAGTCACCAAACAGAACATAAATATGTGGGCATACGGTAGGTACTTGTGGTGAGCAAAATAACTCCCCTAACCTTCAGAGATGTCCATGTCCTAATCCCTGGAACCTTGAATAGCTAACATGGCAATGGGGAATCATGGTTGCTGTTGGAATTCAATTGCTAATTAGCTGGCTTAAACATAGGGAGATCATCCTGGATTATCTAGCTGGGCCCAAAGTAATAGGGACTTTATAAGGGTCCTTCTAAGAAAGAGGCAAGAAGGTCAAAGACAGATGTAGAAGATATGACGACAAAAATAAGAGGTTGGAGTGATTTGAGGAAGAGGCCAGGAGCCAAGGAGTGCAGGCAGCCTCTAGAAACTGAAAAAAGCAAGCACATGAGAAACATTCTCCCCTCAGAACCTCCAGAAGGAATGCAGACCCGCTGACACCTTGATTTGAGGCTTCTGACCTCCAGAACAGCAACGTAATAAATTTGTGTGGTTTTAAACCACAAGAGTTTAATTTGTTACAGCAGCCACAGGAAACTAATGACAGACTCAATAAATATTCAGCATTGAATGAATTGAATGACTAAACGTATAAGCAAAAAAGCGTAATTAGGATTGAGCCTGAAGGCTTTCTTGCTCCTTATAAATTATCTCTTTTCTTCTTAGGCAAAAAAGAAAATAAAGCAGGGCAAGGTGGCTCATTCCTGTAATCCCAGCACTTTGGGAGGCCGAGGTGGGATGATTGCTTGAGGCCAGGAGTTTGAGACCAGCCTGAGCAAGACTGAGACCCCATCTCTACAAAAAATAAAAAAATTAGCCAAGCATGGTGGTGCACATCTGCAGTCCCAGCTACTTGGGAGGCTGAGGCAGGAGGATTGCTTGAGCCCAGGATTTTGAGGTTGCAGTGAGCTGTGACCAAGCCACTGCACTCCAGCCTGAGTGACAGAGCGAGACTTTATCTCAAAAAGAAAAAAAGGTTATTAATGGATACATCTGCTCCCAATTATTAGTTAATTCAGTGTTGAGGACTCAACCAAAGAATGTAGAAAATACTAAAACACTTTGGAAATCATTTCCTTTTATTTTTTTCTGAATGGGTGCCATCAATATAAACACTGTAAGTCTAAAAATATCTATATACCGTAATCGGACAGTATTAAAATGACAGCTCTGTAATACAGGAAAAAAACTGGAATTTGGAATCCAAAAATATGGATTTCAGTCCTAGGCCCCGTTGCTAGAGGGCCTTAACCAAGTCATTTCTCCTGTTCTGTGCCTCAATGATATGTCTCATTAATAAAACAGAGTTAGGTAAAAATGCCTATCCTCAAAGTTTCAAATTAGATAAATTTAAAACCTCTTGGCAAAATCAAGCACTCCACCATTGCTGGGTTCTATTAATTTCTATCCCTTTAAAAATACCCACTTCCTTCACAATTACATGCAAAACAAAATGAAAAGTGGACAATATAGTAGCCGAGTGGTTATTTGCACAAAAAACACTTGCTGTTATCATAAACCTCAATTTTTTCCACTCCCCAACGTCCATTATCAGGGTGTTTTCTCTCTACAAGGAGATCACATGATCACTTTTTCTCCTTTCTTATTACCACAGATTTGTCCTCATGGATTCAGGCACATCTTATACAAAATCAGCACTTTTCAATCATGGTCGAGGTCATAGTCATAATCGAGGTCACATTAGCAGGACATAATCTATCCTGAACTAGGCCACAGTAATTTGCAAGACAAGTTAGCACTAATTTAATGTACACACCAGCCTGTGCTTTGTTTATTCTGCTGATGTAGAATTATGAGCCAAAGAATGAGAAGAATTTTGCCCCCTGCTGACCCTGAGCTTTAGACTTTAGGCTCCGGCCCTTCTTTTCTCCAAGGGGATGTACAGCCTTTTTGTGTGGCCAAACGAGAGGGCTGGAATTACCAGGGGAGCACCTGCCCCAGGTGACCCTTCTCAGAGTCCCTGAGATGAGATGTGTCTCTGTGTCACTCAGAGATCACTTGCAGCATTTAGCCTTAACCCCAAGTGTGTGTTGTCCGTCCCACATAGTGTTTGTTTTAAGTGACCAACATTTAGAAATTAGAAAATCTTCACATAAAAAAATCCACATTCTGGCCTCTTTGGGACAATCTGAAGATCTGGTAACACAGGTCTGGGTGGCCACGTGACCATGTGTGAGCAGAGGCTGCCGTTTCTAAGTGGGGCATATGCGCTCTTCTGTGCCAGACAGCTTCCTATTTTTCTCATACCCACACGACAGGCATGTGAGTTTGTGGCCCCTGATCTGGGGCTGCCAGAGGGAAAGAGCTGAAGACAGGGCAGATTGAATCTTCAAGAACTAAAGGACCCCAATGTTCATCAACTGATGAAAAGAGAAATAAAATGTGGTATATTTACACAACGGAATATTATTCAGCAATAAACTGGAACAAACTATAA
Source organism: Lemur catta (assembly GCF_020740605.2). Lineage (NCBI taxonomy): Eukaryota > Metazoa > Chordata > Mammalia > Primates > Lemuridae > Lemur > Lemur catta. Next base: position 41,830,428 of record NC_059136.1, read on the forward strand.
GCTATGATATGGAAGAGCCTTGAAACCGTGATGTTAAGTCAATAGACCATATATCGTAAGAGCTCATTTACATAAAATGTCCAGAATAGGCAAATCCGCAGGGACAGAAAGTAGATTACTGGTTGTCTAGAGCTGGGAGCAGAGGCGGTGGGGTGGGGTGTAGGCATGATTGCTAATGGGAACGGAATTTCTTTTAGGGGTGATGAAAATGTGCTAAAGCTGACTGTGGTGATGGTTACATAACTCGGTGAATATACTAAAAAACCACTGAATTGTACACTTTACATGGGTAAATTGTATGGTATGTGAACTGCATCTCCGCAAAGCTTTTAGTAAACACAACAAAACTGAAAGGAAGAGGGGCCTGATGCTAGCAGTGGGTAGATCCCTAAAGACTGGAGGGAGAGGTTACAGGGTTTGGTTCAAAGAGGGGTCCTGTGTACCTCTTGATTGCAGGGCTCCTACAGGCTACTGAACCTGCGATAGTAAAGGCCGTATGCTTGGGAGGATGAGCATTTGCTGACCATTACTCAGCAGCTAGACCCAGGTGTTCAGGGGTGGGAAAGGGGCAGCCAGCAGGGCCGGCTGAACAAGGACCAGTGGTCAGGGTCCTAACACTAGTGAGGGGCCATTTCACTGGACTGCCTATAAGCCCTCAGATGGGGGCTGGCGTGGGGGTGGAGGATGGGCAAGGGGCGCAAAAATGATCTGATGTTGCACATATCATCGACCTTGGTGAGTGGTGACTTGAACAGAAGTTAATTTTAGAAAAACAGAAAAAGAAGGTCATTTATTGTTTTTGTGTTGTACATGTACACACACACATTTCTCAAATGCCAAGGTTTGTGACTGATTTACTCTTTCATAAAATAAGGCTGATTCAAGGCTGCCCTAGGCATAAAAACAGTCTCACTCTCTTGCATTCCCGCATGCTCTCTCGAGTAGCACCAGCAACAGCGGGGCCAGAGCCAGTGCACCATGCACCGCTCATATCCCACGATCCTTTTTACCTGTGCCGCCCCCTGAGCAAACCTCTGGGGGTATGGAGATCAGGTGAAGACACAGGGGTAATGGGGAAACAGACTAAGACATCTGGTACCAAACAGTGCGCAGAGAACTTAAAAAAAATAAAGATTTAAATACCAGAGTCCTTGCCTTCATGAAGCTGATGATTTAGTTTAGGAGGCAGAGTATCACAGCAGGATCCTTTTCATAATAGCAGGCAACTTCTCAATAAATTCTGTCATTTATTGGAAACCTTCTCCAAGCGCCAATCCATGTCCTTTACATTCTTAATCAAAAATCCTCCTCAAAGCCATGTGGTGACACATCTGTTGGGTTTTGGCCATCCAGCTGTCATTCTGTCACAATTGACTTGAATCATTTTTGAATATCACCTTTGTTCTACTGTGGGCAATTTGGATACAAATGCCAACCAATATGGCCCCCGCCCCATTCATGGGGTCACGTGACCCAAGCTTTGCCACTCAGTGCTCTCTCCCGGACCAGGGACTCTGGAGCTGGGTCACACATGAGAGTAAGTGCGTTTGCGGTGGTCCCCAGATCTGCCCTGGTTCCTGTCCTTTATCAAGCTTGGTTCTCTGGATCTGCCTTGATTCTTTTACATACTTGATAGCCTTCCAATCAATTTATTTTTTTCTTACGATAGCTGGTTCTGTCACTGGCAACCCATGATCCCCAATGCAATCCTTATGAACAAAGTAAATGTCAGAGAGGTTAAATGATTTGCTCATGGTCACACCACCAAGTGCCACATCTGGAATTTGAACTCCACACGACTCCACAGCCCTATATATATACAAATTGATAAAGTACAATATGTATATGCAAGTTCTGAGGAATGCAGAGAATAATGGAAGACAAATGTTTTTTCTCTTTATCTTTTAAATAGCCCTAGATCTACTCAAATATCTTACCATGTTGATGTTTAGGCAGTTTTAACTTCATAAGAAGGCTGTTATTCAGTTAAAGTTGGGTTGCTTTTTGTGTTGCTAAAAACCCTCAACAATATGTAAGCTTAGACACATTTCAAACTTTTTCCTTGAATAAGGCAAAAAAAAAAATGCCTTCAAAACGTTTATCATGCTTATATTCAGGGCAGTATTTTTAGAGTTAGTCTGTTAGGAAAGACGTCATCTCTCCCTAAGTGGTATCAGCAACTGTTGCGGTTCCAGCAGTTCCAATGTCCTATTACTAAAAAGGTACAAAATGATCTAGAAATGCAGGTATTACTATGTAACATATTGAGTTATAATGGACTTTCAATTAGCATCTACGGTACACTATGTTTTGCAAATCAACACACATTATGAGTAACCACAGGAAGCACACAGCCTCGGGGGAAATTACTTCTCTATATTAAAAAGCACACAGATATGTGACTACCACTCAGTGGGCCACCTTTGGAACATATTACCTTCTACGTGGCGTGGGGGGCTTAGATGCCACCTACCGATGATAGCAAGAATTCAAGTGAGGTTGTAATGCATTTCTTCTGCTTATAATTGTCAGATCTGTTTTCAAAGACTGCATCGCAATTCTCTCACTTCCCCCCTTCTTAGAAAAGGGATCAATCAGCTCACATAGCTGCTCTATAACTCATCTCTCACAAGAATGTAGTAGCCTGACATTCACATGATGATGTACGGAGTACATTCTCTTTAATGGAAAGGAAGAACAAAACCTTTACAAGTTATATTGAGCCTCGGTAAGCAATGCGTCTGAGCAAGTGGGCAGTGGAGAAAAGTTCTATGAACCAAAATTCGTCCTGTAAGAGTTAACAGGAAGACGGAGGCAGGACTCAGCACATTTCAGGGTGTGATCAGGTTGGGATAAATACCTAGGCTGAACTCCAGGCTTTCTCCTGATAGGAAGCCAAACCAACTAAAATCTTGCTTCTAATTCCTCTCCCTGCGCCAGTAGGGATGGCAGATGTATGATGTATGATGATCCTCTGGACAGATTGGGTGCCCGTGGGATTGTGCAATTGCACATTTGTTCTTATATGGCTGTAGTCCCACCACAATGATTCAATTGTTTCATCCAACGTGGGAGTGACGTTGGGAAGAAACGCTACACCTGTGATTGCATAAGCGCCTTCTCACTGCTGTGGAAATCTGTATTCACTGAGAAACTAGCATCCCTGAAATTGCCGCCTTCATGTGTATACCACCCTGACTTGTCTCTACTTTTTTCTTTCTGATTTTGAAGGACTTAAAAAGAATTTAAGGGGAAAGCTGCTTCAGACTGCCCCTGAAAACATTTATTTAGCAAGACAGAGACAGGAGTCAGAAGGAAGAGGAAGGTAAGATAGACACAAATAGATGCAGAAAATAATCAGGAAGAGCTGAGTCCTGGTTAGCCAGGCAGGGAAGCCTGCCCCATTAAGTGATACAGAAAGCAGAAATAAGATGTTAAATAGCAAGCAACTATTAAAATTCTCAATCAAGCAGAACACTCAGATGTGTTCTAGAAATCATCCTGATCCAGCTCTTATTAAAAGTTGAACTTTTTCTACAAATCCCTGCCAGGTATCCAGCTCAACTTCTCTTGAATACTTCCTATGCCAGGAAATGCACCAATTAATGAGGAAGCCTTTTGGGGTCTAGTTGGTTGTTAAAAGTTTGGGGACACAAACATTCAGACCATAGCAGTCCCTATCCCCCGACCAGTTCTTAGGTCACAACTTGCCAGTCAGCATGAGCAGTGCTGTGACAGCTATTAATAACAACTAACATTTTTCTAAAGCCCTTTACATGTGCAATTTCATTTAAAAATTCCCAATGCACTCTATGAGTCAGGGACTACTTTTATTCCCATTTCACAATCGATTCAGAGAAGTAAAGTAACTAGCCCAGGTTCATGAAGTTAGTCAGTGGTGAAGCCAGAATTCTGACTCCAAACTTGGACACTTAAGCCCTAGACTATCCTGCCTCCTGAGTAATGAGTGGGTAACCAGCTCCCGTAAGCTTGGCCGAGACACCACGTGGATGAACACCCCGACCTGGTGTCTAAGCACCTCTTACACATGGTGAATTTCTCAAGAATACTGCATTTGATTTTTCCTTCTACCATCCCTGAAAATGGAATAATGCTCACTTGATGAAGATCATTATCACCACCATCATCATCACCATCATTTTTATCCAGGGAAGAAAATAACAGGAAAAAGGAAGGGAGCATTTTTTTACAGTTTTAAAAATAACTCACGCTTGTCTTTACATCTGGGCCAGATCTGACAGAGGTATCTGTTGTCTCATCTTCAACCAGAGTTCAAATAACAAATAACCATGTTTATTATAACCTGGAGGAGAAGGAGGATGGTCCCTCTCACTGCTGGTAGCTCCTCTCTTCTGCTGGAATGACACCAGGAAATAATAATGAGGTGCAGATTAATGATTCATGGACGGAGAGTTCAAAGATTCCAGGAGGAGCGACTTAACACGAATGCAAGGTGTGCAATTACCCCTGGTGACAATGCAGCATGTAATACAACCAGCAAGTGCCCCACCCCACACCACTTGTCACAGTGACTGATTACATTGCCTAATCTCTGCCTTTAACCAGCTTTACCAATTCCACTCACATTCCTTTTTTGTCGTTGTTGTTTTTGCAATCTTTGCTTCATAATAGAAACAGGACAACAGAAGATTACATGAATGTACCATCTGTCTTCTGTAGGTGGGTGAGAAATTTGGCATCAGGTGATCCACACTGCATGGATATTACCACGCTCAATGAAAGGCACCCTTCACTTGCCTATAAAGTTTGGCTTCTCCTCAGCAAAAATGAATTCCCTAAGAAGTTTATCTCCAGAGATATTCTCATTCTCTTCTTCCTTCGTCCCTCCCCAATAAAGGGGTAAAGATAAGTGTAGGGTAATGAAAAAAAACACTGAACCGGGAGTCCGGAGATAAGTTCCAATCTCAGCTTTGCACTCAATAAACTGAGTCATGCTACTTCTCTTCTCTAAGCATTAGTTCTCCATCTGAAAAGCTGAGTGGGAAAAAGTTATATTTATTGGGAACTTTAAAGTATGTTTTGATTCTAAAATTCTGTGCGAAAAAAAGAACTTATACTTATTAGTGATTGAACAACATACTTCCTTTTTTTTTTTCCTTGTGAGAGATGGGGGTCTTGCTCTGTTGCCCAGGCTGTAGTGCAATGGCGCAATCATAGCTCACTGCAGTCTCAAACTGGGCTCAAGAGACTCTCCTGCCTCATCAGGTCTGGCCAATTTTTATTTATTTATTTATTTATTTGTTTATTTATTTTCACTATATTGTCCAGGCTGGTCTTGAATTCCTGGCCTCAAGCAAATCTCTCACATCAGCCCCTTGAGTAGCTGGGATTACAGGTGCAAGCCACTGTACCCATCTCATATTTACTATTAACAACAACTTCAGTTTACTGATTTCTTACATGCCAAAAACTAGGCCAGGTATTTGCTTATATTAAATTTGTAAAGGAGGCTGGGCACAGTGGCTTACACCTATAATCCTAGTACCCTGGGAGGCCAAGGAGTGAGAATCACTTGAGTCCAGGAGTTCAAGCCTGAGGAAGAGCAAGACCCCATCTCTACAAAAAATAGAAAAATTAGCCGGGCATGGTGGTGCGTGCCTGTAGCCCCAGCTACTTGGAAGGCTGAGGTAGGAGAATCACTTGAGCCCAGGAGGTTGCAGTGAGCTATGATGACACCACGGCACTTTAGCCCAGGCAACAGAGTGAGAGTCTGTCTCAAAAAAAAAAAAAAAAAAAAAATTGTAAAGGAAACATTATTCTTCTTAGATATGTAAACTTAGATTCAGAACAGTACAAAGGAAAGAATACAAGATGAAGAGTCTCTTATGCACTTATGTGTGTTAGGTGTATGAACAAACAAAAAAAACTAAAGGACATATATATTATAAAGCTATATTCCATTAAGGCAGTATAGTATTGGTATAGACAGATGAATATAAGAGAATTGAAAATCCAGAAACTAACCTCCACACGTGGACACTTGACTTATGATAAAGGCACCAGTGCAGAAAAGAACATTTTGTAATAATAAAAGGTTCACTTCACTCCATCAAGAAGATATAAAAATGGGAAAAATATACGCACCTAAAAAAAGAGCCCTAAAATACATGAAGGAAAATTTATAGAATTTAAGGGATAAATAGGCAATTTGGCAATAATAGTTGAGACCATTTGAACCCACTTTCAATAAAGGATAAAACAAATAGGCAAAAGATCACTCTAGATATACATCATATATACTCATACGTATGACCAGCAATTGTACTCCTAGATATATACTTAATACTATGAGTGCAGTATGATTAATTTATGTAAAGTTCAAAAGTAGACAACTAATCTAGGCTCTTAGAATTCCTTGTTAGTGGTTACACTAGCAGTTCACTTTGTAATAACTGGAATTGTGCTTAAATAATTTGTACATTTTCTAAATGGTTCAATAAAAATTATTTTAACTCCCACCTTTACAATTTATTAGTCGTATGACTTTGGGCAGGTTGAAAATTCTCTGAGTTATAATTTACTCATCTGCAAAATGAAGATCAAGTTTATAATGAGGATCTAGTCTGAATGAGTACTAATCCTAGCGTTTAATACCAGTAAATGTCAAATAAATATTGGTTTTCCTTTTCCATCCTTCTTCCTGCACAATCCCTCTTCCCCTAAACAGCCCAGTGAATGCAGATTGTTAAAAGGAAGACAAACGATTGCATGGATCTATATCCAGAGAAGCCAGTTTGGGTTTTGGTTTAGGAAATGGAAATAAATGTTGAATGATAGTGTTATTCATATCAAAATGAAAAATTAAAATCATAAAAAAAAACGGTACAGGGTGATGAGAGTGAATTTGCTCCAATCTAAGAGAACCCCATAAGGACAGAGAATCCAGAAGCCACTGTAAGCAACCAGCATAATTTTAAAGTAAACATTGAATTCTGTTGAGGAATCTCTGGTCCTGTCCATAAGGTATTCACATTAACAAAGTTGCTTCAGAAATGAAACAGCTGTGCAGTGTAACTAGACTCATGGATAGTCCTTCACCAAAACATCAGAGACAAAAGTTTAGCCAAGATTTGCTACTAAGTAGGAATTCCTTACATATATAGAATATTTTACGTTTATAAAAACATTCACATTCAGCAAGGATACTACTTAGGAGTTTTGGATGCTGCTGTAATAAATAAGTTATGTGTTTGTGTCCAGTGCACACAGCCCTGACAACAGAACACTGTTCTTGGAAGAGAAAAAAAAGCAGAAGAAAAATTGCAGCTGTATGTTCAGCTCCATAAATCTCTCCGCCAAGTATGCAACTGGCTGGAGTGACTATGTGGGAAGAGGCAGAGATCCAGTTCTTGGACAAACATAGGATTTTCTCTCCAGAGAACGAGTCTTCCTCTAAGCTTTATGCATTTTAAGCATGCTATATGGCTATGTGGTATCCCCAAAGAACAGACTGTGCAATTAGCCCTGAAAGAAGGCCAACCATGTGTAAGAATGACTATTTTTCACAATAAAACAACAATAACCAAAGCATCACTAAAGCATTTTTGTTTCAAATTGAGAAATTCAAAGTGCCTGCTGGTCTCACACAGAATCTGCCCCCTTCCAGCCCCAATCCACCAAAGATCTGTTTCAGACCTAGGCTGACCTTTGATCTGCTCTGCTCTGCTGGGTGGATCAATCACAGGGGGATTGTGGTGCACTTAAAGGAGGGGGAGGTTGGGGAGCCCTGGTTCAGGCCATTGAACTTGGATTCCCAAAGTTAGGACAGAAACTTGCCTTCCTGGGATTCTCTCTAGAGATGTGGATTAGGCTAAATAGAGGATCTGTGACCAACTCTGATGGCTCTTGTCAGCTTCCCACAGGGGGCTCATGACTGCTCTAGAAACACTTCTGAGGTCTGCTTTGCACTAGGAATGGATCTGGTGGTTTCCCAACGCTATAAGCAGTGTTCAGTTGCTGAAAAGAAGCAACGTGTGCACATCATAACCACAAGATTCCATGGACTTCCTCTGCTACTAAAGGAAAGGGACCTATCAGCTGAGAGCAAATGCTCACCCTTACATTCCTAAACCCCCATACAAAATTGGTTTACACTGTGGGGGTACAGGAATTTCCTCAGAATTCCCTGTAATTGCAAATGGGGTGGAGGGTGGGTTCCAATACTAGGAGACACATTCTCAACACATACATCAACTCCCATGTAAGCATAGCCAACTCCCACACAAGCTTATGGCCAAGAGGAAAGAGGTTGCATAGGTCAGACTCCCTCCCTGATCCCAAATTCTTTCCTCCTTAAGAACCTCTTACCTGGATACTGTTTGGCCTTAAAATGTTTATTATTAACCACTTAACACCAAGAAATGACTATACTTTTTTCTGGATTATGTTAAAAATGCAAAATTAATACACCAAAGATTTCAAAAGACCAAGTACTAAATGAGATGACTATAGTAAGGTCATTTATCAAGCAACTAATTGCATTATAACTTTGCTTTGGTAAATACAATGCCTTTTTTCATATATATTTCATTCATAAGGGGTGATCTAAGGTGTGTTGGTGACATTATCTAACCTCTAAGGTGGGTCAATGTCTCCTTATTCTTCCTCCAAGGTGGCACTACTTTGATCTGGGCTAAGAACAAAAAACATGTGTGAGTGTGTGTGTGTGTGTGTGTGTGTGCGTGTGCTTTGCAGAGACACATAGTTATGCCACTATCTTGGTAATGTTTTAGGGGGAAAAGCAAAAGGTTTATAAATAGGACTGGGCTTGGAGCAACCTCTTTTTGGGTGTGTTGAGATCTGGACTAAGAAACCTTCGTCAGCCTTTGCTGGATGCCCCCAGGGGAGGGAGCCAAGCAGCTGGTTTGTGCTTCAGGACCAGTACCGGCCATATTCGGGACCAAGCAAGCTGTGGGCCAGGGAACAGGGTTGCCAATCAGGCTACTCAGGACTGTCCCGGTTCAAGAACTTGAGAATACTCCACACTGACTTGGCTAAAGATTGGGAGAAAAGCCTTGTCTAGCCATTAATATGCAGGTGGGGCCAGCATGCCACCTGGGTATCACCCTCAGGCACCTAGCATATCAGTCACAGAGAACTGTATGGATTTAGAGACTGGGGTGCCTCCAAGTCTTTATTCCCAGAGAACATATGATCTCTGGCAGAGTAGGTAGCATATTTTGCCAATATTAGCTATATGGAAAACTGAAGACCAGAAAAGTAAAATAATTTCAACACATTTGAATGGCATTATGATATAATGGAAAGACCAACGTCTCTCCGGGCAGACCAGGGCTGGTTTGGCTTCTGGCTCTGCCACATTAGTTAGTTGCACAATCAGAGGCTATGACTCAAACTCTTTCAGCCTCAACTATAAAATATAGCTAATATCCAGCTCATTGGATTGTGACAAGGATTAGAGGAGATAATACATATTAAGCAACTAGCATAGCGCCCAGCACAATGTGCAACAAAAATTGGTTCCTTCCTCTCTCCATTCTGTAAAATATATACCAGACATTAAGTTGCAGTAAGTGGTCTACCCTCTAGGCTGGCTCTCACGTCTGTGAATATTTCTTCAAATGCTAAACCACTAGATTCTTAGCCAGAACCAAACTCCTTTACTAAGACTAATGCAAGAATGTGATTAATTTATAGGCTAACGCTGGAAAACTGACTTCCATTCTGAACATTCAAAAATGCTTCCAGGAAAGTTTCCCAGGCAGCCAGACTCAGCTTGGTCATATTTCTTCTATCTCTTATATAAAAGCTGAAATAGGCTGTGTCGTGTACACAACAAGGGTTTGCCATAACCAGCTCTTTTTAGAGGCTTAGAGAGAAAAGACTGAACAGGGGACTCTTATCTTGAATATTGCATTCATTTTGGGTCCTTGACCCAAGGAGCCAGAGGGAGCAAGACAGAGATAGTTTCCGCTTACAGAGACAACAGTGGTAGCAACCTCACTCTAGAAGTATATAATACAATTCCACACCCAGCATCATGTATAAGGCACGATGCTCAGGGAAAGCTCTGGACTCTCGTCAGCAGGGCAGCCTCCCCTCCCCTTTAGTGGACAAATCACACACATTCTCCATTCTCCCCTTCCCATCTGCACACTTCTACTGAGCACATTTCATGGACTGGTTATTAGGAAGAACATGAATATAAATAAGAGGGTGGAGCTTTGTGTTGTCAGCTTGGCCAAGCTAGCACTACATTTCCCAGATTCCCTTTCCAGGACAGTTCCAGGTTCAACTTGGCCACGAGAGAAGTTTCCATAATATCTGAAAGGTGGAATTGATGCAGTAATCATTACTCAGGGCTGTTATGGTTAAATGCAGTAAGAGACAGACACAGAGTGCTGGAGGGTTCCAGCTGTCCTTGCCTTCTGCTGCTCCACATCCAATTTTTCTCCCCAACAGATGGCCCTACTGATCAAAAGTGGCTTCAAGACCCCAACCAGCCGATGAGGCCATTGCCTGCCACAGCCTTCGGCAGGAGTTTCCCTCATGGTCCCACTCATGGAAATTAGTATCACTCATCCAAGAACGAAGGTTTGGAAACCATAAGCAAATGAGGTGCTTGCTGAGGGCTTGGGGAATAAGGAATAAACATTACAAAAAGGACGTTATTAATACAGATGCAGAGATGCTGACGGATACAACCTGTTCTCACTTTCCTCTGACGTGAGAGAGAAATGCAGAAGGGCTGCTAGTTTCTGACTTGTTCTCACTCTCCTCCACTCTGTTCAGCTCTTTGTCAAAACTGCTAGCACTGCTAATGAGGAGAAACCTCAGGCTCACCACCAGACCCTCGAAAAGAACTGCAAAAATGAACTAGTTGCCTAGGCTTGAGACAGAGGATAAAAGAGTGTGCATCAGAGTCACAGCGATATGAATCTAAGGGAGGTGTAAAAATGGAAGCTCGGTGCACAGGTGGTGTCGAAGGTTCGAGCAGGGAGGCTGAGGAGACAAGAAGTTCTTGGTACCAAGCTGGGCTAACTAGAAGAATAATGTGGCAAGGACAGAAACGGGAGAGGGGATTAACAGGAGAAGCAAGTTTAAGGCGAAGAAGAGTAGAGACTTGGAGACGTTAACATGTTGATGAGACACGCTGGCGCTGGTGTCCAGGCTGAGATGGAACGTGCCGGGAGCTCTGCAGGAGCATCGGGGGAGAGTCGGCTGTGGGAGTCACCAACATAGAGGTGACAGAGGAAGAGGGAGTTGGGGGGATGGGCGTGGAACCCTCACAGCCAAATGGGGCACCTAATTATGTACAAACATATTTTTTAAACAGATTTCATTTTTAAGAACAGATTTAGGTTCATAGCAACATTGAGAGGAAGGTATGGAGATTTCCCATACACCTCGTGCCCCACACGGGCACAGCCTCTCCTGTTATCAACACCCCCATGAGGGGGACGTTTGTTCCAATTGATGAACCTGCACTGACACATCACTGTCACCCAGAGTCTACAGTTTAGATTTGGGTTCACTCTTGGTATTGTACATTCTGTGGCTTTGGGCAAAGGTATCATGACATGTACCCACCATCATAGTACCAGACAGAGTAGCCTCACTGCCTTAAAAATCCAAACAGGTATTTTTTTCCTAGTAATTTCTATCTGTATATATCGTATTCCCACAAGATCAGAACCATGTGAAGAGCATGGACATCTGACTCTCCACAGAGTTGCAGACACATAGGTCTGTGCTCCACAGATGGTCCCAGGGTTCCAGCTCACACAGACATGGGGACCCCATGGTACTCAGCCTCCCATAGCACCCCTGGGCTTACGATGATATGATCTGTGCCTGGTCCTGATTGTTCTGGCTCTAGACAGTGGAGCTTGATCTCATTAACCCAGCTGTGGGTAAGTACAGGCGGCTACCCCGCCCAGAACGCAGCAGTTAAGGCCCCAGTGGTTACACAGCTGGCCACATGTGGCCGTCACAAACACAGCTTTCTCCTTGGAGGTACTGAGGGAGCCCTCCCCTCGCCAGCCTTATGCAGATGGCTGGCATTCCACACTTTCTCCACCCCAGCGGTGAGCCCCATTTAAAACCCTGCTCTGTGAACTTTCCATCAGTCAGCACAAACCTCTGCCAAAGTGAAGTGGATATGGGTCTATGCATGAAAGTGGGAGGGGAGGGGGAGGGAAGAGTAAACATTTTCTCTTCAATGGAGAAAAATCCATACTTTAAAACTAAAGACCCAAAGCATATTTGAATTAACAAGACACTGACCTTCTTAACCTAGCCTTAAATTTTCCTCAGGACAGTATGAAGGATAACTTCTTTTTTTTTTTAAAAAAAAAAAAAAAAAAGCCTCTGCTGCTCCAAGAGAACAGGGCACAGTGGGACCTTCCCAGGGTACAAGCCCATAGCTGTTTGCTGGCTGCCTCACTAGGTGCGGTACAGGCAACAAGAGCTACGTTTCCCACTGGCCACCAGGCAGGCCAAGTTTCTCGAATGCCACATGGCACAGGTGTAATAATTCAAAGCAACCAAGATGAGTGCATGAGGGATATTTGGCTCTAAAAACCTGTTATTAAGATTTGGGGGCTGCTTTTTTGCTTGTTTTGTGCCGTGCAAATTTTGACATCCAGTGGAGCTAATACATTTCCCAATGCGTGTGTAACTGATACTCTGTAAGGAAATACCTCAGTGTCAAAAATACACCATCCAAACGCCTTATAATGTATTTCAAGAACAAACTGTGGCACACTGCCTTCCATTATAATTTGAGGCATGAAAATCAACATAGCCTCTTATCCAACAACATGACTAGATTATGCACCATCACATCCACCATTTAAGAGGTCTGGGGCAGTAGTTGTCACTCTTGGCTACACATTAAAATCACCAGGGAGTTAATAGTCCTGATATCTGGGCCTCACCCCAAACCAACTACGTCTGTATCTTTGGGTATTTTTTTAGGAGTTTCCCAGGTGATTCTGATGCACAGTAAAAGTTGAGAAATCCTGGTCTGGGCATTCATTCAAGGATCTCTGTGTTCTTGTTTATGCTTGCTTTAAACAAGAGGATTATATTCAAGGCCAGTACCCCCAAATGGAATTCATGGCATGGGAAGAGCTGGAATTTACTCTTAACTTGGCTCTGAACAACTTACTTGGGTCTTCACTTTCTTACACGCAAAGTGGAGTTAGCAATACTTACCTCTATTTCAAAAACTTTCAAGAATACAGTGAGAAATATAACATCCTCTGACATGTGTTTTACAAAAGTAAGACATCATTACTATTATTATTATTAAAAACAGTTAAACATAACATAAACTTAAAACAGTCCAGATCATATTAGGTATTGAAATGACTATGACAGTAGAAGTGGGACAGAGGAGGGATGGAAATAATATAAATTGAATGCCTAATGGGCTGGGCACTGAGGTTGGTCTATTTCAAATATCTGATTTAAAAGCATGGTCAGGAGTGATCAGATCCTGCTTCTGGTTATCTCATTTGACCCTGGATAAGTCATTTAATGTCTGTGGGCCTTACTTTCCTTCCCTATAAAATGAGGAGGTTAGATTTGGGGGATTTTTATCTGGGGATCCCTGGAAAAGTTTCAGGCAATCCATGAAGAAGATTAAAATGTGTAAATGTGATATGCACACACATGCACACGTTTTTCCTGGAAATAGCTGTTATTGAATCCTCAAAGAGGCATATGACCCCCAAATAACATGAAGAACCACAGGAATCTTTCCAGCTCTAAGTTTATTATTATTGGTAGTAGAAACAATACTTTGGAAACTCAAAAGACATTTATGGGTGGATTTCAAACACATTTTTCACAAAACTATCTTTACCCCAATAGATTTTCATTTACAAAGCTGCTCAATGCAAAATTCTAGATAAGAGCCAAGAATAAAAGCTGATCTAATGACCATTAAGCATTGTCAATGGTTTCCTTCACTTCCTAGAAGTCAAGTTTATTTGAGGTGATCTCAAAAGACCAGCAAGTCCACCATGGCCCAGAGTGGTCTTGTGAGATTCAGGACATAAGTGGGTCCCTGCCAGCCTGGAGGCCTTTTGTAGATTCTGACCGGTGCTGGTGGAAGGGGTATATTTGTACATGGGGACTGGAGGACAGATGGGGAAGAAAATGCAAAGGGCAAAGGGGACAAGTCCAAATGTGGGACACTGCCAGAATAAGAACTTGAACCAGGGTCAGATAAAACACAGAATAAGGAAAAACCAGATACTACAGCCCTGAGTGGAACAGGTGTCTGACGATCCTCAGTACCCTTGAAGTGATCATGGAACACAATTTCAGCCAATGAGATGTGGGCAAAAATGCAATGAAGGCTTTCCAACTGTCTTATGGGAAAAATTTATTTCTGATAATTCTAAAGGCTGAAAAGTCCAAGATCAAAGCATCAGCACATTTGGAGTCTGGTGAAAGCCCACTTTCTGGTTCATAGATAGCACCTTCTAGCTGTGTCCTCACATGGTGGAAGGGGAGAGGTAGCTCTGTGGGGCTTCTTTTATAAGGATACTAATCCCATTCATGAGGTTTCCACCCTTATGATCTAAGCACCTTCCAAATGCCCCATCTTTTAATACCTTCACAGTAGGGATTAGGTTTCTTTGTATTTTTTTATTTAAAAAAATTTTTTAGAGACAAGGTCTCACTCTATCACCCAGGCTGGAGAACAGTGGCATGATCATAGCTCACTGCAACCTCCAACTCTTGGGCTCAAGTGATCCTCCCACCTCAGCCTCCCATATAGCTGGGATTACAGGTGTGAGCCACTGTACCCCGTGGGATTAGGCTTCAATACATGAATTTTGCGAGTGGGGGAGACACAAACATTCAGACCATAGCACCATCCTAACTAAAAAGGAAGAGACATTTAAAGTGAAGTGTAAAACATAAGGAGCCACCTAGCAAAATGGCATGGGCCCTTGAATTCTAGGAGGAAGAAGCAGCAAGTGCAAAAGCCTTAAGGAGAGAAAGTTATCACTGGTTGGAGAGACTAGCAGGTGATAATGGAGGTGAGCAAGGAGGAGAGTGGCCAGGAGATAAGACCTGTAAGACAGGTAGAGAGGTCAGATCAGGTAGTGCTATCTGGGGCATGGTAAGAATACAGTGGGAAACCAATGAAGGATCTCAAGCAGGAGAGTGGCATGACCTCCTGATTTCCTTTGGTTGATAAGTGTGCAAGAGTAGATGGAGTAGTTGTAAAGAGAGCAGGTAGACCCACAGTAATACTGGTGAGAGATGACAGTGGTTTCGATTCAGAGAAATGAAGAAAAATACATGCATTCAAGATAACATTTTGGAAGTATCTGGAATTAAAGGGAGAAGAGAATAAAAGCAAAAGCATGACTTCTAGGTTTCTGGCTCTAGTAACTGGGTGGATCACGATGATATTTACTGAGCTGGAAGAGACTGGAGGAGGAAGAGGAATGTGCAAAAAAAAGCATTCAATCAACTCAACCTCCCTAATTCCTGTTCCAGGGATCTGCCCCTCTGCCAAACGAATGTTTTCCCATTTCGCCTTTTCATCATTTCACTTTCTCTCACAGGCTCTCCTTGGAGAACCATAAGCTGTAACTATAATACCAACAATATTTGATTTCATCTGGGGGAAAAATGGTTGAATTAAGAGATTCTGAAGCTAAAGGTAAAATGACAGACCCAACACATGACTTATAGTCTTCATCCCGGAATTCTGAAAATGAATAAAATGTGCAAATACGGAAAAATTTGTATCGGAGAACCCGAGTCTGTATGCAGTAATGTTTCTGCCAAACACACATATTACCCATTTGTAATTAAATATTTTCCTTTAATTAATATCTGCGTGTATTAACATAGTTTGTAATTAAATATTTGTAAATAATTAACATGTCTCATTGCCAGACCTGAAGCTCCCTGAGGGCAGGGACCTCACTGGCTTTGCTCACAACTGGATCCTTAGTGCCTGCCACAGTGTACCATATGCAGTAGGCACTCAACAGATATTTGTTGAAGGATGTTTGCAGTGTTTTCTCTGGTCAGTGATGGAAATTATTAGTTGTCCCGCAGTATCCATTGTCCCCTTCCCCTTTATTAATAGAACCCCTACTGTTTTTCTGGACACATGGCTACTCTATTAGTTTCCTAGGGCTATCATACTAAAAACTGAATGACTTAACACAACACAGATATTTTTCCTGTCTCACAGTTCTGGATGCTAGAAGTGTGAAATCAAGATGTCAACAGGGCCACACTCCCTTGGACACTCTAGGGCAGAATCCTTTCTTGTGCCTTCCAGCGTGTGGGGTTTGCCAGCAATCCTTGGCATTCCCTGACTTGCAGATGCATCACTGCAGTTGCGTGGACACCTCTTCCCTGTACATTGTTTTTCTTCTGGTATATGTCTGTCCCTAGCTCCAATTTCCCCTTCTGATAAGGACACCAATCATATTGTATTAGGGTCCACCCTAAAGACCTGATCTTCACTTGACTACCTCAGTAAAGCCCCTATTTCCAAATAGAGTCACATTCTGAGGTTCTGGGGGTAAAGAAGGGGCCCAATCCAATCCATAAGAGCCACCCTGAATAAAGTCTACATTTTCCAGATTCCCTCGTGTCTAAGTGTAGCCATGTGTGGTTATGTTCTAGCCAATGGGGTATAAAAGAAGTATGTGCAACTTCCAGGAAGTGTCTTTAAAGGAGGGATAGTGCCCTCTGCTTCCCTTCTTCCTTTCTGGTGGTTGGAGTGCAAACCTAATCACTACGGTTCCAGCCACTGTCTTACACCATGAAGTAACCTTGGGAATGGAAGCCAAGCAAAGTGAAAAAACAAAATAGGTGACTGAGACCACGGAGCACCGAGACACATCTCAGCCCTGGTCTGCTTTCCTTCTAGCTTATAACGTAAAAAACAAACAAACAAAAAACACAGAAAAACTAGTCTTAACCACTATTTTGAAGAATTTATGTCACTTATAAATGAAGCTAATTGTAAATGATATACAGCCCAAAACTGCAAAATCTCTAAGTCACATCCCAGCAGATACAGTAAAGACATCATCGTATTGTTCGTTACCTCCCAAGATACTTAGATTGGTCATTGCTATGAACTGAATTGTGTGTTCTCCTGTCCCAAATTCATATGTTGAAATCTTAACCCTCAGTGCAACTATATTTGGAGTAAGGAACTAATTAAAGTTAATGAGGTTATAAAGGTGAGGCCCTACAGGATTAGCGGCCTTATGAAAAGAGACACCAGGGAGCTCACTGTCTCTATTGGCCACGTAAGGACACAGTGAGAAAGCGGCCATCTGCAAGCCGGAGGAAGGCCCTCATCAAAACCTGACCATGCTGCACCCTGATCTCAGACTTCCCACCCTCCAGAACTGTGAGAAAATAAATTTCTGTTGTTTATGCCACCTAATCTGTGGTCATTGGTTATGACAGTCCTAACCAATAAAGTCATGGATACATTCAGGAGTATGTCTTTGAAAAAAGGTGTCTGGCCTGGGTTGGGTCAACTTTGAATCTCTTCCAAGGTGCAGGTCAGTCTGGGCAGTTCCTGACTGTACACTTGGAGATAGTTTTAGGATTTATCTGGCTTTGAAGAGTCCTCCAAAGCGGTAATGGATCGGGCCTCACACTAGCTATCTGAGTGTGACCTGGAAAAACAGAGTCACTGCCTAATCTACTGTGGGGTCCTGAGGCTGCCGTGTCTCAGTACTTGCCCTTCTTCCTGTCTCCACGACCCAGCACCAAGAAAGTCAGCACTAAAACCCATGGCAGACCAATTTAGGAGCAGCGCATGATTGTACCAAGACATTTCAAAAACTCACCATCTATTGGCTTTACAAAAGAAGACTTTTTCTACAGTTGTGAATAAAAATATTTAGTTTCAATGAAATGTTAAACAATCTTAGCAGTAAGCAAAACTGAACCCACTGGTGTGAGGGCAGTAGTCAGGAGGCTGGAACCTGTAATGGCAGCAATTGCTGATTCTAAGACGCACATTTTAACTCTGAAATCAGGACACATCTTACAATCCAAGCAGCTTATATTTGAGGAAATATGTTAGATGATGCTCACTGAGTATTTACCATGTGATGGGCACGGGCTTGATGGTCATACACACCTTCTTATGTATCCTCACGGTTACACCGTGAAGCAATCATCAGTGTCAATTCAAGATGAGAAACTGAGATTTAGCTTTTCTAAGGCTAGAAGGAATTGGAATAGTGTGCTGCCCTAAGGCAGAAACATGTGATTACAAAGGACTTCTCCCGTGACCGCCCCTTTCTGCTTTTGGTTTGTTACTGTCGTTTTCTTTATAAATATAAGAGTATTTAAGCCAGAAGACTCACGATAACACAATATTTATAATAAGCAATATAATAAATGACACCTACAAATTTACTATTTATCATGAACCAGCTACTGGGCTCGGATACCTATTCCATTTAATCATGACTATTATAAGCCCCATTTTAAAGGTGAAGACCTTGAGGCTCAGATTAGAGTTGAAGGAATTATCTTCGGTCCTATAGAAATGGAACCTGGGACTCAAACCCCTGGTCTCTGAGTTCAAGCCAGGGCTCTTCATCGTGTGACCTGGTGCCAGTCACCAGCTAGAAGCATGGAAATGGGCCACAAGATAAAGGGAATGTGATGGGTCAGATGAAAAGAACAAGGATGATTGTTAGGAAGTCAGAGATGCTTCTGGAGATTTCTGAAAGTGGGGAACACGAGGCGCTGGCGGCAGGGATACTTGGGGTGAAGGTGAAACCAGATTAGCTCAGTCAGGAAAGATGTCGTGTCCGCAGTGTCCAGCAGAGCGTGGCAGAGGCTCTCTAGACGAGGTTAGGGACAGAACACGGGGCACGTGGAAGAAGTGGGCAGGATCCTAGGGTAACAAGGCAGCGGCAACCTAGGCTGGGAAGGTTGATGCTCAGGGAAATCAAGATGGATTTCCAGGACTGAAGAAATCCTCAGACTTAGTTTACAAGCAGGATACTACCACCGGATGCCTCTTTGGGGTGTGCCCATGTGTTCAGACCGCGGGGAGGGAGGAGGGTTAGGGTGACCTGCCTGCTGGTGGGGGGACCATTCATGCACTGCCCCTCCTGGGCACACCCAATGGCAGCAAAGTCTTGTCACCCCTACTGCTTTCTGTTCACTGAGAAGTGACAACCTCACAAAAGTGAGACCTGGCACAACACACAAAACAACACCTTTTATCCTCACAGCTGACTTTCCTGAACTCGACTGGAAAGGAACTACCTATTTTTAAAACATCACATCAAGGTCTATGTTCTGGGAAAAGAAAAAACAAACAAAATGACAGAAGACATTTTCTCGTCTGTGTTGCTTGTCATTCAACACTTTGCTACTTCAGTGCCCAAACTATCTCGGCTGAATTAATTAAGAAGCTGGCCTCTCTTGGTTCGGGAGGAAAATTCCACAAAATATAAAGTTTTGATGCCACAAGGAAGAACAACCAAAAAGCAGGATTTTGAAATTTTTTCCTTGATATGAAAAGTAGGAATTTTTGAAAGGGGAAAAAAGGACATAATGGCCACTAATTCTTTATTCTGACTCAGATGGTTCTGTTTCTGTATAAACATGCGAAGAAACAGACAAACAAGAGCGGCTCAGTAGGTCCACATCCATCAATTCATCACAGCAGGAAACAAGAAAAGAAGCCAGGAGTCTTGAAATCCCTCTGAGACTTGGCACAGGGTAGCATGAAAACTTGCATACTGTTTCTCACAGGATTTAATTATTCTCATAAGAAAAAAATAAACTTTCCAGAAAAGAGCAAGGATAGCTTTTGTTCATAATTTTTTAAGTATGGCTCAAATTCCTTCAGAGCCTGAAGGCTGAGTGGTTTGCTCTGACAAGTGTCTAACTAAACTAACAAAAGTAAGTTTCTTGGATTTTTCACGTGGATGATCCTGAAAGATCTAGTCCTGACCTACGTGAGAGACTGTTGCCAAGAAAGAAAATTATTTATTTGTTGTCTTCAAGCCAATCCAGGTGAACTCGAGACTACTCTAACAATGCATTTTGAACATAGAAGACATGAAAAGTCATGCACCCATGAGCAGTTTACCAGAGGTTTAACGTTTTTTAATGGAATATGTCAGCTATTGGGCTATGCCTCACGAGTTTGTATTTTTTGAAATAACACAATAGGAAGCATGTGACTTTGGGGCAAAGGAACCAAATTTGAATCTGGCTCTAACATTTACAAGCTGGATGACCTTGGAAAAAAATTAACTGGGTCTCAGTTTCCTCATTTATGAAGTAAGGAGAACACCACCCACCTACCTTCAAAAGTTGTTAGAACAATAAAATAAATCATGCGTGTGAAACGTGTGGGGACCCCACGCAGGTGGTCAATAAGTGGATTCCCTTAGCCTTCCTAGGGAAGTGCCAGATCATTGGATTATTCAGTAAATTTGCTCCCAGCACTTACTGAATGCCAGGAATTGTGCTAGGTATTGGGAATACATTAAGTAGCTAAAACAGACAAAGGCCCTACATTTAGAGAATTACAGGAGACAAATAGATAATAAACATATAAACACACATTATCAGATTTTAAAAAATATTATGGAGAAAATAAGACAGGTGTTGTGGACTGAATGTTTGTGTATACCCCAAATTCATATGTCGAAATCCTAACCCCCATGTGACGGTATTGGGGGATGGGGCCTTTGGGAGGTACTTAGGTCAGAAGGGTGGAGCCCTGATGAGTGAGATTAGTGCCTTCACAAGAAGGGAGAGGAGAACTTATTCTGCATCTCTCCGTTCTATGTCATGTGAGGACACAGGGAGAAGACAGAGACAAGAAGATGGCTATCTGCAAACCAGGAAGCAGGCCCTCACCAGACAAGGGATTGGCCCACCTTGATTTTTTTTTTTTCCTCTATTTCAGCATATTACAGGGGTACAAATGTTTAGGTTACATATGTTGCCTTTGTTCAACTCGAGTCAGAGCTTCAAGCGTGTCCATTCCCCAGATGGTGTGCACCACACCCATTAGGTGTGTGTATCCCCATCCCCTCCACCCACCTCCCATCTGCATGATGCCCAGTGAATGTTACTGCTATATGTGCACTTAAGTGTTGGTCAGTTAATACGAATTTGATGGTAAGTACATCTGGTGCTTGTTTTTCCATTCTTGTGATACTTCACTTAGTAGGATGGACTCCAGCTCTACCCAGGATAATATAAGAGGTGAGCGATCACCATTGTTTTTTGTGGCTGAGTAGAACTCCATGGTATACATATACCACATTTTATTAATCCACTCATGTATTGATGAGCACTTGGGTTGTTTTCACGTCTTTGCAATTGTGAATTGTGTTGCTATAAACATTCTAGTGCTGATGTCTTTTTTATAGAATTTCTTTTGTTCCTTTGGGTAGATGCCCAGTATTGGGATTGCTGGATCAAATGGTAGTTCTACTTGTTTCTCTTTGAGGTATCTCCATATTACTTTCCACAGAGGTTGCACTAGTTTGCAGTCCCACCACAAGTGTACGAGTGTACCTATCTCTCCACATCCAACATTTATTGTTTTGGGACTTTTTGATAAAGGCCATTCTCACTGGAGATAAGTGATATCTCATTGTGGTTTTGATTTGCATTTCCCTAAT
Organism: Lemur catta; assembly: GCF_020740605.2. Classification (NCBI taxonomy): domain Eukaryota; kingdom Metazoa; phylum Chordata; class Mammalia; order Primates; family Lemuridae; genus Lemur; species Lemur catta. The sequence goes on from NC_059136.1 coordinate 41,852,117, forward strand.
GATTAGAGATGTTGAGCATTTTTTCATGCTTCTTGGTCATTAGTCTATCTTCTTTTGAAAAGTTTCTGTTCATGTCCTTTGCCCACTTGATAGGGTTGTTTGATTTTTTTCTTGCTGATTATCCCGAGTTCTATATCAACTCTAGTTATCAGCCTTTTATTGGATGTGTAGCATGTGAATATTTTCTCCCATTCTGTAGGTTGTCTGTTTGTTCTCATGATAGTTTCCTTGGCTGTACAGAAGCTTTTCAATTTGATCAGGTCCCATTTATTTATTTTTGTTGTTGCTGTGATTGGCTTTGGGGTCTTCGTCATAAATTCTTTGCCTAGGCCAATGTCTCTAAGAGTTTTTCCAACATTTTCTTCTAGAATTCTTATAGTTTCATGCCTTAGGCTTAAGTCTATTATCTATTAGTTGATTTTTGTGAGAGGTAAAAGGTGCAGATCCTATTTTAGTCTTCTACATGTGGCTATCCAATTTTCCCAGCACCATTTATTGAATAAATATTCTTTTCCCCAGTGTATGTTTTTGTCTGCTTTGTCAAAGATTAGATAGCTATGCGAGGATGGTTTTACCTTGGTCTTGGACTTCCCAAACAAATGTTTCTTGTTTAAGCCACCTCGTCTATAGCAGCCTGGGATGACTGAGATCACAGGATGATATCAGAAGGAGTAACTGGAGGAAGATAGGGGGAATATCATGGGGTATTTAAGGAAGACTTCTCTGAAAAATTAACATTTAATCAAAGATGCCATCCAGCCCTAGGCAGGAACAAACCTGGTATCTGGGAGGAACAGAAGGAATGCCAGTGAAGCAAAACTTTTCTCTGTTCCTCCAGATAGATGAGGATTAGAAAGGCCTAGATCATGGAGCTGCAGGCCACAGAACATACCTGGAGTTTGTTCTCATGGTAATGGGAAGCCAGTAGAGTACTGTAACTACCAGAATCACTTAATTGTATTTCCTCGAGAGGCAGACACAGTGTATTTGTGATACGTAAAAATTCTGCCCTGACTAGAGTTGAGAAAGACTACTAGGGCATCATGTAAGGTTATCATATTTAATATGGTCCAGAAATGGGTTTAGACTTGTGATAAAAAACAAAAGATTATCATTAAAGGTTGTGACAGGAAGCCAATGTTGAAATAACATTCATCAGACTGTAACCTATAGAATAGCTTGGGGAGGGAACTGGCTTCCTTTCCAAAGTAGCAAAGAGGTGAGAGATAGAATTCTTCCTCCTGGAACTATTTCTCTTTCCAGGATATTAATATTTTGATGCTCACATTAGGTGGGGTCATGCAGAGAAAGGGCCTGGAGTGGGTCAGGGTCAGGTACATAGAAGACACTCGGTAAATGACAGTTTCTACTCTTGTTTCTTTCTTTCTGCTATGCATTGGAAAGAACCAGTAGCCAATGGTAAGAAATTCTTCAAGGCTAAGTGGAGATTCAGCAGAGGGAACATGCAGGAATCAACTTCTAGATGCAAATGCCTTGCCTGGGTTGACTAAACTTCTGACAAATTCCATATTTCATGCTCCATTCTAGCGTTGTAGTGCCAAAGAAAGGTCCTCTAAAGCCAGAGGTTTACAGATTTTATTCTTTAAGTAAAAGAACTTTCAAGATAAGAATAACTCCAACTTCAAAGATGCTAGATTAAGTAAGAATTTTAATGACGTCATAGTCATTGTTCCCCAAGCATGGGCGAGGAGGAGAGTAGTATGAAATTATACAGCAAATTATTAGAAAAGCTGTAAGGAATTGTTCTCCTTTTTATGTGGGTCTTGATTTAAACGAAGCTAAAAATAAAGATATTACAGTTTGAGGCCTCCGTTAATTGAATTCTACTTACAACTGAAGTCAGGTTGGACCCTACCCGCTGCTCTAGGTATTTACATGTTCCTGGCGCACATCTCAGCAGTCCCAGCCAGCACCTTAACTGATGATGCTCCAGCTCCCAGGAGGCTAAGTCGCTCTGGTGAGGTCACGGGCATGAAGAGCTCTGGGAAATTAGGGCTAGGCTACTTAGATGCAAAGGTTGCAGATTTACCTAATCCAGTCCAGAAAAGAATTGGGATAGACCTTACCACTCTCCCAAATGACACATTTATCCTGGTGTTCTTCTAGACTTCCTAGAGAAGTAAAGTTTTAACGCAGGCATCAAGGTGCCCACTAGTCATGGAACAAAGGATCCATTTAAATCAGGCAAAGAGCTCTCCTTTGGGTCTGGAAAGATCTAGAAGTGTTAACAAGGGGGAAATGGCACCCTGTTGTCTCAGGGCCTGTCCTGTCCACATACCGGTGGCCTATGTCCTAAAACTTTCTCATCCCCATAAAAAGGTGAAATAAGAGACAGATGAAATGGCAAACATGAGAGTCTGAGTTACAAGATGATATCCATGTTGCGTAAGTGAGCAGTGACACTAAGCAGCCATAGTAAAAGTATAAAAATCCCACTAGATGGAACAGTTGCAAAGGCCCAGAGGAAGAGTTTTGTTCCTATTAGAAATCAGAAGAAAACCAGAGTCTTGACCTAAGGAGCGAGCCCGGCATTCAGTCTAGAAAGGGACACTGAAGGCCAGGCAGGCACTTACACCATCCAGGAACAGCTCTTAACAGTCAAAGATGCAAAAAGGAGGAATCTGGGTAGAATATTGAACAATTTCTGCCACCCAGACCAAGCAGGCGGATCTTACCCCAGGGCAACCCCCCAGGAAACCCCCTGAGAGAACTGAGTACCCCAAACTCTGTAGTTTTTCTAGGTGACGGCAGAAGTGACATGACAAGTCAGTGGAAACAGGCCTTTAGGATTAGATTGTACAATGGCTTTTTATGGGAGTAAAATTATTCTATAATAAACAGATGATAAAATAAGAATTTATACAGTGTTTTAGGTAAGAAACTAGTGTACAAAGTAATTTCTAATGAATACACACAGCTAAACTATGCAGGAGGGAATGATTAAAATTAATCATTTTAATTTAACCAACAAACAGTACAATTTAAAAAATATATCTCCATACAGTCATATGCTACATAACAACATTTTGGTCAGTTACAGACCACATACAGGATGTTGGTCCCGTAAGATTATAATGGAGCTGAAAAAGTCCTTTCACCTAATGATATTATAGTTGTCCTAACATTCGAGTGCAACACATTACTTTTTCTATGTTTAGGTAAACAAATACACTTGTGCTACAATGGCCTACAGTATTCAGTATAATAACCCGCTGTAGAGATTTGGAGCCTAGGAGCAATAGGCTACCCCACGTAGCCTAGGTGTGCAGTAGGCTGCACCATGAAGGTTTGTGTAAGTACACTCCATGATGTTCACACAACTACAAAATCGCCTAACACATTTCTCAGAATGTATCCCCTTTGTTAAGCAATGCATCACTTTATGTTCGTTCCAAAGCAAAGTCTGACCAAAATCATCTTTTCAGAACAGTTTTAAGGATATATCTTAATAACATTAATAAAGACTCCATTTGAATGTTTCCCTTGAATGATAAAATGTTATGCTAAACAATTTCAACAAGTTTTTTTTTTCCCCTGCCAGATTTATCAGAATTTTTAATATGCTAATACGCTTTGTGAATTTCCAAGAGGGGGATAAAGTGTGTGGCAGTTTAGAACCGCTTTGATCACAGAATCTCAGAACAGGACATTTGCGGGGCCAGAGAGCTATATGATACATTATGGAAAGACTGCTTTAATGAATTCTGCAGTGCTCTGTAACATACGAAAACTATTGTATACCTCCTGAGAAACTAAAAATATGAACCATATGAAGTATTAACTTATGAAATTGAAAAAATATATCAGATAACCCATCTATCAGGGTATATACATTAAAGAGTTAATTAATGAATCAATTGACAATGCCCAGAATGATTATGCATGGTCATCAATAAAGATAAACTGCGATCAATTAAATGCATCACACACTGGCTAAGCAAAACAAGGTCTTTAAGCTTCGATGCAAATCCATTGCTTTCCTCTGAAGAAATGTGCTTCAAGCCAAAGCCTCAGGAGAGTGAGTGCACGCTCAGAACTGAAGCACTGTGCCAAAAATAATTTATACTGGGTATGTTACTGTGCAAATAAAATATAAAACTCTTCCCAAGCCAAGAGGTCCATTAGAAAATTAAAAATTCAGGCTTGGCATGGATACAAGTGCTTGCCTTTTATGATCCTGGCCAACGTTCTTGCTTTGGTGCTGCGCCCACTGCAGTCCTGAGAAGGCAGGAGGGGCCTCTAACACAGCCCGCCTTAGCCAATGAGGCTTCTGGAGCTGCCCCAGAGCACAGGACCTGGTTTCCCTGACAGGCAGTAAAGGTGCTCCTTGCTCCCTTTAGCCGTTTTCTGGTGCCCACTTTTTTTCCAGTATGTTAACCAATGCCAGAGGGCACACGCTGAAAATCAGAGAAGTGGAGATGCAAATCATGGCTATTGCTGCGCTCGTTTACTGCTCTAGGAAAAGGTTTGGTGGGAGAATACGAAAGTATTGAATAAATGAAGGGGGGAATGATCTTTAGCTTTCAAGCCTTCTATATCTTCCCATGGTCCCCGACAATCAAGATAGACATATCCTCTGTGAAATGTTTCACACACAACAGAACAAAACTGTGCTAGAGGAAGGTGTTTCAAGGCAGAAAACTGATGCTTTCAACATCCCTTGATATCATATTTCTGTATAAATAAAAACAATGTATAGAACATATGTGTGTATATGAGAAGTCTAAAAGAATATAAATCAAACTGATAACACTGCTACACTTTAGTACGTGCCAATTATACTTCAATAAAGATGCTTAAGAAGTGTTAACAGTAATCATCTCTGAGTTAGGAAAGATTATGGGTAATTTTAATTTTTTTTTCTGCTTGCCTGTATTTTCCATATTTTCTTGATTGTACATGTATCACTTTAGTACTAAAAAGATGTAAAAATTGTTTTCAAAAATCATACATATTCATTCAATATTGAATTGATGTTTGTATAGCTCTTTATACTTTACCGAAGTGTTTTCACATATTTTATGCATAAAACAGCTGAGGAAAATAGCATAATTGTCACTTCAGAGAGGAGGAAATAGGCTCCTCTCTGAAAATTTGTTCAAAATCAAAGAGCTAGTAATTAGCAGGACCAAGATATGAATCCAGACCTCCTCTTCCAAATCCCTGACTTTTGATTTCTTTTTCTCAGTATTTGCAATATCTTAGGGTCTGGTATGTGCTACTGGCTACATAAACCCCGCAGGAAATCCTCGCATAGAATAGATGCAGCAGAGTTACTATATAAGATTTAAGTGAAAACAGATACGTATTTTCTCAAACTCAGGATTGGCTGAGGGGAGAAATGTAAAACACCGAGGGTGGTCTGGAGAAGGTATAGGCAGAGGGGTAAGAAAACTTGCTCTCCTGGTTGCTACATCACGTGTTATTGGCTTCATTTCAACCCCATTAGGAAAGGAAAAAGGAAATTTGGCAAAAATGGGACCAAAACAGAGAGACAAAGTACAGATGGCACTAAACAATGAAATCAGGTTAGAGGTATTTAGACCCTGCCCTACTAGAAGAGAGGCACACCCAGGAAAAGGTTAAGGAATACATGGTGAGTGCCAAGCACACTGTCTGGGGAATGGACACGCTTGAGGCTCTGACTCAGGGGGATGGGCGGGACATGGGCAATATATATAACCTGAGCTTTTTGTACCCCCATAATAAGCTGAAATAAAAAAAAAAAAGAAATACAAAAGAGGGTGAGAAAAGACCGGTTAGTACCTTCATCCCTGCCGCAGCTGCAGGGCCACTGGGATCCACGGCCTGGATGTGGCATGGCTTACTTCCTCGCACCACAAAGCCCCAGCCAACAGCGTCACCGACAATCTAGAGAGGAAAACCACAATTAGCCGTCAGCAGACAGTCCCTGGCGACCTGCCTGTCCTTCCAGGAGAGAGAAAACCCACCCAAGATTAAGTGTGTGCTGTGACATATCTTTCTCCATTTCATCTCTGCCTTGTCAGGGCAAAGGAACCCTTTGCTTCTGTGACAGACACAGGCAGCTCTCTGTGGAAAATGTGGTCAAGAAACTTAACCTGTTTGGCAGAAGGAAGATGCTTCTGGGAGGGCACTACTCAATAAACAGCTGGCAGATTGCCCCTCTCTTCGGCTATGATACAATTTAACATCAGACTCCAATAGAAGGTTTCGAAGATCTTAAAAGCATAGGTCTTTCCAGCTACAATTTCTACTCCAAGTTTGTTCTTTTCCCCAGGATCCAAATGATACTCTCTTGATCCTGCAACCTTACTGAAGTCTACAGTAACAATTTAAATCACTAATGGTGGGAAATACGAAGAATCTCGGCTTTCTTGAAACCCAATTTTGTCCACCAAGCAAAAAAAGTGAGAAAGTACATAAAGTTCACAATTTACAAGTAGACTCTAATCCAAAAGTTGTTTGGAAACTAAAGCCTTTCTATAGAGGTCATTATTACAGCTGGCACTTACGTTCCCTGGACAGCTCCCAGACAAGTCTTTAACCCATATCGAACCCAAATCCAGATGAAACACATTCACAATCAATTACTAACAATGTTGGCATTTAAATTAAAAGCCAAAGATAAATACTTTCAAAACACAATCATCTCTTGAAAGTTAGAGACGGGGCGGGGGCGGGGGGGGGGGGTGTGGGAACCGAGAAACAAATAGAAATTTTTGTGGAAAGTCTCAAGACTTTTAGACCCTTGCATGACTTTAGGGTTTGCTGTATTAGTCTATTGCACCTAATTTCACTTCCAAATGTACAATTTTACCTTTTTCCCTGATACAGACGTATCATCAGTGCCTTTCTCCTATTTACTCCTCAGCGCACAAATGTGAAGTAGCTCTTGACAAAGGTTTGCAACCTTTGTTGAATAAATGTGGATAGATTTTTTTTTTTTCCCCCTGAGTTAATGTCACTAAGGTGAGAGGGTAAAAGAAACAGGAGAGGTGTTTTTCAGAGGGTATTGATATGGATGTGAGTGACAAAGAAGACAAGAGAAGGTAAGTGAGTCATGTTGATAAAAACATTTTTGATTCTGTTTGAAGAAAACCATTGGAGGCAGAAAGTAGCTGAAGGGCCTCCAAGAAGGGGCAGGTGGTTGGGGCTACTCACAGGTAGGCAGTGCTCCCAAGTCAAATGCTTGTGTATCTCAAGCCATGCTGACATTGTCAAAGCGCCGTGCCTGCAGTAGAACAACTGACCCTGTAGTTTCCTTCTCTGCCTTAAGACTCCTCTAATATCTGAAATGATTTTTAGAATTAACTGTAATGCAGAAGGAATTGTTGGCATTATGTGGACTACGATTTACCTTAAAATCTGTAATTATATTCAAATTAGTACATAATGGAAATCTTTTTTCTTAAAAGACACATCAAAAAGAATTTAAAATGCTATATTAATAATAAACCATGTCAAGTCCTAATGCATTTTAGTGTCTTTGGGTCAAGAAAGCCTACTATTATAATTGTGCTAAAAACAAAAGGAAAATTAGGAAAAAGTTTTCAGTTCAGTCCATAGCTACCCATTGATGTTTAACATGTGTAGGCACATAAAAAGAGGCAGCACAGGAGGAAAAAACCAAACCATCAACATACCGTGAATGTCTTCCTTGCATACGGAGCCCCGGGAGTCAGGAGTTCCTCGGATGTGACAGGTCTCTTCAGCACTGTGAGATAGACACGTGGAAAGGAATAAGCACTTCTGAGTCCTTCTCTCATTCATTCAGCAGGTATTTACTGAGTGCCTCTCATGTGGCCATCCCTGAATGAAAGTTTAAATTCTCACAGGATAGAGATGGAAAATATCAGCAAACATAAATAATCTGAAACCTACCTTACAGAACTATGGGAAAAATATAAAGAAAGAAAGGGAAGGGAAGCAAGAGTGCCAGGGGTAGAAGTGAACGGGGGAGTCGATATTTTTCTATAAAGAAAAAGGCCATGTTTTCTAATTCCCGCATTTCTTCCTTTTAAATCCCAACATGCATTTGTACACATCAAAGTTAGGACTCTAGTGGTCTAATAGCCATGTTTCAAGAGCTAACCCCGTTCAGTCTCCTCCCAACTGATTGCACAACCCCCATGTACTAAAGTTTCACTCATTTCCTTATTAACAGCCAGGACTGCATGTATACACTGTTGTTTGCCCTGAGTAATAATACTAGGGAACTTTTCTGAGTATTCAACACATGGTAGGCACTAAACTAGGTGCTGTAAACATATTATCTCATTTAAGCATCACAAGAATGAATGAGTTAGGTTCACTGTTATCCCCATTTTATAAGTGAGAAAACAGAAGCTTAGAAAAGTTAAATTGCTGGTATCCCAGGTCCCAGAGCTAATGGGTAGCAGAAGTGGGATTAGACTCAGGCACTGGACGGCAGTGCCCACGCTCTCAGCTGTGCTGTGCTATGCTGTCCCTCCTGTCATGCTGTCCCTGTAAGCAAACAAAAGGGCTCAGAAGCTCCAGAAGACGGTGGTGTGATGTCTTCCTAAGATACCTGTTCTCATCAGCTCGCTGCTTATTGCCCACCAAGATGGCACAGACAGTAGCCAGTTCCTGACTTGCCGGCTGCCTAAAAACCCAGCAATGAACTTCCCCATCCACTCTGTGCTCACTAAGAACCGAGAAGGGACCAAGGAGAAGGGACTGCCACAGCTACCCAGAGCATCCAGTGGGTCGGAGGACAGGGACCATTCTAACCTAGCCATGTAGATGTCATGTACTTCAAGTGCCACAAAGAAATGGAAGGGCCTGGGACAGGGGCCCAACCTAGCAAAGTGGCAGCTCAATTCCCTTTGCTAGCAGTAGTCAGATGTCAGATGCCAGTCCCGTGGGGCAAAGCCTGGATGATCCACCAGGCAGCTGGCTACACCCATGGCCCTCTGGCCTAACAAGCCACCTTCTCAGTTAAAGGCAATGCAGTGCCTCTTGGTGAGGTGTCTGGTAGCTGATATTATTTTTGCTTTCCTAAAGCTCATAAAAGCAAAAATGAATTTATGTCCATCAAACAAGAGGGAGTAGGTCAAATAGCAAGATGGGACTACATGGATAGAGGTAAGAAAGTGGTCAACATTTGAAGACTGAGATCTTTTTTATTCCCTGTCAGACACTCCTTCTCTATCCCCCACAAACCCTCAGGGGCCTTATGAATTTGGATATAGAAGTCACAATAAACTATGTTGCAACAGTGCTGACCATTTATTTTAATCTACTTTTTCTAGTTATTATGTGGAAAAAATATAGAAACTTTGAGGCCCAGGGAATTACTCTTAAACTTTCTCTTTTCATATCCTTGGAAGCCTATTTACTCATCACAATGATTCTGATTATGTTAGTATCTATAGCATTTTTTTTTTTTTTGGTCTGGCTTAGGGTATTTATATACAGAACTAAAAAGTATGTATAGTGCCATCTTGGCCTATATGGGATGATTAATTTTTAAATGGCTTATTGTGAAGGCCTGATACTCTGCTTGAGAAAAGAAGAAAATCACAGATGAGCTGACTCGGTCTTGGGAATCCCCTCAAGGGTGAGGGAAAAGCTTGTCAAAATATGGGTAAGAAGTGAAATTTATGAACCACAACTCTGCCCTGACAGCTCTTGTCCTTAGAGACCCAGGAGAGGCAACAAGACCTTTCTCTTATGCCTTTGTAACAGTAAACCCTTCCCTTTGACCCAAAGAACAAGGGGGAGGAGGAGGAAACAATACTAACCCACCTCGGGGAACATGGATGTGTTGCTAATCTACATAATTAACACTTTGTTGATAGTCCATCCCATGCCATCAAAAATAAGTAAAATGGTTCTGGCACAACTGACCCTTTTTTGAATCTGAGATCTTTTGCTCTTAGCTGTGAGGATGCCTGTTAGATTTCTATCTGGGCTTCAGATATCCCATTTCTAAGAATTCAGTTCTCCTTTTTGATTCTACCTTATGAGCACACTCCATTAATTGAAAAACCCAGTAGTGCATGAGTGCTCAACAGGTGAGTGTGGAAGCAAGTTTCTTTGTTCACTTGCAGGTTATAACTTTATTCCTGCTGCTAATCCTCCAGAAAGCAGTAAAAAGAAAAAGTTCGATTAGGAAAAATAGCTGCCTTCCCAGATAAAAGCATTAGATAACAGAGTTTTCTCTTAAAGCCCTTTGAACAACATCTATTAGTCCTTATTCTCACTAACACATAATGTTTTGGTTTTTTTCTCCAAAGAAATGGTGTATTCAGTGAGCCGGGGTCATGACCCCTCATCTGTGCATCCCCAACATCCAATGATGAGGGAGCATTATGAGCAAAGGGAAGAAAATCTCTTCCCTGAACGTGATAAACGGAGCTTGTGGTAGACGGTGCACTAAACAAATGGAGTTGAGTGTTTTCGAGTGATGACTATAATGATTAACCGCACAACCTCATCCCGGGAAGGAGAGCATGGGGATGCAGGTGGGAAAGGCATGGTGAGAAGGCTGTAGTATCAATGGATTACAGGTTCCTGGGGGGCTGAAGAACTGATTGGGGCCAAGAAAGGATTGTTTCCATCAACAATCTTTGTGCCTAGATTATTTTCCCTAGACTAAAAAGGTCATGGAAGTTGATGAGTAGATTTTGATACCACAGGGCACCAGGAGTCAATTCCAGGGACAGCTGGGTTTGCACAGATCTATGCTTTCTCCCTGGGGGTGCTGGGCCCTGACAAATGGATCTTTGCATCTGCTGCAGCCTGGGGAGGCACCATGTCCCCGGCTGTAATGAACATTGTCACGCACTGCCAAAGCCCCCTTGAGGGCTGAGAGACTCCTCCCAGCTCTGGGAGTGCTAATGGCAGACAACGCTCAGCTGTCTTTGGGGACCATCTCCCTGAAGAGAGCTGCCTTGCCCAAGGTCATGCCCTCCTCCCAGGGACAGCCACCATCTAATAACTGATCAACATGTGGGTATAAAGGCCCAGGCCCCTCAACAGAGTTCTAGGCAACTTTGCAGGGCCATGCCAGCTCCAGAGCTCTCCAGAGCTACCAGATCTCACTGGGGTCAACTGTAGACTTCACTGGGACTGTGGTACAGCCTGATTTCTCTCTCTGCCCAATCTTACCTCCTCTCCTTTCATTCAACATGTGTTGACCCCAAGAGCATGTTCTAGTAAGATTCCTGCACACTAATTTCCCTCTGGCCCAGGGTCTGCTGCCCAGACTCGTAGTCAGGAGCAGGACCACCTTTCGGGCACTCACCGGACTTGGGGTTGCAGAGCACAGGGGGGCTGCTGCCGAGCGTGGGGCTGCTGCTAAAGTAGCCGCTGCTGCCGCAGCTGCTCATGCTGCTCCTCCTCACCGCAGACACGATCTTGATCTCCTTGCTGGGGCTGACTGTGCGGGCCAGAAAACACACACGGTCACTGAGGGGGAGATGCCACACGGGCTTTCAGCTGCAAGGTACAGTGAGGCCAGGAAGGAGCACTCTGGTCTTGGGGTCAGAAAAGCAAGAATGTGAGTTGCAGCTCTGCCAGTTACTCACAGCACAGCCTGGGGCCACTGCCTTCAGTTCTCTGAGCCTCGACTTCCCTGACTGTAAAGTGAGAATAATGCCATCTCACGGGAGGATTAGACCACCTGCGTGAAAGATCGTATTATTTCAAGAACTACCAAATCCATGCTGAGCAGTTCCTGCTAGGATGTAAATTAAATGCTGGCTCTACCGGGGATGAATTAATAGTGATAATAAATGTCTTCTGATTTAATATTAGACCAGTCATCATCCAGAGCCATGGAAGAAGGAGCTTAAAATACACAGCACATATCCAGGCTTTGAAAGTGTGTATGAGGCAGTGTCTTCAGTTTCCTGATTTGGTCCTCTCTGTCATGGAGTAGGCTGGCTCTCAGCAGAGGGAAGGTGTATGAGTGAATGACAGAAACCTTGGAGAGCACTCTGGCACTGGAAGCACAAAATAACGCTGGCGTTTATGGTAACCATGGTTACCATATCCTCCCCCTCCTCCTCATCATCATCACTGCTTCGGGTCTATTGGGCCCACCCAAGAAACAGGCAAACCTTTGCACCAGTGAGACAGTGAACAGTTATTCTGCATTTGCAGAAAACTGCAGCCTTAAGGAGACACTCAAATGGCATGTCCTCTTAGTCTGGCCAGGTTGGCCTGGGAGCACAGGCTCAGGCTCCTAACCCTTGGCTGGTCTTTATTTTTCAACAGCAGCCCTTGTTTCCTTCTCCCCTCCAGCCAGCTGCATCTGAGGAACCTGAGGTGTGTGGGGCTAGGAAGGGGCAGTATAACAGAAGCACTGGAGTAAGACAAAACTGGCGTGAGGCCCAGCTCTGCCCACCACTTTCTAACCACGGGCAGGCCACTGCACTGCGCTCTGCCTTAGTTCCTTGACCTGTAAAATGGGGATAAGAAAAGTCCTTCCTCTTGAAGTCATAGTGAGAATTAAATGAGAAAATTATTGCCACCAAGTTTGGCTTACTGCCTGGGGCACAGAAGTGTCCCTACATATAGTTGTAAGTGTTCTCAATGTCTGCTCCTATTCATAACCGGACACATAACACTTTTCGTTGTGTGTTGGGATAAACCCAGCACTTTCAAACCTTAAGCCAATCAGTTCCTTGAGTCAATGCCAAGTTTTCAGAGGAGCTTAAGATATCTCTTTAAGCACCTCACCTTCTTAAACGGAATGACACTAACTTCAAGTTTCCCTGTTCTGGATTTATCTAGTGAACAGCAAATACCATCATTTCCATCAGGGCTAATTCCAAAGATGATACTGTTTGACTTCACATGGAACAGCCCAGGCTGTTGTGCTTTCTGGGCCTCTGGCTCTGCTCTTCCTGGCTCTTTGTTCTCTGTCACCCCTTGATAATGGCTGGAAAACCCGTTGCGTTTTCATTGTTATCAGTGTCCACCCCCACAGAAGTTTTAGTCATACTTAAATACATAGCTTTTCCAAGTTGTGATTTAGAGAACTGAATAAGTAATAGGTAAGAATTGTTTCTCAATGAAAAGCTAATAAAGGTACAAGTGAGAGCTTGAGAGGTCCCCTATAATTAAAGCACATAATTTTATAAAATAGAATCATTGCATCTACGTTGGCTGCCCAGGAAAATCTTTGTGTTTTTTTTCCTTGCCTATTTCTTGGTTATGAATAAATACAGATGTGCTGCAGAACAGAATTTCCAAGAGAGGAGCTATAAACTCAACTATTTTCGGAAAGACAGAAAACATTGGATGGTATACCTGACATGAAGCTGGTAGATTTGCGGTGGTCATGGCTCTGCTTCCTCAGGCAGAAGGGACTGTCATGAGCCTCCTGGGAGGAAGGGGACTTCTCGTTGAGCAGCTCCATCAGTCTTCGCCTCCGACGGAAGTTCATTCTGAACTGGTAGAGAAGATTGCTGTCCACAAATGGGTGTTTGTTGGACACTGGGGAGAAGAGACAGCAGATGAGGACTGTCTGGCATCCTGGCCACTGAGTGCTGCAGCCAGAAGACTCCAGCCAACAGGGGCAAAAGTCTCAAGAAAGAGTTTAGTTTCACAGATGCCCCATGAGCTTGTGGCCCGTCCACACATGGTCCCAAATTCTTTCCACGTGTTATGCACTTTAAAACTTTGCTGACCAATTCCTCTGGGGAACTTGCCCTGGCCTCACCCCCAATTCGAGCTCTAGTCTTCCTCCATCAGACCACGGACCACACTGCACCCTTGTTGTCCAACTCCTCCTCTGTCGTTCCCTCTAAACTCTAGGCTCTTTGGGACAGCGATTGTGGCTTCCTTTAGTCGTGTGTCCCCAGTTCCCAGCACGGTGCTTGTCCCACAGCAACACCTCAATTCGTTTTTTAAAACATTCTATTTTTAACTAGAGACCCTCAGAGAGTTACAACAGAGACCACACATCGTACGATTCCATTCATATGAAATGTTCAGGACAGGGAAATCTCTAGAGACAGAAGTACAGTGCTGGTTACCAGGGGCTGAGGGGGTCTTGAGGGTTGGGAAGGGTTAGCTGAAATATGGGATTTCTTTTTAAGGTGATGAAAAAGTTCTAAAATGGCTTGTCATGCTGACTGCACAGCTCTGAATGTGCTAAGACCCACTCAATGTATACTTTAAATGGGTGAATTGTGTGGTATGTAAACTATATCTCAGTAAAGCTATTTAAAAAATCAACAACAATCACAAAGAGTACAGAGATTTCCTGTGTACCCTGCACTCAGATTCCCCCAATGGTCACATCTTACATAAATAATTATAGTACAATATCAAATGAGGATGGTGACATTGCTAAAAATCTACAGACTTTATTCAGATTTCACCAGTTTTCATATGCCCTGATTTGTGTGTATGAGTGTGCATGCGTGTGCAAAAGCACGTGTGTCTGTATATATAAAGTTCTATGCAATTTCATCAGACGTATGGATTTATATAAGCACCATGACAATCAAGACACAGAACTGTTCCATCATGACAAAGAAGCTCCCTCTCTTGTGTTACCCCTTTATTTATTTATTTATTTTTAGACAGAGTCTCACTCTGTTGCCTGGGCTAGAGTGCTGTGGCGTCAGTCTAGCTCACAGCAAACTCAAACCCCAGGGCTCAAGCGATCTTCCTGCCTCATCCACTCGAGTAGCTGGGACTACAGGCATGCATCACCACACCTGGCTAATTTTTTCTATTTTTAGTAGAGATGAGGGTCTTGCTCTTGCTCAGGCTGGTCTCGAACTCCTGACCTCAAGCAATCTTCCCACCTTGGCCTCCCCAGAATGCTAGGATTATAGGCGTGAGCCACCACATCTGGCCTGCATTACCCCGTTTATAGCCTCCTATGCCAAGTCTATAACATTTGACAACCAATTTGTGTTATCATTTGGGGAATATTATATAAGTGGTATCATACAGTATGTTGCCATTTAAGTTTGCTGTTTAATGAATGAATAAATGGCTATCCGATGATAAAGCCTCCTTAGTCCCTAAGGAAAAATTTATACTTTAGAGTGATATAATCATGCCAATGTGTCAACTCAAAATCAGTAACAAAAGCTAACCCTCAAACAGCATGTTCTATGAATCCAGTACTATTTTAAGTGTTTTGTATGTATTAATTCCTTCAATTGTAAAATAGCCTGGGATATAGGTACTGGTACTGTTATTTTCTTTGCTATTTTTTTTTTTTTTTTTGAGACAGAGTCTCACTTTGTTGCCTGGGCTAGAGTGAGTGCTGTGGCGTCAGCCTAGCTCACAGCAACCTCAAACTCCTGGGCTTAAGCGATCCTACTGCCTCAGCCTCCCGAGTAGCTGGGACTACAGGCATGCGCCACCATGCCCAGATAATTTTTTCTATATGTACTTTTAGTTGTCCAGATAATTTATTTCTATTTTTAGTAGAGATGAGGTATCACTCAGGCTGGTCTCGAACTCCTGACCTCGAGCGATCCACCCGCCTTGGCCTCCCAGAGTGCTAGGATTACAGGCGTGAGCCACCGCGCCCGGCCTCTTTCGTATTTTTGATAAGGAAACTGAAGCCCAAACATATTAATAAGTCATCCAATGAAGATACAGTAAATGGCAGAGGTAGAAATAATACTATATTGGCTGGACATAGTGGTGCCTGCCTGTTATCCCAGAACTATGGGAGGTAGAGGTGGGAGGATCACTTGAGGCCAGGAGTTCAAGACTACCCTGGGCAACATAGTGAGACTCCATCTCTACAAAAATTTGAAAAAACAAAACAAACAAACAAACAAAAAAAAACATGTTAGTATCCGACTCCAGAGTCCAAGTTCCAAACCACCACTCTTTTCTGCCACTGTCAGAAATATTAATAATTCCTGTGCTTATATAGGTTCTCATAAAGAATTGAAACAATGTTCCATAAAACTGCTAATATATGACTATTAGACTCAATTTATACCCAATTCTACATTATTATTTATATCTTAGAAGTCTATTGAGATTTGCAGTTGTATTTTTATTTTTTAATTGACAAATAATAATTGTATTATACATATTCATGGGATACATACTGATGTTTTGATTCACATAATGTATAGTGATCAGATCACAGTAATCAGCATATGCATCAACTCCAATATTTGTCATTTCTTTGTGTTGGGAACATTCAATATTTTCCTTCTAGCTATTTGAAAGTATATACTATTGTTAAATATGGTCATCTTACAGTGGTATAGAACACTAGAACATATTCCTAATATCTACCTGTAATTTTGTATCTTTTAACAAATCTCTCCCTATCCCTCCCTCCCACCTCCCCTTCCTATCCTTTAGTATCCTCTGTTTTACTTTTTACTTCTATGAGATCAATGTTTTTTAGTTCCCACATATAAGTGAGAACATGCAGTGTTAAACTTTCTGTTCCCGGATTATTTCACTTAACATATTGTCTTCCAGTTCCATCCACATTGCTGTGAAGGACAGGATTTCATTCTTTTTTTATGGAAGACTAATATTCCGTGGTATATATATCATATTTTCTTTACCCATTCATCTGTTGCTGGACACCTAGGTTGATTCCATATCTTGGCTATTGTGAAAAGTGCTGCAATAAACATGGCAGTACAGATGTCTCTTCAATGTAATGATTTCCTTTCCTTTAGATAAATTCCCAAGAGTGGGATGGCTGGATCATATGGTAGTTCTATTTGCAGTTTTTTGAGGGACCTCTATACTGTTCTCCAAACTGGCTGTATTAGTTTTCATTCCCATCAACAGTGTTTAAGAGTTCCCTTGTGGCCAGGCGAGGTGGCTCACACCTGTAATCCTAGCAGGATTATATATAATATAATATATATATAAAATATATATAATATATAAAAAATATATATCAAATTATATAAAAAATATATAAAAATATATTTATATACATTTATAAATATATATATATATATATATAAAATTAGCTGGGCATGGTGGCACATGCCTATAGTCCCAGCTACTCGGGAGGCTGAGGCAGAAGGATTGCTTATGCCTGGGAGTTTGAGGTTGCTGTGAGCTAGGCTGACACCATGGCACTCTATCCCGGGCAACAGAGAGAGACTCTGTCTCAAAAAAAAAAAAAAAAAAAAAGAGTTTCCTTTTCTCCACATCCTTGCCAGTATTTGTTATATTTTGTCTTTTTGATAATAACCATCCTAACTGGGGTGAGATAATATCTCACTGTGGGTTTGATTTGCATTTCCCTGATGATTAGTGATATTGAGCATATTTTCACATATTTGTTGACCATCTGAATGTCTTTTTTTGAGAAACGTCTGTTCAGATTATTTGCCATTTTTTTAACTAGATTTTTTTTTTTGCTGTTGAGATGTTTCAGTTCCGTGTATATTCTAGATATTAATCCCCCGTTGAATAAATAGTTTGCAAATATTTTCTCCCACTCTAGAAGCTGGCTTTTCACTTTGTTGATTGTTTCTTTTGCTGTACAGAAGATTTTTAGTTTGATACAATCCCATTGGTTTATTTTTGCTTTTGCTACCTGTGCTTTTGAGGTCTTATTCATAAAATCTTTCTGCAAACCAATGTCCTGAAGCATTTCCCCTATGTTTTCTTTTAATAGTTTTATAATTTTCAATCTTCTATTTAGGTCTTTGATCCATTTTGAGTTGATTCTTGTATAGTGTGTGTGGGGGGGGAGTCAAGTTTCATTCCTTTGCATATGGATATCCAGTTTCCCCAGCACCATTTATTGAAGAGACTGTCCTTTAGCCAATGAGTGTTCTTGGCACCTGTGTTAAAATAAGTTGGTGGTAAATATGTGCATTAATTTTGAATTCTCTATTCTGTTTCATTGGTCTATGTGTCTATTTTAATGCCAGTACCACGCTATTTTTGTTACTACAGCATTGCAGTATATTTTGAGGTCTGATAATGTGATACCTCCAGTTTGTTCTTTTTGGTAGGATTGCTTTGGCTATTTGGGGTCTTTGTGGTTCCATACAAATTTTAGAATTTTTTTTTTCTATTTCAATGAAATATGTCATTGGTATTTTGATAGGGATTGCATTAAATCTGTAGATTGCTTCGGGTAGTACTGTCATTTTAACAATATTGATTTTTCTGATCCATGAGCATGGAAAGTCTTTCCATTTGTTTGTAGTATCCTCTTTAATTTCTTTCATAAGTGTTTTGTAGTTTTTCTTGTAGACGTCTTTCATTTCCTCGGTTAAATTTACTCCTTTTTTTTTCTTATAGCTATTACTATAAATGAGATTGCCTTTTTATTTTTTTTTCAGCTAGTTTACTGTTCATGTATAGAAATGCTAATGATTTCTGTGTATTAATTTTGTATCCTGCACCTTTACTGAATTCATTTTTCAGTTCTAAGAGTTTTTTGGTTGAGTCTTCAGGTTTTTCTATATTTAAGATCATGTCATCTGCAAACAGGGACAATTGATTTCCTCCTTTCCAATTTGGATATGCTTTATTTCATTCTCTTGCCTAGTTACTCTGGCTTCTAGTAGTATGCTGAATTGTTCATAGCCAGAAGGACATGCGGTATGTACAGAACAGAGTTACCCTTGAACTATTTAATTGCTAGTTTGTGCAGAAATTCCCCCCAAACCAATTTGTTGGCTCATGGTAGGCCATGAAGTGTTTGCTGGGGCAATGCATTTATTATTATTCTTTTATTCTGATATTATACCACCACTACTTTTTTGTTCTTCAATCATCCATCCATTTATTTAATTACCATGTATTGAATGTAATTACCATGTATTGACTACATGCCAGATACTTTTCTTGCTCAATGCCTTTATGAAATGATGGTAAAAATAGAAAGTTTTAATTCTTTAAACCTCGTTCTTGGCAACTTTTCTTTTTGGACTGTGAGATTCAAAATTCTATAAATCACTAGGAAAATAATTCAATACAACCCATTAAGAATCACATTAACCCCTTTATCAATCATGCTAACTGGTTCAACAGATTCCATTGGTACTTCACAAATAGCATTACATTTCTTCTAGGTCAATATCAATAAATGCAATCTAGGGTTGTAACTGTATTTATCATCCACATTTACTAATGAATAATTTTTACTGGTGCCATGAATATCAGAGTCTCAGAATATGGGTCCCTATTAAGAGAATCATCACTGCCAACATTTAACCTAATGATTCATGTAAGTGTTTCACAGTCTTTAAGTGGTGAAAAACTGTTCATTTCAGCCAGATGAATGATGTTGGCCTCGAAAACAAATACACTTAATTCACCGGTAGTTCTACATATTCTTAATAAATAATCCATTCTTGTCTTCAGGAGAGATTCACCTAATGCAACCTGGACTAAGAAATAAGCCAATTACACTTTGATGTGATATTTATAAAGGGTGACTCTCTTGTGGATAGTCAGATTCTTACAGCCAGGTGTGTTGGCTCACGCCTGTAATCCTAGCACTGTGGGAGGCAGAGACAGGAAGATCACTTGAGGTCAAGAGTTTGAGACCAGCCTGAGCAAGAGTGAGACCCTGTCTCTACTAACAATAGAAAAAAAAAATTAGCCAGGTGTAGTGCACAGGCATATAGTCCCAGCTACTCAGGAGGCTGAGGCAGGAGGATCACTGGAGCCCAGGAGTTTGAGGTTGCAGTGAACTATGATGATGCCACTGCACTCTAGCCAGGGTGACACAGCAAGACTCGGTCTTAAAAAAAAAAAATATTCTTACATAAATTTATATATCACTATATTAAATAATACCATAATAAAATTTTGGAGATAAATTATTTCTTTTTTTCAACCTTTTCTGAATTTATTGTGATTTTAAAAATTTAAAAGTTGATTTTGGCAACAGTATCTTAAATTATGACATTCACATATAATATACAGCTTTGTATATGTTTATTAACACCTACTGTTTTCTCCTGGCACAGTGACTTACATAAAACATTGGCTCTGTATAAATAAATCCAGAAAGGCATTTTGAATCCAAATAAATTCCATGAGAGATAAAAGTACTTTAAAAGTATTTCTAATTGAAGTAGAAGTTTGATTGCTAATCTAATCATGTGTCTCCTCTGGCTTTAATTACTGACCTAGAGTTTCATTCACATCCAGTCTCCATCTTCCATCCCCCCACCTCTATACCACCTATAACCAGAAGGGTATATATAACATCTAAGATCAAAGTAAAAAGTTAAATTCAAATAGTCTATACTCATCACATTGTCTTCCCAATAGTATAGATGATCTTAAATATGATGAGATCAGGGAAAATGAGGACTGGATTAGATAGCAGAATTTAAGTGTTAAGCAAAATGCCAAAAAAATTGTGAGAACTTGACAAATTGTATTCTTGTTATTTTACAACCACTGTTGTTTTTAGTTATCATCATTTGTTGATGGTGTGCTGCCATGTGGCTCAGGAGAATGCAACTTTATTGGATATTACATTTAGTGTCCACTTCAATTTTCAAGGACTAATTTGAATTTTAGTACCTCAGGAGCAGCTACTCTCTGTGAAACAAAGACTCACTATGTGTTCATCGGCCCAGCTGTGTGGCTGGCACAGGAGGAGTCAAGCTCTCCTCTCAGAATAGAAAAATGACAATTGCATGTGTCACCTGCATTGTTGTCAATAAATTACTTTGCCTTTAAAGGTATCCTTTTTATCTCCCATTAAAAGTTTAATGACATGAACATTGAGTCCCATATGTTTGCTTTGTGTGTGAATGTAGCCCTAGGTTTAAGCTATATAATCATAGTTTCACAAGTTGACGGGGTACAGGTAGACAGCCATATTATGGCATCAATAAATCACACGTGACATTCATTCATTTATTCAACAAAATGAGCACCTACTAAGTGACACACATAGTCCTACCTATCTATCTTAGCATTGTGATTAGAATATGACACCTTCACCTGCTCATCCTTTCAAGCTCATCAGTACCAAATTCCTGCTAAACGAGAACAAAACAATTAGGTTGGGACTTACTGATAACTCTCTTGTGCCAAACAACTTTGAGAAAAAAACATCACGTGATGAAAAGCACAGGTTTTAGAGTCAGATATCCTCAGTTTTAATCTTCACCCTGCCACATTCACTAGCTGAGTGATTTGGGCAACTTATTAAACACTTAAAGTATCAATTTTTTCCATATATTCTATGTGAAGAAGGAATGGGATATTTTTTGACATAGTGTCTGATATATAGTGTTTTAAGTGTTCATTGTAGTAGACTTCTGAAGTTGGACTTTAGCCTTTGCTCAGTAAAGATTCTACACAGAATCCATTTCCTCTGTTTTTTCTGCCTTTCTTTCCAAGAACATATTGCCCTTCTCTGAGCAGTCATGTTACTTTTTTATCCATGAAAAAACATGAAATCCTAACCAGATATCCAGATCAAGTTTAGGGAGTACCTCACTGGAAGATATTTAAATTTCAGAAGTTGAAGGAAAGCGAGAAGTAGAGGAGTGTGTTAATACACAGGAAGTTTTTGGAAATAACTAGATTAAGAAAGTCAAAGACTTGTTTTTATAGTCATAAATTACATAAGTACAGGCTGAAGAAGTAATGACAGATAAATGACACATATTAATAGTTTATATTCCAGAGAGAAAAGTTGATTCTTTCTATATGGTAATGCATCACTGTCCATATTAAATATAAAAATCATTTGTTACATATGCAACTCACTCTCTGTTACACACAGAAAAAAATCCATTATCTGGGGGAAAAAGGACAAGGAAAGAAAAATTTAGGGGAACAGTTCATTGGTGACTCTAAATATTAAAGTTGTTCCAATTCTTCATTTCTCAGATTCCAGTGATATAGAGGACCCATATTATATAGTAAGTGTAACCTACACAGTTTGATAAACTTCATTTTTTGCTCCTTTGGACTATTCATCTTTAAATAGGATGAAGATTCGAAGAGACAGTGTTCAATGTCTACATTCAATATCTAATATTCCAGTTGTGATCTTATCAACAGTTATAATTGAAAACTGACAATTTTATACTCATCCAATTTGTAATTTCTGGGACTTTCCAAACCTTCCCTTTTTGCTTTAGTGGAATTCTCTAAGGGCTTGTCTTGGCTTGGTATTAAATGGAATATAAAATGGGAAGAGAAGCAGACATAGCCAGAAAGCTGGAGCCTTGTAAATACAAGATCTTATTGCTTAGGAAAACTGGGACTCTAGAGGCACTAAATTCGCTATTTGGTCAAAGAAAAACAGATCCCTATTCACTGCATGCCTTAACTTTTCAGAAAGCATGAGGGAAATGTCATGTAGTTTACCAAAATAAGAGTGACACAGTACAGATGTATTCTTCTTTTTGTGGATAATGTGGCTACATTTTTTCCTTGTGAATGATTAAGATGATTTTAGCAGACATAAAGAAATAAAATACGCTGATTACCTAAAAGGGGAATAATTGGCTTCCATTCCACTCACACATGTAGTCCAAGGATGAATATAAAAATGTATCATCTTGAGCTCTATAAATTCAGCTGAATATAAAAGATATTTTAGCCCATTTATCTAGTTGGAAGAAGGAAGGTCACATACTTTCACTCATCCTTGAAATGTTTGCTGATAAATGATATAACACAACAGGCACCACAAAAGACAGGAACTGAATCTAGCACTAGACAGCAGCACACAGAGATCATGCAGACATTCACTGTTCCCTAGATGGCACAGCAGGAAACACTTTCTAAAGGTGGTCTTAAATTTGGGATCACATATGCAACTGAGTAGAGTTAAAAGAGGACTTAAAGGGGAGTAAGGATAATGATTATTATAATGAGGAAGAAAGATTGGCAAGAACAGGGCTAAGAGAGCCATGACTGCAAGTGGGAACTGGTGCCAAAGTTATAAAAAGGTCAAGGTTGCCTTAAAGACATGACTCCCTAAATAGTTGCCAATATAAGTATTATTAACCTCCCTATACCTAGAGCAGCTGGGGCAGGCGTAGCTCACTGCTTCACCAAGTGCATAAGGGCGGGGGGGGGCTTTAGAAAAGGGTCACTTTGGTCATCAAGGACGGCACTCTAATCAACCACTCACTCCTTTTCCTCTTATTTTCTTAGCTCCTACTGATCTCTATTATCTCCTCCTAAAAAAACCACTCAGCACTTGCAGACATTGCTTAAGAGCACTGACAAACTTCAAGGATAAACAGATGGTAGAGCTATTCCTCAGACTTAGCGTTTCTAGAAGGCAAATAAATTCTGCAAATGAAAATGCTGTAACTTCCCTGCCAACAAGACATAAGCTTTAACTTGTTTCATACATCCAGGGATACATTTGCACTGTTTTGTCTCCCTATTCCTGCTAGATTACAGTCCTACAGAGTCCAGGCATCTGATACAATTCAGTATGTTGCATAATTAATCAAAATGGCCAAGACTGAAAAAATATTATGCTTTTTAATTATGCATTTGGAAGACAATATGAATTGAAAATGAGCTACAAAAAAAATTAAAGCTGTTTTTTAAAGAAAGTTTGAACTGTACTTAAGGCCATAACCACCCACTTCAAATAATCCTAAATGGAGGCACTAGTTGAAGGAGCCCTGTAGCCCTGTTTCCTAAAGCAGCAAAAGTCCTTGAATCAAGAACGTTAAGCGACTGGTTTTAAGGACAATGCTAGGTGCTTGGGATATAAAACTCTTTAAAAAGCAATAACAACAGTGAGTCAGAGGACTGAAATAATTACTTCCTTAGCACTGACAACATTAAAAAGAGGATACGAAAGCAGGAAATTGATTTTAGGGCATAAAGCTCTACCAACTGATATTACTAAAACAAAACACTTCACATTCACAAAGTTATAACTCACTTACGCTTATGTAATTGAAGGGAGAAGGGAGGATGGAAAAGAGAAACGGTAAAAGGATTTGAAGGAACTTTAGTAAAGACGGAAGAAAAGAAGAAAACCAAAACATGACATTGTGACTGTACAGGCTGCTTCTGTGTCTTAGGGCCAGAAATGTAAAGGTCACAAACAGATGGAAGGTCGAATTATTTCTTACTCTTCTCTGTGCATCATTAAATAATAGCTGGATGCATTCCAAAGACTAGGACCTTTATTGTTAGTAATAATGTACAGAACAAAGCGTAGGTTTTTCAGAAATGAGATATTTTTTCAGAGACTAGATTGTACTCTAAGAACAGGGAAGTCCAAAAGCAAAATTATTTTGCCTGGCAAATGGAATACCTCAGAATCATAATTCAACAAAAGAAATCCGTAACTCTGTTCTAGAGCTTTCAAAATTGTTGGCATAAATCCAAAGTCCCGATCAAAGCTCTTCAGTGTTGACTTACATAACAAGTATCTATCCATTATAGACTATATAGAAGATTCTATGTTAAGACCAGCAGCGAACGAGGTCATCAAATATACTAAGCTCTACCTACCCAGGGATCTGATAATGAGGACATAAATGATAAAAATAACAATAATAAAATCAACTAACATTTACTGAACAATACTCTTGGCTAGGCCCTGTGCTAAGCACATTGCATGGTTATATTGTTTAGCTTCTAAACACAAGAAAATGGAGTCTGCTTTTCCCTCATTTATTCCTGTCTTTAGGTTACAGAAGGCAGTTTGGCTGGGTATGTTTTCTACAAAATTCTTCACCAGGGCAAAATGTTGATTACTTTGGAATTGCTTATTAGAAGGATATAGCTATAGCACAGCAAATATTGCTCTGGTCTCAGATAGTGCTGGGTTGAATTCCAGCTTCACTATTTACTAAATTACTTAACTGCCCTGAACTTAAATTTTCTTCATCTGTAAAATGAGTCAAAGGAAAAATGAAATAATGTATGTAAAAGGTCTAATAGAGTCTCTGGTCCATAAGAGGCATTCATTCAATAAATGTTAGCTGTCTGTGCTTCCACGCAAGGGCCCAGGGTGTCAGGATCCAAAGGATACCTTCCAAGGTATAAGCCTTTTCAGACTTCACCTATGCTAGAAAAGGGTCTAGAAGCAACCCCAGGTGGTCCGGGGGGAAAAAGAGAGGCATCTATCTGAATCAGATAAATTCAGCAGGACCAACAACACAGAGAACAATGTGATGCTGGAAACACTGGAATAAAATCCTACCCAGGAAACC
This sequence comes from Lemur catta, assembly GCF_020740605.2. Taxonomy (NCBI): domain Eukaryota; kingdom Metazoa; phylum Chordata; class Mammalia; order Primates; family Lemuridae; genus Lemur; species Lemur catta. The sequence continues at coordinate 41,877,247 of NC_059136.1, forward strand.
CAAGGTGTGAACGTCCCTCCCCAAAGGCTCATTCCTGGATGGCATGTTCTTAACTACTCTCAGAAAGGTTACCACTTTAACCTGTCGGTGCTTTGCGGAACAGTAATTGATCAGGTGTTCCTTTTGGGACCAAAGCGTCTAGGAGGACAGTGTGTCACTGGACCCTCAAAGGAGGAAGAGGCTGAAGTTCAGAAAAGAAAGATAGCAGTGGTGAAATGTAGTACTTTTTAAAAAAAAATCTTCGTAGATTTTCTGTATTATTTATATTTGCACTCACTTCTTTTTTTAAAAAAAGAAGATGCAGAAGAAAACCTCACCTACTTTTCAAAAAATAAACTTTTGTATTTTGGAATAGTTTTAGAAAAGCTGCAAATATAGTACAGTTTCCATATACCCTCATCCAGCACCCATAACCATGGTACATTTGTTGAAACTAAGACATTAATATTGGTACACTCATCCAGCTGAAAGCTATAAGGAACTCTGCATGCTGACAGAAGAAGAAAACTGTTTCTTAAAAGCCCATGTTTCATAGGAAGTTTGCTTAGTTAATGAAAAAGATGTTTGTCCCTGCGGTTGACCACGCTAGCTGCTTGTCCAGAGCCCATTTTCTCTTTCTTCCTCCTTCATAATTTTGCTCAGTGCAGAAGTGTGCCCAGCTAAACTGCCTTCCAGCACGGGGTGACCACCCGATATAGTTGTGGCCCATGAGGTGACAGGAAGGAATCCTTGGGCAGATCACCCTTCCTAAATAAAAGGTAAAGTCTCGCTAGGTGTCACCTCTCTGCCCTTTACCCCTTTGTCATTTCATCTTCTTCCTGCCCAGAGTGCAGACGTGAGGCCTGGCATACACTAAGAATGGCGGAGCAGAGAGCTGGATGGAGCCTGCATCGCTGATGTGGGGCATCTCAGCATAGCCTGCGATTCTAGACCTGGGGGCGTCTGGCTTCAGGAGACAGAGGAACCTCGCTGTTTAAACTGTCATTACCATTATTTGTAGCAAAACACAATCCCGATACCGTCTCAAACTCAGGTCTGGAGACATAAAATCAAAGGCTTAAAAAACACTTTCTATTTATTTGAAGCCCACACCGTGTGACAAACTATGCTTGACTCAGAAGCCATGAATCTGATTAGACAGGAAGTCACGCTGTCAGAAGACATGCCTTCTAGCAACTTGGCTATGATTTCCCCTGCGACAGAACAGGTTATGTTCAGTCCCTGGGCCTCAATTTTCCATCTGTAGAAAAGAATACACAGGGTTTCAATAATGCCTGGGTCTCAATAACACCATTAACAATGTTCTGTTGCCAGGAAATCTCCAAAGGACCCCACAATGAAGACAAGGAATTTAAAAGAGTGTCATCTAAATTTTGGGTCATACACTGGATAAATCTTTTCTGGGCAAAAAGAGGTCTGCTGAGATCAAGTCCAGCCTATATAATGGTAGCCAACTATTTTTGACTTGCGGAAATGTTTAAAAATCAAAAGTAAGAACAGAGTGGAAAGAAAAAGAAAATTGAAGCTGCAAACAGACCTCAATAGACCTCTAAACAGCTTCCTCATCAAAAAAATGGGAGAGAAAGAAAACACGACTGTGAAATCACTGTGCTGGGGAAGAGAGAACATTTGTTGTGGCTTCTGTGGCTGGTACTCAGCTTTATTTAGGTGTTGAAACTGGCACTGCAAAATATAGATATCAGAAATCTCAGCCATAGAGGAACAAAGAGCTCTGAGATAAGGGACTGAAAAATGAAATTCACGCTCACCGGGATACCACCCTGCTCTCTGCTGGTTTCAAAAAGGTCTAGCGTTGGGCTCTCCAAGACAGTGGTCACTAGCCACATGAGCACTTGAAATGAGGTGAGTCTGGTGTAAGTGTAAAATACACACTGGATTTTAAGGATTTAGTATGAAAAAATATATAAAATAGCTAATTGGTACTTTTCACAGAGATTGCATTTTGAAATGATAATATTTTGGAGATATGAGTTAAAGTGTATTATAAAGATTAACTTAATCTATCTCTACTTTTTTGGCTGTGATTACTAAAAAATTTAAAATTTCATATGTGGATTGCCTTTGTAGCTCATATCGTATTTCCATTGGGTAGCACTGATCTAGTAGCTGATCTCCCATGAGAACAGACCAGCCAACCAACAAACAGGTTTACCCCTTTAATCAGGTATAGCACCTTAACAGCCATTTGTCACAGAAGATGGCCCTTGTCCTAAACTTCTGACAAGCAAATGATCAAGAGCTGTTGCTGTTTTTCCCACACTCTCTCCCCCACCCCATTTCCTTCATTTTGACGAGGAAGCACATTATGTTCCCACTTAATAGGAATCCCCCATTGAGGTTGTGCTTTCAGCAAGAAGCGGGATTTCAGAGAGGCCGGAGTGAGCCAGTGTGGCAAAACCGACACCCGCCCTTTCCCCAGTGGCAAGGAGGTTTTAGCAACTGCCAATCTGGCCAAAACCTGGGCGACAGGGGGTGGCTGAAATAAAATTTAAAGAATATAAACCCTGATATGCAGGCATTCCTTGGATGGAAGGAGAGAGGTGAGGGGATGAGCTCTTTGTTGGGTCAAATGTCATCACTTAGATAAGAGATTTCAGCCTTTAAAATTTTATGTTAATTTTAAAAGAACATACAAATAAGTTTTAAAAACATTACTCTCCAAATTAAATCAAAATTAGTTATGAGTATTAATCAACACTCATTTTTCCAATTGTAACCAGGATAGACATGTATACACGTGTGTATGAAAGTGTAATTCATTCTTAAATTTCATCTTAATACTGTTCCATAGCCACACTGATCACAGTTTACTTATACTCACTTTTATTCCTGGTAGTCGCCCGCCCCATGATATTAAGATACTTGGGCTTGTTTATCCATTCCTGCCTGGAGTGGGGCTGAGCAGGGAACAGGGAGAGGGAAGATAGAAAGGAGGAGATTTTCCAAATAACTGTAGGAACAAACAGAAAAGACAGCCCAGATGTGCTGTCTGCGGTGGGAGTATCAGCTAAGACAAACTGAGTTAAAGTGAGGGGCTTGGGATTAAGAGGCAGGAGAGGCTAGTGGGAAACTCCTGGAGAAAGAACCACGAGACAACAACACAGTAAGGTGGAAATGACTGTGAGGATAATCACAGCGAGCTTGGGTCCCAGACAGGAATCACTGCTCAAGATTACACAAGGGTCGGGGCTAGAGTAAAGGTCTATGATGGAAAGAGAATAGAAACAGTTCACTGCTTATTAAAGGAGAACCTCTCAGCTTTTTGTCCCACTGCCTCTCCCACCCCACTGAGGGCTAAGGTCAAGCTCACATCCACCAGGAACTGGAACTTAGCATCACACACTTCTTGGCCAGGAGGAGAGCGGAGGGATATATCAGAATCAGCATATTGAACTGTCCGTTCCATCCAGGAGCTCTTCATACACTCTTCTAATAAGCCTGAGATCGCAGCCTACATGTCCCACTAAAACTGACCACTGAAACCCAGCTAAGTACTTAAATTACCAGAAAAGGCCAAGCTGAGTAATTAGTATGAGATTACATACTTTCAGTATACCTCAACTGCATGGAGATTGTGTGCTTATGTTTTAAGACTTCCTTGAGTTCTTGTAAAAAGTGCATGTTTGAGCAAACTGCGGTCCACATACTGCAGGGACACAGGGTGACAAGCAATCAGGAGTGAGCCAGGAGTAGGTAGAGCACAGGCTTAGAGCCAAACAAAGTTTGTATCTAAAGGATCAGTTAGATGCAACTGACAAAAAAATCACACTAATATCCAGAAGGAAATACTCAGTTATGACACTGTGCACACAAGAAAAATCTCTGGTCTCTGTGCGTAACACTCTTCTTTTGGAAGATTACACAAGATAAGGCATCTTTCATTCCTTTCATACTTTCTGAAGAGTTAAGGCTTAGTGTAGCTAGAGATCTGTTTTCCTTTAACCAAAACCAACACTACATTGTGTGCCAATGTCTTATCACTTGACTTCACCTAGCAACCCTGTTCCCTTATATTTACATTACAACAGCATTCTGCCCGCGTCTATTTTCCCTCCTGCTTTGGATTCAGCTATAATAAAAAGTAACATAGAGCCAAAGCATATGAGAGAGCACAGTGGAAAAATTCCCAGAAATTCTAAATTGAGAAAGTAAAAAATTATTTAGATTATGACTACCCCTAAGATTACACTTGAGATATTAAAGTATATTGAGAAAATATTCTACCCAGCTTTTATTTTTTTTTCTATTCAACGTTTAATATTGAGGGGCTAAGAATGATTATACCAATTGCAAAGGCCTCAAAGTCCTCATCTTAAAAAAAAAAAAGAGGGATAACAATATCAAGTACATTGCTGGCTTGTGAAGAGTAATTGGGCCAATAGCAGTAAAGAACAGCAAGGCCTGTCTGTTGTGCTCGCCTGCCCAGCAGTCATTTTCCTGCGGGAACAGACCTGCACTCCCTGCCCCGTGGATCAACTCTCCATCCCCCACTGGGTGACTGTCAGTCAAAGGGTCCTGTCCACCCTGGGGCAAGAGGTGGGCACGTGACCCATGCTCAGCCAATCAGGGCTCCTCTCTAGACCATGACCATCTGGAGTAACTGCCTATGCAGAAAACAGCTAGGGCTGATTCATCTGGCTGTAGGTGGCTGGAAGGGAATCATCCTTTAAGTCACTAGTTCTTGGTACCTGAATCCCCAGAGCTCTCCGGTTCCTCTTCTTCGGGTAGCCTGGTTTTCCCATGTTTCCGCAGCCGGCTCTGCCATATGTTTAAAGCAAGTGGTGATCGGGGCTGCTTATATTCAAAGACCTTTAGGTGCCACGCGCAGCAAACGGCAAGTGCTCAGGAAGTGGTCGCTATTGTCACTTATTCGCGCAACACATTTTTCCTGAGCAGCTAATATAGAAATGCCACGCTGTTAGGGATCCAGAGGTGGAGAAAACACATTCTTTTTCTCCGAGCATTTGTACTCTAGTTAGGGGTAAAGAAGGGACAAGATCCAGGGGACCATTTGTTATGGAAAAATCTCCGTCTTCTTGATGGTGGCGGTGGCAAGAAGTCAGCAAGCGCCAAGGCAGGAGGCAGCGAGTAGAGAGCCTTGACGCAGAGGAAGAGGGGAGTCAGCGGGAGGTCGGCTGTCCCCGCCGGGTTCGGCCCCCGTCCCCGTCCCACCAGGCTAGGCTCCCTGCTCCTTCCGCCGGCCCCGCCTGCGGCCCTTGGCTCACCCAGCCCAGTTTCAGCAAACAGTCCTGGTAAAGACAGAGCAGGGATCCCTCTTCCGGGTCTGCTAGGCCCCCTAAGCATGGAAATAGAGGAAAATCTGGAGTCCCTTCAGGGGAAGTTCCGGGCACCGGGCTGGCCTTGGCAAGTGGGTGGGCAACCCGAGGAGAGCAACGGCCCCCCGAGGGAGCCAGAGTCCCCGGTGTTTTGGTTCCCTGTGAAAACTAAAGGTTGGCATCTTAACATATGTTCTTGGGTTGTTTTACAGAAACCCCCACCAGATGGAAAATGCAGACAAGGGGGAACTGAGGAATTAAACTGTGACTGCCATTCTTTGTTTTAAATTTCCCCTGAGGAGCCTGTCACACCCACCTTAATATTCCTTTCAGCTAATCCTAGAACCTCTGAATCCACCTATGCCTCCCCACCCCCCGACTTCAGGATAGACCGCCTTTTGGGGCCAGGCCAATATATAACCTCCATGTATTGATTTACAATTTTCCCTGCCGGAAATGTACCCTCCGGTCATAAGCATTAGTTGCCGGTACCCCTTGCTTGGCACCACGCCATCAGGATGCCACTTTCCCACCGCAACTCTAGGCTTCAGTGTCTGGTTTTACCGCACCCGGTGGCAGACCCCAGTTTGGTTCGGTAACAGAGTGACAGTGTCTCCCACCCTTGATATCTCCTCTTTAGTAACTTTCCATCCAGCCACTCCCTCACTGTGCTCCTTCATAGAAATCCCCACTTGTCCTTGCTCTATTTAGAGTTAACCCTGATCTCTCTCCCCTATTGCAATGCCCCTATTGTAACAGTCTTGAATAAAGTTTTCTTCACCATTTTAACAAGTGTCAGAATAATTTTTTTCTATGATGCCATATAGCCTTGGGCAAGTTGTGGGCTCAGGACATGCCACCACAAAACGGCTGTGGGAGGCCAGAGTACGCCACCCAAAAAGATGCCTACCTTGCATAAGGATTGTTTTGAGCTGCTCATTTTGAGAAACTGTAGACACAGCAATAGCTCTGAAAAGTTGTCCTCTGTAAAGGAAATATCCATCTCTCCTTCTCTATATCAGGAAGAGAAGGAAGACTAAATCACTAGAGATTCTTTTTTTTAAAAAAAAAAAATTAGAGACAGGGTCTTGCTATGTTGCCCAGGCTGGCCTTGGACTCCTGGGCTGATGCAACCCTCACACGCAGCTCAATTTTTTTTTTCTTTTCTTTCTTTTTTAGTGATGGAGGCTCACTCTGTTCCCCAGGCTGGAGTGCAGTAGTGTGTTTAGAGCTCACTGCAGCCCCAATCTCCTGGGCTCAAGTGATCCTCCCACCTCAGCCTCCCAGGTGGGTGGGTCTACAGGTACATGCTAGCAAGTATGGCCAAATCACTAGACTCTTAATCAGAGGGGCCCAGCTAGGGCTAGCTCAGTTGGTAGATTATGAGACTCTTAATCAATGGGGAAGGCAATGACTTAAATCTACATAACAAACCTTACCTTACTTTAAGGTACTTTGACTGGCTCTCTGGTCTTAACCCGGTTTTCCCCAAACTTTTTTTTTTTTTTTTTAAGACAAGAGTCTCACTCTGTTGTCTGGGCTAGAGTGCCATGGCATCAGCCTAGCTCACAGTAACCTCAAACTCCTGGGCTCAAGCAATCCTCCTGCCTCAGCCTCCCAAGTAGCTGGGACTACAGCCCAGATAATTTTTTTTTTTGTTTCTATTTTTAGTTGGCTGGCTAAGTTTTTCTATTTTAAGTAGAGATGGGGTCTCACTCTTGCTCAGGCTCATCTTGAACTCCTGACCTCAAGCCATCCTCCGCCTCAGCCTCCCAGAGTGCTAGGATTACAGGTGTGAGCCAGGATGCCCAGCCAAAATTTTTTTTTATTTGTTTTGGAGAACAGTATTTAAGCCTGAAGTTTAAACCATATCTACCCTAGAGATTTACTCATTTCTCTGAGTTATCTCCCATATATAAAGAAGGCATACATGTTATTAAACTTCTGTTCATTTTTCTCTTGTTAATCTGTCTTTTGTTACAGTAGGTCCCAGTTAAGAACTCATGAAGGGTAGAGAGAAAATTATTTTTCCTCCTCTGCACAATTTTGCCTTTAGCCTCAATCATCAGTACTTTCTTTTTCCTTCCTTCCTTCCTTTCTTCTCTTTTCTTCTAGGCTATTCCAGGCTTAGGCTGAATTCTATCAATGATCTTAGTGACTGGAGAGATGTGGTTAATTCCTGTCTGGATGTGGATCTATTCTCTGCTGTAGACCCCAAATTCTCTCTTCATGGCCATTGGGACAAATGTCTCAGCTACTGTCTCCACTGGAGGATGCGATGATCACAACTACCCTTGAGCAACTGGGAGGATTAAAAAGATAATATACATAAAACTGCTTTGTATACTGCACAATGTTATATAAATATATTTTCAAAACAAAAGAGAAAGAAACAGGGCTTTATGAAGCGTTCAAATTGTTGAAGTACTCTGACTAAAGCTCTAAAAGAGGAAATTATCCACCCAGACACAGCAGCAGTAGCCTGATTAGCCAGGGTCAGCTGCTGCAGCTGTGAGCAATTTACCCACGTGACTATCTGCTTTCCATCTCCCCCCACTGAAGGGGGCTAAGATAGCTAGAGGGCAGCAAAGGCAGTTGGGAGAGGTATGTGCATAAAGAAGTGTGTTCATCCCATTTGCAAAGGTTACACAAAAATCTCAAGGTCCCTGGTCCTTGTTTGGGGAAATGGAATCTTGTAGATTTTTATGGACTAACAACTTTGATAATTGCAATATCTGCCAGGCTGTATGAGCTGATGCAATAAAAAAGTGGAGAATTTTTTTCCAAGTCTAATGGGGTTTACAATTAGCATCCTATCTTCTTTAGTGGTTAAAAGCACAGGCTCTGAAGCTTAGACTGCCTTGATTTGAAACCTACCACTCACTAGCTCTCATCTTCAGCAAGTTACTGAACCTCATCTCAAAAATGAGAATGATTATGATACCTAATTCACAGAATTATTGAAAGGAATAAATGAGTGAGTAGAGTGCTTAGAACAGTGGCTGGCATATAGTAGGGGCTCTATTAATTTTAAGTGTTTAGAGTTGATCAAGTCATGTACAGTAGCTGGCATTTGAGAGCCATAAAAGGTAGATGCTGCGTTAAAAACATTTGCCAAATGCAATCATTTAATTCTCCCAACAACTTTGTGCAGCAAAGAGTTACTATTGAAGTTTCAATACAAAAGGCCTGGCGCATGGCTACTATCTGGGAACCTGGCTTTTGGAAGGTTCCCCAAGTTACTGTTAATAACTGATAAGGGGACTTTGGCCACCTGGGGCACTGAATTGTGCTGTATCAGTCTCCCTAGAATGTACAAACAGTGTGATTTATGAAGAACACCTGTTTTCTTTCTGAGAGTCTGGCTGGCAGTTGTGGCTGGGCAAGCAGGCAGCATGTACCTACAGGAGCAGTCCCCAGTAGAGACCTTGGGCTCTGAGCCACACGCGGGCTTCCCTGGGCAGAGACATTGCTCATGTGCTCCTGCAGTTCCCTGTTGAAGGAAAGAGACCGTTCCGGGGGGGCCCCTCCTAGAGGGAAGATCACAGGAAGCCTGTGCCTGAATTTCTCTACCCTTCGCTTGATGTGTCTTTTTCTCTTACTGATCCTACTGTGTATCCTTTCACTGTAATAAATCTTAGCCATGAGTACAAGTATACGTTGAGTCCTTCTAGTACAACACCAAACATATGGATGATCATAGGATCCGCAAAACAAACTCTCAAAGGTAAGTAATGTGACTCGAATTTCATAAATTTGAAAATCTGAAAGTTAAGAGATATAGACATGGTCACTCAGTAGGTGATGGAGCTGGGATCTAAATCCAGTCGATCTCCCTTCAAAGAAGTTCATTTCATCATGCCAGGAACTCAAGCACATACGTTCCGGGCCCAGGCAAGCTTCTCTGTAAGGCACAAGGCCTAGTAGCTACTGGTCAGCTATGGAAACTTGGGAAAACATCTTAAAGGATCTGAACCTCAGATTTCTTCACTATAAAACTGTTAATAATACCAATGTCCTAAAATTTCTGTGAGGATTTAATAAGATTATATACATAAGTCATATGTGTGAAGAATATACATATTAAATATGCAATATATTAAAATTTATAAGTCTTTAGCCTAGTGCCTGGTACACAGTACATGCCAGCAAATTAAAAAACTAGATAAATATGCACATATAAATATGTATATATACAAGTACACACATATATACATAAATATGCATGCAAGTTAATTTCTCATCTAACAAGTTCTGCCTTGATTACAGAGCATCATTTACCAATCATAGATGGAGCTAGCTAGGATTTCATAAGTGGGCTGGATTTTTAACATCTACTGGTTTCAATCTAGGGAACCACTTTTATCCAGAAACCTTCTGCTGAAAGCCTAAAGGCTATCTTTAATGTTTAACCTATGAAATTAATTAGTAGCCAGACAATTCAGAGCTTTGCTTAAGACACTAACCAGTACTTATCACAGATGTGGTGGTTGTATTTTTATAACTCCAAGTTAGAACCTGTGATCTAGCAGTGAATTGCACTGTTGGGAAACTGGAACCCCAGCTTCTATACAGAGACTATTCAATCCTCCTAAAACCACGGAAAGTATACTTCTGTGGTTGAGATTTGTTATCAATAATATGATGTACATTATACCTTTTTGACATTTATGTTCATAGCATTACAAAATGGCACTGTAATCGAAGTGTAATTACTCATTTCTTGGAAACCCATTTGGCAACCATTCATGGCATCTTCTGTCTTCTCTCTAAAGTCGAGGATATGGTGTGAGTCAGTAGTAGGATGAGGCTGGCTTTCTCCTAGAACTTGGTATCTGAATTTTTCTGTCTAGAGCAAAGATGACAGAATCAACTTTAACCCAAATATGCCATTTTTCACCCCAGTCACTCCATCTAACTGCAAGTTCACACTTACTAGCAGTAATATCCATTTGGACCTTACTACCTGACTGGCCTCAAACAAATTGTTTATCCTATTGGTGCCTTCATTTCCTAATCTGTAAAATGATGATAATAAGCATACCTATTACACAAACCTAGATGGTATGGCAAACAAAACAAAACAAAACAGAACACCCAAAAACCAAAAAATGAAAAAAACCCACAAAACCAAACAAAAAAAGAATAATACCTAGCCTACAGTTAACAATACTGTATTGTACATGAAAAAATTTGTTAAGAGTAAAATGATTAGAACAATGCCTGGCACATTGTATAAAATAAATGAACAAATAAAATATATAGTACATCTTCTGCTGTTCTCTAACTGCTTCTCTAACCATCTTACGGTCCCAACAAGACTATGAACTGTTTAAGGCCAGGGACCACACTGGCACTATGCTTTCCTGTCCATCTTCCCTTCCTCAGTGAACTTAACCAGCACCTGGCATATTAGGTCAACAGACAGTTGTGAGTCCAGTCATGGCAGAATTGAACAGGAGAAACACCCTGGAATACACTGAGTGCGGCTCCAACTAATACCTCTGGCTCAGTGGCTTTCAAAATATTTGACCCTAACACACCGTAACAAATAATTTTTAGGTTGCAACCTCATACACACCTCAATATGCTTATATGTTTATACAGTATATATCTAACTGAAATAAATATTTTGCAAAACAATACTTATTCTTACAACATAAAATATGCTCTAATCATATATAATTATACCTAGTTCATTGCCTTTCAAACTTTAATGTGCATCCGAATCACTTGGGGGTCAGATTTAACAGAACATGGGTAGGTTCAGAGAGTCTGCTTGTCTATCACACTTCTAGGTGACACCACGTGATCCCACACCACACTTTGAGTAGTAAGAGTCTAGTCTAGTCTATTTAAAACTTTATTTTGAAAAGCTGGGAATGGTTCTCTAATTTTATTTCATGACCCACTAAAGTGGTTGCAATCTGCAGCTTGTAAAACACCGCTCCAAATAATTTCTAAAGTTTCTTTCATCTCTATAATCCTGCTGTTATCTTCCTAACCTTGGGATAAAATTCCTGGACCTGGGTTTAAATGGGGTTAGCGGAAGGAGCTCACAAAAAGTCAAGGCTCATCTTGCACACTGACTCTCACGCTGAAATGCCTGCCTGGTTCCCAGCCCTTTCTTCACCGTCTCAAGTATACACCTTGCAGCTGATTGAGCACTTCCTAAGAGTAGGGCACTGAACCAAGTACTCTGTATCTACTGCATTTACTCCTACCACCCCCTTATGAGATTATCCCCATTTTACAGAAGACAGAAGGAAAGCAGCTAATAATGGGTGGAGCTGGGATTCCAGAGGCTGTGCTCTTGTGACAGCCAGCCTCCACGGTGGCTCCAATGATCACTGCCCCATGGTATTCACGCTCTTGTGTAGCCCTTTCTCACGCTAAATAAGGCTGACCTGGTAATCAATAGATTAATGAGGAAATAATAGTATGTGACTTCCAAGGCTCATTTAGAAAGAAACATGGTGGCTTCTGTCTTTCATTCTCTTGGATCAAGCTCTCTCTGGAAGAAGCCAGGGTGCCACATCATGAGAATTCGCAAGCAGCCTTGTAAAGAAGTCCACATAGCGGTGGACTGAGGCCTCCTGCCAACAGTCAGTACCAATGGTCACGTGACAAGCGAGCTGTTGTGGAAGACTCTAGACAACTGTAGCCCCAGTTGACACCTTGTCTGCAACCTCCTGAGGGATGTCAAGCCAGAATCATCCAGCTAAGCTTCTCCCAAATTCCTGACCCATAGAAACTGTGTGAGATTAAAAACATTTATTATTGTTTTATACCATTATGTTTTTGGAGTAACGTGTTATACAGCAAAAGAAAACTACACTTGTCCCTCAGTGCCATGGGGGATCGGTTCTAGGACCGCCCTTGGATACTAAAATCTGTGGATGCACAAGTCCCTGATATAAAATGGTGTAGTATTTGCATATAACCTGTGCACATGCTCCTGTATACCTTAAATCATCTCTAGATTACTTATAGTACCTGATACAATGTGAATGCTAGGTAAATAGTTGTTATACTGTATTGCTTAGGGAATAATGACAAGGAAAAAAGTCTGCACATGTTCAGTACAGACATAACTTTTTTCCCAAATAGTTTCCATCTGTAGTTGGTTGACTACATGGATGTGGAACCCACAGATACAGAGGGTCAAATGTAATACAGTTCTTAACCAATAAGTTATATTGCATCACTATAATTCAACCTTATAAGGAAAGCGAACCTTTTATGAAGGCCCTTTGGAATAACTCTTCCCTGTGGCAGCTTGTACTGCGGTTCAGGAAATTTTCATTCTCCCCTCACAACCAGCCTTGTGGAAGGCATCTACTGCCCAAGTCCATGAGTATTAGACCCGATTACATGACTTTGTTTAGCCAGCTGGATGTGTAGTTGTGATGTTATATCACATTGAGCAAAAGATTTTTGAGGCACTATAAGAATCTGCCTGCCCTCTTTAGCTTCTGCAGTCATCTGTGAAAACAACATACTACAGACAGTGGATATCCCTTTAGCCTGGGTCCCAGAATGAGAAGGCATGGAATACAGACCTGAACTTGCCCCTCAGCCTGGAAACAAGCCACGGTGAACCCAAGCAGAGGTGCAACTGACTTACAGACTCATGAGTGAGAAGTCAGTGCTGTTATTGTAAGACATGAGATTCAGGGTTTTTGTTATTGCAGCAAAAGTTGACCGATACACTCACCATGCTGTATGATGCCATGCTCCATAAGCCGGTGACAAAGCTGCTCTGCCTCTTTCCTTGTAGTGGCCTCACCTTCCTGAACCAGCCAATCCAGGAATTCAGATGCCATGAAGGTGCGCTCATACTTGACTCCTTCCTCCTCTCTGGGCTGCAGGAGTGTGTTTTCTGGGCTCATCAGCCTGGAAGGAAGAAAGGGGAAAAGAAAAATAAACCAAGCCTACACAAAAGGAAAACAGCTCATTTGAAATCCTACATCATAGGCTTCTGTTAAGTATCACAGCAAAGTTGTCAAACAGACAGATGTGGCTGTCATGTGCTGTCACACATTTGATTTCTAAGAGGAGGATCTGCTTCAGAAGTGAACAAGATGCATTTTCTCCTGGTAATTAGCAAAAACTGGAAATGCAATCCAAAACTGTACCATTAGCAGACTGCATTCAAGCTAGCAATCTCAAAAAGTATTATAATTTACTGATCATGCCCTACTCTACCTTTCTAAAAAAGTTAGTATTTCTTTCCTAAAGGCATTATGTCATTTCCCAAATCATTGTGCCAATAAGAAGACTACTGCTGTGGACTGAGTGTTTATGTCCCCACAGATTTCATATGTTGAATCCCTAGTCCCTAATATGATGGTATTTGGAGATGGGATGCCTTTGGGAAGTCATGAGAGTAGAACCCTAATCATGGAATTAGTGCCCTTATAAGAAGAGCCTCATTTTTCTCAAGAGTATCATGGTATCATCATCCAACTATTGTTAGAATCATAGGTGAGTGTGAGTGAAACAACTTTACAATACAATGCACAGTATATACAAAGTGTTACACTATGTTAAGTAATCATTGTGCCTACATCAAGGCATGATGATGCTTTCTCTCTCTCTCTGCTCTCTCTCTCTCTCTCCATGTGTGGACATAGCAAGAAGACAGCTATCTGCAAACCAGAAAGCAGGTCTTCGGATCTGCTGGCACCTTGATCTTAGACTTCCCAAACAAATGTTTGTTGTTTAAGCTACCCAGTCTATGGTAATTTTTGTTATAGCAGCCTAAACTGACTAAGACAACTACTTAGTCACTCCTTTACAATCTTCTCATACCATATAGCTTGCTTCTCATACCAATATTCCCAAGCATTGCTCAGCTCCTCTGGATTCTGCCCTTACATCTCCAAAATAGCTCCCATGGGGGCCATGGGTATTCTCCTGTGCATCCATATACGATGCCATATGACATAACTCCAAGTCCTCATTTCGGTTGACCTTAATACCATTAGGTGCTACTGACCACTACCCTCAGCCAGAGGGATGTCACACTCTATTGGTTTCCCTCCTGTCCCTCTGCTCCTACCTCTTCCTCAGCTATCTTTGTGTTGGCTCCTCTTCATCTCCCTGGACTTCAAAGGCTGGAATTCCTTGGCTTCAGTCCCCAAATACCTCTTTTCTCATTCCACAGTCTCTTGAGTGAGCTCTTTCATCCCCATGGGTTCTGTCACCATCCATTTCCCAAGGATTCCCCAATTTAAATCCCCAGACCAGGCCTAAACTCCCAACACCAGACCTTTGCATCCATACAGACAGCTGAAAGACACCTCAGAATCAACAAGCCCAAAACTGAACTCATATTCTTGCCCCCAGACCTGGTAGTCCTGGCCAGTCAGTGCTTCCATGCCTAGCCAGAAAAGGAAGCCTGTCCTTGACGTCTCCCCTTCCTCATCCCCTGCCCAGGCTGTCAGTACGAACTGTCAATTTTATCTCCTGAATCTCTCTCGGGTATGTCTAGGCCTTCCCATCTCAGGCACTGCCACTACCTTAGTCTAAAATACCAATAGCTTTAACCTAGATGACTAGTTTTCTTAATGGGACTACACTATGCATCCACTCTTGTTCTCAACCCAATATTGAGCACCTAAGTCCAGACATAGCAATTAAATGATGTTTTTAAAATTCAAGCCTAATAACGTCTAGCCTCAGTTGAAAATACACTTTGATGGCTTCTCATTGCTTTTAAGATAAAGACCAAAATCCTTTACATGGGCTATAACACATGCATGCTTCTGCCTCCTGTCCCATTAGAGCTGCTCTCACTTCATATCTCTCTGTGCTCCAGAGATGCTGATCTTCTGTCAGTTCCTCATGCTCAGTCTACCATAAGGCCTTTGAATATGTCATTACCAAGGCTGGCATGGTCTCTCCCTCTTCTACCCACGATTTCCCCACTTCTCAGGCCTATGTAACTCCCTGTTCTTTGCACCTCAGCTATGGTCAGGTCTCTACTAAGCCATCTCATTGCTCCATGGACAGTTTTTATCAGATTAAGGACTACTCAATTATAGGTTCCCACAGGCTAGAGTCCATGTTTGCCCATAAAACTTTGTTAAATGAAAAACGGAACCTTATAAAATACCACAGTCATTGTGCCATCTTCCTCTATAAAACTATTTCTGATGAGTTCCTATCATGAAACATGAAAGTTTGGCTCTCTCTTTTAAATATCTTCCTCTGAAACTAACAATAATATGCAATACAAAATGAACTGTTTCATTCTACAATAGGAAGAAACCTTGGAGATCATTGTAGTCCAACTCACTCTTCATCCACATAAGAAAAATGTATTTCTTATCCAAATGAGGAAAATTAAAGGACAGCATTCAGTGTAGCAGGAAGGAAACTTGCTCAAGCTCATGGAAACATGCACTTTATACTTGTCTACCAATCATTTCATTTGGAGGTAATTAAACCTGGGTACCTGAATGCCATAGGATGTTCATTTTGAATGCTGTTTGACTTAGAGCCCAACCATGCTGTACAAAGAACACTGCACTAGGAATTAGAAGATTTAAGTTTATCTTCAATGGGTCACAGTCACTTTGAGACATAAGGCAAGCCATTTTTCTTTGTTTCAGCCTCATTTTTCTCAAGAGTATCATGGTATCATCATCCAGCTATTGTTAGAATCATAGGCGAGTGTGAGTGAAACAGCTTTACAATACAAGACAATTCACAGTATATACAAAGTGTTACATTACGTTAAGTAATTGTTGTGCCTACATCAAGGCATGATGAATTTCTGCCTAATAGTTATGAACTGATGAAAATGGGATTCCTTCAAGCTCCCTCTGCTCTTCCTAGAAGAATCATCAAAGTTTAACTTGAAATCCATGGACGGGACATAGGATTAGACAACAGGAGACTTGGGACCCAAACACCCTTCTGCCACAAACTAGTCAGGTAACTTCTCACTGCTTCAGTGTCTCTGAGCATGTATTAAATGAGGAAAATAATAATACCTGCTCTTTTCCCTTCACTGGATTGCGGTTATTATCAAAAATATTTTTAGGGAAAGAAGTTCTAAGTATATAAATGTATACTTTTATGTTAAGAGTATTTACAAAAAAGCTATTAGCATATAAACCAAACTCATTTAAAACCTTATTCAGCATGTAACAGGAGTCGCTAAAAAATCTTATTTAGATCTTTTCCTATGTCAATCATCCTCAGCACTTTAATCCATATTTAGAATTAGCCATCAGGCTGTTTTCCCAGAGTTAGTAACAGCTAAGTTGGTGTGAGCAATAAGCATTCTATTTAATGTAATAATGGACAACTCTTTCTTAGAAGGTGCAAAGAACAACCACCACACACGTCAACACAAGGGACAGAAACATAACTCTACAGCAGATTATGTGCAAAGGTGGCCACAATACCTCCTCTCATACTTCTTTCCAGTGTGACTTCACTGCTTCTTTCACCAAGAATGAGTCCATTTCAACTTCCCTTGAACCTAGGCTGGCTTTGTGATTTGCTCTGACCCACAGGATACAGCAGAAGTGACATTATGTAACTTCTAAGGCAGGGCTTTAAGAGGCCTTGCAACTTCCGCCTTCTCCCCCTCGAATGCCCTCCTGGGACTGCCGTGTAATCGAGTAGGTCCAGCCTCCTGGGGGAGAAGAGGCCACCAGGAGAACCACGGTGCCCAGGCAAACAGCAGGCAGCAGCTCTCAGACATGTGAATGAGGCCATCCTGGACCTTCCTGCCCAGCTGACCCTCCAGCAACCATACAAATGAGCCCAGGCAGAAGCAGTAGAAGAGCTGTCCTGCGACCCACAGAATCAGAAGAAAGAATACATCACTATTGTTTTACACTACTAAATCTTAGGGTGATTTGTTTTGCAGGAATAGATAACCGGGACACATTCAGATCAAGGGACAGTGGCAAAAATATGTGAAACTCTGCACACAGAGACATACCACACAGCTCAGAAAGTACCAAAGGAATGAAGGACGCACGAAGGAAGTTCCTGGAAATAACTTACATAGAATAAATCCACGTGGAGCTAGACCTAGGAACCTGAATTAGCGATGGGACTCCAGAAGAGAGAATGGAAAGACCCGTGTGTGCCCCAATAAGGAATAACCCCATTCCTTCATTTCTTTTGACCCACAGATAAGGTATTTGGGGGTGAAAATAGAGAAAAAACTAGCCACCTAGTCTCCTGGTTTTAGACATTACTTCCTCTAAGACATTTCTGAATACTACATTTCTGGGCTACGTACCACTTGTCAGAGCCGTAGGGGAATCACCTGCTCACTTGACCATAAGCTTTTTGAGACCAGAGTCCCTGTTCATGAGGTTTACAGATGTTTTCTCGCACGATAAGTTTCCAAAAAGCATTTGCTGAATGAACTTATTTCTATGCATTCCCCTGCTATACATCATTATGCAACTTTATATTAAAAATGACCTCCTGAGGATGACCCGGGGTGGAGACGAGGCGAACCAGGGCAGTTCTTGCACAGCTGACAGTCTCCATTTAAGACACAGACACAGACTCTTGGCTTCTAACCACCCTGCCCTTCAAACTCAGTGATTTTCCTTTCAGGGAGTAGGAAGGACAAGTTAATGGGGTTAATTTGTGTCACTTCTTGTAACCAGAAACATGACCCGCCAGCCCTCTCGAGCTCCTGCTAAGTAGCTGGTGGCCTCCGGACAAGTGGCTGGTGAGCTGCGTCTGCCAATGTGTGCTTTGGGAATGAGGCCAGCTGGCAGGCCTGCCTGGATTGGCTGAGTTTGCCTTTAAACCCTGCCCCGCCGCCCTTAGCACTTCCTCGCTTCATTTCCCCTTATAATCAAGTCTTGTCCCCAGCCAGGTTCCTCTCTTCAAGACCAAATCTTTCCTGGGATTTGATTTTAGGATTTATATGCAGTCACAGTGTTAAAGCAAGAATTTCCCAGCCTGAGCAAAAGTGAGTCCCTGTCTCTAGAAAAAATAGAAAAATTAGCCAGGTGTGGTGGCGTGCACCTGTACTCCTAGCTACTCAGGAGGCTGAGGCAGGAGGATCTCCTGAGCCCAGGAGTTTGAGGTTGCAGTGAGCTATGATTATCCCACTGCACTACAGCCTGGGTGACAGAACAAGACTCTGTCTCAAAAACAAACAAACAAAAAAACCAAAAAAAAAAAACAAAAAAGAATTTGACTTAGTACTGGTTTCAATTTTCTTTTGCTATGTAACAAGCTACCCCTAAACTTGGTGGCTTAAAATGAACACCATTTAATTATATCTTAATATTCTATGCATTGCCTGGGACTCCACTGGGCAGTTCCTCTATGGCTGTAGCTTGGGGTCACTCACAACTGATGCAGATGGTGGCCAGAGCCAGATGGCTGGCTCCACGGTGCTCCTCAATATAGCTTCTTTCTCCAGTAAGGCAGCCTGGACATCATACAGTGATGCGGGTCTCAAGGAGGAGGTAGCAGACGCTGCCAGGATGGCTGCTGCTTCTCCTCCTCCTCCTCACCATGCCCCTCCCCAGTCCTCTTCCTCCTCCTCTTCCTTTCAGATTTATTCTGATATAATTTACATACCATACAATTAATCCATTTAACACACACAAATCAGTAGCTTGTAATACATATAGAAGTTGTGCAACCGTCTCCATGATCCACATTAGAACACTTTCATCTCCCCAATAGGAAATCCCAATCTAGTAATAGTCATTCCCCATTTCCCATCCCCACAGCCCTAGGCAAACACTAATCAATTTTCTGTCTCTGAATTTGCCTATTCCAGATATTTCATATAAATGGACTCATACAATATGTGGTCTATTGTGACTCTTTCACTTACCATAATATTTTCAAGGTTCATCCATGTTGTAGCATGTCTGAGTATTTTATTCCTTTTTATTGCCAAATAATATTCCATTATATGGATATACCACATTTTGTTTATCTATTCATCAGTTGGAGAACATCTTTCCATCTTTGATTATTATGTATAATGCTGCTACAAACATTCATATACAAGTTTTTTATGGATATATATTTTCATTTTTCTTCGATATGCACCTAGGAGTGGAATTTCTGAGTTACATGGCAGCTCTGTTTAGCCTTTTGAGGAACTGACAGAGTGTTTTCTGAAGTGGTTTCACCATTTTACATTCCCACCAGTAAAGTATAAGGGTTCCAATTTCTCTACGTCCTTGCCAAAAATTGTTGTCCTGTGTTCTTTTTTATTATAGCCATCTTAGTGGGTGTGAAGTGGTATCTCACTGAAGTTTGATTTGCATTTCCCTGATGGTTAAGGACATCGAGCATGTTTTCATTTGCTTATTTTCCATTCGTATAACTTCTTTGGAGAAATGTATATTCAGATCCTTTGCCCATTTTTCAGTTAGGTTAGTAATCTTTCTATTATTGAATGTTAAGGGTTCTTTACCTGCTCTGGACGCAAGTCCGTCATCAGACACGATTTGTAAATATTTTCTCCCATTCTGTGAGTTGTCTTTTCACTTTCTTGGTGGTATTGTTTGTAGCACAAAAGTTTTTAATTTTGATGTAGTACAATTTATCTATTTCTCTATTTTGTTGCATGTGCTTTGGGCATCACATCTAAGAAACCAGTGCCTAATTCAAGCCTATGAAGATTTGCTCCTATGTTTTCTTCTGAGAGTACTAAAATTTTAGCTCTTAAATTTAGTTCCATGACCCATTTTGAGTTAATTTTTATATAAAGCATGAGGTAAGAGTCCAACTTCATTCTTTTGTATGTGTATTTTATCCAGTTGTCCCAGCACCATTAATGAAAAGACTCTTTTTCCCCCCATTGAATTATCTTGGCACTCTTGTAAAAAATAAATCAACCATGCCACCCTTATTAACCCCTAGGCTCAGAAGTCCCAGGATGTCACCTGTCCTGAATTATATGGGTTAAAGTAGTCACAGACAAAGGCCAGGCTCAAATGGAGGGGACATACATGCCAGCTCTTCATGGAATGAGCAATGTAATTCACATAGGAAGAGGTGGAAACATTTGTAGCCACCATTGGAGATGACCTACCATACTGCTTTATTTTAGGCAGCTAAAGGGCAATTTCAATATTTATGGCTCATTCACAATTTTGTGTTGTCTCTTCCTTATTTATTTAATATTTTTTTATTTTACTTAAACTATTGAGTAGTTTTAAAAGCATGAGAACCAAAGTCAGACAAACCTGGCTTCCAATCCTAACTCTGCACGATTGTTAGCAATAGGACTCTGCTTCTCTGTGTGCAAAATGGGGATGAAAATGGTGACTACTTGGGGAGTTGTTGTGCAGCTTAAATGTGACAATGCATGAAAAGCTTCAGTTATGGTGCCTGGCACACCATAAACACTGAATAAATTTTAGCGATGATGATGATGATGATGATGACCATGACTATAAATGTTTTATAGATGGAGCCATTATGAGAAAAAAAATCGAATGCCTTTCTTTGTGTCTAAATGAATTAAGATTCCTTACATCTTTCAACAGACAAGAATAATTCCATTTTAATCAGTCATCAGAAGTGTGTATAATGCTCTGAAACATCTTATATTTTATGAAACAAATTTATTTTTAGTTGACATTTTTATATGCTGATCTATAATCATGACATAAAGCCATGTAAGTTGTTAAGCATTAACAATACTTGCCTCCTGTAAGCGCAGGTTTTGACTGCAAACTGATTTCAATCTTTCCTGGATCTCTATCTGAGTCAGATTTCCCAGACTCCTGTTAACCTAGAGGGAAGGCAGCATCACAATAGAAGGAACTG
Source organism: Lemur catta (assembly GCF_020740605.2). Lineage (NCBI taxonomy): Eukaryota > Metazoa > Chordata > Mammalia > Primates > Lemuridae > Lemur > Lemur catta. The sequence goes on from NC_059136.1 coordinate 41,898,339, forward strand.
CTACATTTAGGGGCCAGTACAGGAATAGAAATAAGCTGATAACGATCTCCTTGTACATTGAAAAAAAATTCAAAAGAGCTGAGAAGGCCCTATATAACGTGGGAATATACGTGAATGGTGTACAGGAGCAAATGCCAGGGAGGGAGATAATAGGGGCTATGAGGCACAGGCCAAAAAGATGTTTTAGAATTTAGAGAGAAGGCTTTAAAAAAAAAGGTCATGCATTAATATGATAAATTATTCCAAAAAACAAAACATAAAACTCTATACACATGATAATCATTATCTGGCCTTAAAAATTCATTCACCTGGCCGGGCGCGGTGGCTCACGCCTGTAATCCTGGCACTCTGGGAGGCCGAGGCAGGTGGATCGCTTGAGGTCAGGAGTTCGAGACCAGCCTGAGCGAGACCCCGTCTCTACTAAAAATAGAAAGAAATGATCTGGCCAACTAAAAAATATATATAGAAAAAATTAGCCGGGCATGGTGGCGCATGCCTGTAGTCCCAGCTACTCGGGAGGCTGAGGCAGTAGGATCGCTTAAGCCCAGGAGTTTGAGGTTGCTGTGAGCTAGGCTGACGCCACGGCACTCACTCTAGCCTGGGCAACACAGCGAGACTCTGTCTCAAAAAAAAAAAAAAAAATAGGGGCTCCTTGTGCAGTGATACAGGTTGCTCACTGCTCAAGGGAACCTGGCTTCCAAGGAAGGCTGAAATCCAGCCCCAGCCCCTCATGGCCAATCCTGTGTGGAGGCGAGAGGGGCTGCATCAGCCTGAAGGGAAGGGCAGGGCAGAAGGAGCCTGGCTCTCATGCCCGTAAAGCTGCTAAATGATATAGTGGGACTCTGCTTTAAAGGCACAGATTAGGTCCTAAGGCCTCTAGGAAAGTATCCCAACTAAGAAGCAACCCACACAGGTCTTGTTCTCTCTCTCTTTTTGAACTTAAAGTCAGTACCTTGGTTTTGTATATATCCTCTCAATTTTTTTTTTTACCCGGAGCCACACCCAAGAAGCCTTGAGCAAGTGGACTTCCCTCTCAATTTTTAATGTACTATTTTTACCCCTTTAGCTAAACTAGAAGCTCCTGAAGGGCAGATACCATGTCTTAAATATTTTTATTTCTTAGATAACTGAGCCCTGGGAACAGGTACACATTAGCTGTTCAACTAATATGCTCTTCTAATCAACTGACTGAAAACTAAGCAAAAGTAATGGAGAGTGTTATCTGTCTTTGAAGGATAAAATCCCTTCCTCTTTGTTCTTTTAAATTAGCTGGAAGAAAAACAGAGAACTGTTTAGTGATGATCTTATGCTCTGAAGAGGCTGACGTTCTGGGAACCAAGCTGTAATTTTCACATTCCCCATAGTTTTTAAGGTTGTATTAAGCACTCAGTTTCAGAATTTGAATCAGCTTTAGACAGAAGCCAAGTGCGAATTCTCAGGCCATGGCCATCCTAAAAGGCTACATTCAACTATGGTTTCATAACCACAAAATTACACAAGAAGGAGAGAAACCAAGCTCTGCTACCCTCAATTCTAAACAATTCAAACCTCTGTGAGCCTTCTCAAACAACTGTCAAGGGAATTCGGGTTCTAAAAGGCTCCTTTTAAAGGAATGATCATTATTTATTTTGGATTATTTTATAATTATTAGAAAACAGAACAATTTGCAACCAAAACAAAGAAAGAAAGGAGGGGTAAACAAAGAAATTTAGGAGGAATAAGATGAAGTGATGATGAAGAAAAATTGACGACAATGCCAATCAGGAAAAATGGATGAATATATTTAAAGAGCCAAGAAAGAGTGATAAAAAATGGAACACAATGATAAGTAGGGACTGCCTTTCTGTAGGTTAGCAAGCTAGGTGATAGCAGCACCACTTTGTCCTGCATATTTGTGGAAGCAGTGTAAAAAGGCAAGAGAAACAGTCCCTGGGCTTTATTCAACCAAGTCTTATATTGTACAATCATAGTACTCCCTCTCTTAAAATAAATTTTAAATCACTCCTTTGATACATCTATGGTCAACTTATTTTTGACAAGGGTGTAAAGGCCATCCAATGGGGAAAGGATAGTTTTTTTAACAAATGGTGAAGGGACAATTAGCCATATGCAAAGATTAAAGTTGGACCCTTCTCACACCTTATATAAAAAATAACTCTAAATAGATTAAAAACCTAAAGGTAAGAGCTAATACCATAAAACTTTTATGACCTTGGATTTGGCAAAGAATTCTTAGATATGACACCAAAAGCACAAGTGACAACAGAAAAAATAGATAAATCAGACTACAACGAAATTAAAAAGTTATATACTTCAAACAAACATACCCATAAGAAAGTGAAAAGACCACTCACAGAATGGGAGAAAATACTTGCAAATCATATGTCTTATAAGGGACTTATATCTGGAATATATAAAGAGCATTTAAGGGTCAATAATAAAAAGATAAGTGACCCAATTAAAACCGGGCAAATCAGCTAGGTGCTGTGGCTCACATCTGAAATCCCAGCACTTTGGGAAGCCAAGGCAGAAGGACTGCTTGAGGCCAGGAGTTCGACACCAGCCTGGGTAACACAGTAATACCCGATTTCTACAAAAAATAAAAAAAAAAATAGCTAGGTGTGGTGGTGCATGCCTGTAGTCCTGGCTACTCGGGAGGCTGAGGCAGGAGGATTGCTTGAGCCTGGGCATTTGAGGGTGCAATGAGCTCTGATCAAGCCACCGTACTCTAGCCTGGGCAACAGAGTGAGATCCTGTCTCAATAAAAAGGGGGTGGAGGCAAATCATCTGAATAAACCAAATAAAATATACAAAATGCCCAATAATCACATAGAAAATGTTGTGTCAAGGAACGGCAAATCAAAACCATGATGAGATACCACTTTATATCCACTAGCTGAATAGAAACAAAAAGTCAGATTATAATAAGTATTGGCAAGGATATGGATATGGGAGGGGATATAAAATAGTACAGCCATTTCAGAAAATAGTCTAACAGTTCCTGAAACCGTAGAGTTACCATACGATCTAGCCATTCCACTCGTAGGTCTATGCCCAAGAGAAAGAAAACATATCCACAGAAAAACCCGTACATGAACGTTCATAACAGCATTATTCATTATGGCCTAAAAATTAGAAACAAACCAAATATCCATGATCTGATGAAACTGAAAATGTTGTATAGCCATACAGTGGAATATTATTTGGCTATAAAAAGGAGTGAAGTATTGAAACATGCTACAACATGGTTAAGTCTTGAAAACACTATACTAAGTGAAAGAAGACAGTCACACAAGATTATATATTATACTATTACATTCATATGAAATGTTCAGAACAAAGAAATCTACAGTGACAGAAAGGAGATTAGTGGTTGCCTAGGGATGACGAGGATGAGGGAGGATGAAGGAATAGGGGAGTGACCGCTAAGGGGTCTGGGGTTTCTTTTTGAGGTGATGAAAATGTCCTAAAATTGACTGTGAAAATGGTTTCACACATTTGTGACTATACTAAAAACAAAGTTTTTACAAAGCATACAATTGACTTACATGCTTGAAATGGGTGAACTATATATGGTATGTGAATTACAGCTCAATAAAGCTGTTTTAAAAATCAGTACTTTAGTAAGTGAATGTATTCATTCTTTCAGTCAAGAAATATTTATTGAGCATCTTCTATGTCTTGGGAGATGCAGAAGTGAAAAGACATGGCCTTTGCTCTTAAGTTGCTTACTATCAGATGGGGATGTGAATGTTAAAAACCTATGAGCAAGGCAGATAAACGCTGTAACAGAGGCACAGGAACATTAGGATGAAAGGGAAGCAAGAGAATGAAATACCTAAATCTACCACAGGTAGGTTTCAAGCTCCAAGTTAAGAAGAAATGGAAGTTGGCACTGGGAAACCATGGGAGGATACAGGATCAGGGAGCAGAGAGTACAAACACATGGTGAGGGGTTAGGACAAGTAGTTCAGTGTTGGGTGGAGGCAGGATTGGGGAGGGCAGGAGAGCAAGGTATGGGGAGCTAAGCATAGGAAACAGGCAGCTATTAGGCAGGAGAAACAGGTAGCGATTAGGTAGGAAAGGCTTCATGTCCTACAGGTGATAGAGAGCCATGGGGAGTCAACCAGGATAACAAAGATGACAGCATAATGATCCCTTTGTATGATGATCATCAGTCACCTTTTTTTTAGAGGTACGGTCTTGCTATATTGTCCAGCCTGGGCTCAAACTTCTGCCTCAGCCTCCTGAGTAGCTGGGATTACAAGTGTGAGTCACTGCACCCAGCCCATCAGTCACCTTTTCACTTTCCACTATGACAGTCTTGCTTTCAGTTCAGCAAACATATCAGGTGCTTACTAGATACCCTGTCCTATGCCGGTCACTGGGAATACAAAGATAAAGCAAAGTTCCTGCTCTAGAAGACGAGGGAGTAAAGTAAACAAAATTCTTGAGACCTGGGAACTACTTTTATATATTACTTTGACCACGGGCTAGAAACCAGCAAGAGGTCATCAATGCCCAAGGACCAATTACTAACCACTTACTAGTCTAGGGTAAATAGGAAAAACAAACCCTCAGCATGCTGGAGCCACTGCTGTACAGGCAGCTGCTTAGCGACTCTCAACCATCTCTTAGCATGGACTAGAGGGAAAGGATCAGTCTGCAAAAGTGGAATGTGATAGAAAGGACAGCCTTCACAGTTCTTTCTGAATCTATCCTAGTGCAGGAAGGAAATATAATGAGTACAAACCAACATCCCAGTGCTACGCAAAAGGAGCCAGGATGAGTCGGTTGGTTACCTTGTCCTTCTTTCTTGCCTATTAGCACACGTGGCTCTGGAGAGGTTGAGGCAAAGGGAAGTGTCTGGGTTTGAGTCTCAGAACCGTGTTTTCTAAACTGTGGTTCAGTTCTATGATCCTGAGCTTCCTCTCGTAGCTAATGAAGAAAATAATACTTAACAGAGTAGTTGTGAAAATGACATCTGTTTGAAGCACTTAGCCTATTTCCTGGCATCTTGTCGCAGTGAACCAATGATACACACGAGTATATACAGGGTACAAATACACACGTCCCTGAGAGCCGGCCCTTGTAGAGGTTGGACAACAGTCTGAACTGGCCAGAAGAACCAATTCTAAGCAGCTGGAGAGGATGAAGGGAAGAAGGTGGCATCGGGTGACAGGTGAAACAGAGAAAAGCCAAAGAAGTTGAATTACTTAAAAGTTAGTTTTATGTTCTAGAAAACACACTGATGCAAAGCTAATTTTGTTTAGGCTACTAGACCTTGGTAGAATACAGAGAACATTTAAAAAAAAAAAATACTATTTGGATGGTGGTTCCACAAGTGTGTTTAGTTTGTGAAGAGGTATTGAGCTGTACACTTGTGATCCACATACTTTATGGATGTTATATTTTAATAAACTTTATAGTTAAAATTTAACGACACGTTTAACTTTAATAAAATTAAAAATGTTATTTGGATTTTCTTTCTTTCTGTTCTGAAACTCTTTTGCTAGGGGGTCTGAAATTAATAAATGCTTTCTGTCAGTTTGGTGCTTTTTCCATTGGGAAGAACAATGCCTTCGCTTTCCCACCCAAGCTCTGCATGAAGGTTCTGTAATTAAGCTGGGATGTTTTCATTTAGCGGACAAAGCAAGAAAAACTGCAACTACCCCTTCCTCTTGGAATCATCTCTGCACTTAAGAACAAAGCCACCAACCAGGGGAGCCTCCACGCAAAGCCTTCAACAATGGAAGAATATCCTCTTCCTATAAAAACGCCCAGCCATGCCTTCTCCTGGTATCACTCCTCAAATACCCACTTTTACTTTGCTCCAATATCCACCTCTTCTCTCAGGTCCCACCTCACTTCTCTGTGTGTTCTCTTTCCTCTCAGCTGCAGAATGTTTAGCACCATCTCATCCTGCCCCATCCTCGTTGATCCATTTACTAGAATCTCAACACTTATGAATAAAAACAAACAAGAGCCATTTCCTCTAGAAAGGACTCTGAGTTTTCAAATCTCTCTCAGATGAAATCAGCTGGCCCTCGATGTGAGCTAGGGTCCTCAGATTCAAAGCATGCTGAACATGGTATTCAATTCCAGGTTCACTGCAAGGAATTTACATTTTTAATTTTTAATGCCAATTGTAGGAAAGTGAAGAGCCTGCGCTCTGAGCAACTTTTGGCTAGGGTCACTCTTTAGCAACTGGAGGGTAGAAGCGTGTTACTTGGCCCATCTCATATTCACTTTCCTTACTTGTAAATTGGTGGTGAAAATACCTCCTTCTTAGAGGTGTAGGAAGGATTAAATGAACTAATGTGTGAAAAATACTTAGGAGGTTGCCTAGAACATGGAAGTGCTCAGTAAATGATGGCTATGATTATTATTCTCATCTTCTGAACGTTTACGATCAGAGCCTACAACCAATAAACCCAAATATAGTGACCTCAGAATAATAAATATCTATGACTGGTTTTACTCAAATTTGAACATTCTACAGGTTAGGAAAGGGAGAAAAGGATTGCCTATTGATTTCTTTCCTAGATAAGAATTACCATGCATTCATTTATCTATTCATCTCTTCAATGAGCATTTATCGGGTACATGCTATGTGCATGTGCCACAGGTATGTGAGGCCTCAAGATCCATGATCTCAAAGAGCTTATAATCAAGCCGGAGAGACTGAAACATCAGGACTCCGTCACCCTGTTGACATGCTGGAACCCAGGGTGATACAGAAGCAGAGACGAAGGGAGCCAAGATAATCCGTTATAATCCAAGCATACTCCATACTCATATGACAGCGGCCATTGAGAGTATCCTGTGTCAATTTCAACCATCACATGGTACACAATCAAAAAAAAAAAACCAAAAGAGCAAGTGACCTTTCCATTTATAGAGTGTGGACAATTCTGTGTGCCTGCCCACTTGAGGAGATGGGAGGCAAGAACTCATCTCAGTTCCCAGGTGGGCCTCTCAGGCTCCATCAATGAGGGTCCCAGCCAGAAACCACAAGGACATACAAATGGGTTTATAAAAAGCAGTTTACAGTAAAGGAACTGTTAAAGCTACGGGTAGGGTTAAGGGAAACTAAAAGGGATGGTGAACCTCCTGGGGGAGCAGACCGGCTGTTAACAATTCCAGGCCTGAGAGTTAAGGAGAGAGGACAGTTTCTAGAGCCCGAAAGGGAGAGATGTAAGGAGAGAGCTGCATGGCAGGAATCATGGCCTTCAACAGTGAGGAGGGACCAGGGGAATAATTACCCTGACCTCAATCTCCTGCCTCCCACTGATAAGCCGTACCAGAAGCCGGAAGGCAGTGGCACCGCTGGGGCAGTGCAGAGAGGCCAGCCCCCTGGGGCACACAGCAGGTTGAAGGGTCCAGAAGGGATGTGGAAGGACAAACAGAGATGAACAACTCACCATGCTCAATATAATTCCAGTGTATAAAGACATATGTGTTTTATGTAACTTGAGTAATACAGGGATACTTTTGGCTATAGGCATTTTTCCTTATATGTTAGAATCCTAACATGTCCTGTATTTGATGAGACTCCACTGGACTTTATCTCATCTGTCCTCACGATAAGCCTTGCGAAGTATGCATTTTCTTCCCATTTTACAGATGGTAAAAACAGAGACTCCAAAAGGTTGAAAGCATCAGAAGAACTCTGACCTATGGTTCTTAAACTCCGGAAATCTTAAATGGTTTTTCCATTCTACCAAGTTGAAAAGTAACTATAGAGATTGATTGGCAAAATCAGTGTTATAGAAACTTGGTTCATAGCCCTGAAATGACGTATGATTAAGAAAATTTGGCAGAAGTAGCCAGTACAGCCAATCTCCATCATCCATGAATCCAGTCCACTGTTCAAACAGCAACATGTTTACCTTGAAACCAAGTCATTTCTGAATAATCAACCAGAGCTAGAAATCTGCAGATGACAATCTAGGGCTTATGACTTCTGACAAGCACAGCTGGCCTGCCTGCTCTGCATGTTAACAAAGCTCTAATATCACTGCCATATATTATACAGCAGGGGGAGGGTGGCATTACCAAGACACAGTAAGAAGAATGTGATTTCCAAAACCAGACCAAAGGAGCTGACATGAACCAAGTGACCGACACTTTTTCCCCACCCATTTACATTTTTATTAAGCTGTACATCGTTTACCAATATTTAGTGGTGTTCATTAATGCTATTGCTTTGAATTGAAGCTGCAGAAACTTTGCAAAGTAAAAGCTGCAGACTGAAAAAGAGTCAATATCATGGGGTCTAGAGAGGGAAACCAGGGTTTGAAGATGTCCCCACGCTTTCTGGCTGCGTGAATTTACTCAAGTTAGCTCACTTCTCCAGCCTCAATTTTCCTAATTACCAAAGGGAAAATACCAGTATTTAACTGCTTGGTTTAGAACAAGGCTTTCAAAAGACACTTGTAGAGTCCTTGGTATAAAGTATCAGTAAGGGCCACTGATGTGTGTTTGCTGCCTTCCTCATTATCAACATCCCAGCATGATTCTATCACTTCAACTCCTCTGATCAGAAACTTCTGGCCCCAACAGTTTAAACATCACCTCACTCTTATCTTTCTCTTGCTTGCCTGTGCACCGATAAGATAAGCCTATCTGCTTCCCACCCCCACCCTATCTTTCTCTAGGGTGTTTTTACATTTCTATTTGTTTTTTATTGTGATAAAATATACATAACACAAAATTTACCTTTTTAAACATTTTTAAGGGTACAGTTCAGTAGCATTAAGTTCATTTACATTGTTGTGCAACCATCACCATCATCCAACTTTTCATCTTCCCAAACTGCAACTCTATACCCATTAAACAATGACTCCCTATTCTCCCTTCCCTCCCAGCCCCTGGCAACCACTATTCTACTTCCTGTCTCTGTGATTTTGACTACTCTAGGTGCCTTCTGTAAGTGGGATCATACAATATTTGTCCCTTTTGTGTCCGGCTTATTTCACCTAGCATAATGTCTTCAAGGTTCATTTGTATTGTGTAGGATGTGTCAGAATTTTTTTTCTCCTTAAGGCTGAATAATATTCCATTATATGTATATACCACATTTTGTTTATCCATTTATCATTGATGGACACAGGTTACTTCCACCTTTTGGCTATTGTAAATAATGCTGCTATGAACACGGGTGTGCAAATATCTCTTCAAGATCCTGCTTTCAATTGAATTGCTGGATCATATGGTAATTCTATGTTTCATTTTTTGAGGACCTGCTATACCATTTTTCACAACTGCTACACCATTTTACATTCCCACCAGCAATGTATAAGGTTCTAATTTCTCCATGTCCTCATCAACACTTTTTATTTTCTATTGTTTTAAACACTAATGGGTGTAATGTTGCATTCTCCCAATCATTCCATTTTTCCCCATCTGCTCTGTGTTCCCAGATGTGTTTTACCACCTCCCCTTCCCAGTCCCTGGGCATAAACAAATGCGCAGACACTGACTAGTTCTATTCCCAGGCAAGAGGGCTGAGCTCAGCAACCTGGATGAAACTAGCCATGAGGTTGCCTCCTGAGAGGGCCCTTCCCTGGCAGGCTGAGGCTGCTGCTGTAAGAGAGGAGAGAGCCAACAAAGTGAGGTAAACTAGGGCTGGTTATTTTCAACATGCAAGCACACACTCGGGCATACTTTACACTTATAATTTATAAGGCAATGTTTAGATAGTGAAATTATTTGAAAATGACCGCAGGATAAAACTTTTGTTGAGATTTAAAATTATAAAACACTGAGTTTGCTTTATGTAGTCACTTCAGTCCCCAAGACCCCTGATGGGCAAATTATTAAACACTTGAATAACCTGTCAGGCAAGACACACAGCTTTGCAAGGATGGCTGTAAAGAAATGAAAGACAGAGACAGAGATAGAGAGAGAGAAAGAGAAAGGAAGAAAAGGAGAAGATTATTAGGAGTACCCAACAAATACAAAATTTTGTATTTTGTCAAAAATCTCCCATGACTCTAAGCTGCATATGAATAATAAAATCACTAAAATTTTTGTGCTAAAGTTGTTGTTAAATACCCTATGAGAAGAGATGATGGACCTTTAAAAATAGCATAATTTTGGGATGGGTGCAATGCCTCACGCCTGTAATCCTAGCACTCCAGAAGGCCGAGGCAGGAGGATTGCTTGAGATCAGGAGTTCGAGAACAGCCTGAGCAAGAGTGAGACCCCATCTCTACTAAAAATATTAGCCGGGCATGGTGGTGCATGCCTGTAGTCCCAGCTACCCAGGAGGCTGAGGCAGGAGGATCCCTTGAACCCAGAAGTTTGAGATTATTGTGAGCTAGGCTGATACCACGGCACTCTAGCCTGGGTGACACAGCAAGACTCTGTCTCAAAAATATATATATATATACAGCATAGTTTTAAAACATTTTAACCAACTAACTCTTTTCTCAAACCTTATAGAGAATCCATTTTTTAATTTCATGTTTATAAGATATGCTGCCAACAGATTGTTACCCTTTATGAGAAATAAAGCTGTCTTTTTTCCGAAGTATAAACCTTGTTAATTTGTTGTTGTTAAAAAGTGACGACTACTAGGGGACCCAGGGAGATCCCCAGGTTCCCCCAGCATGATTGGAGGTCAGCAGCGCACTGATGATGTCTGCACAAGCCCATTGATAGCTCAGTTATCTCCCTGACTTCTCTGAGAGAAACTCTGGTGAACTTCCCTGGAACCAAGATCTCCCACTTTTAAGATGAATATCTCAGAGAATTTATTTCTCTCCACCCCTTCCCTTCATTTCTCCCCAGCTCTGGTTCCCTCAATTCTGGATCCTGGAGGGAATGTCTTTGTTAGCACTGGGTTTGGGGGGCCTATTCCAATTTTCCTGGCTCCCTTCATTCCAGACCCCAGAGGAAACGTCTCTGTTAGCCTTGGATTGTGGGGAGGCTACCCCAGTTTCCCTGGTTCTCCCCACTCTGGAACCCCGAGGGAATGTTTTTGTAGGTGCAGGGTTTGGGAAGAACCTAGTTGGGTTCAGCTGGTCCATGAGGGTTTGGAAGTCCCTGTCATAAAGGTAAGTGCAGCTATAAAAATTTTAGTTATAAGAAAATGGTCTCTGATCCACTGCCAGAGACACTAGTGACTAACATTCCAAAAAACTATAAAAAATTCTTGTAAATGTTTGAAATCTAACCTAAAATAATTTAAAGCTTCACTGGCCACAGTAAAATCTTAGGAAACCTCTAGTTTACCTTCATGCTCAATTAAAACAAAGAGGCTATCAAACCTTTCAAAACAATGAAGATAAAACTATAATTGGCATTTGAAATTTTCCAAATGGGATCAAAAGTCTCTCACAGCTTCCCTAAAGAGAGTGATTGAAAGTTAAAAAAGACTCCCCAAAAATGGCACATGGGAAATATTTACAGTCGAAGCTTTGCTTCTTTCTTACCTCTCCATCTCTGCTCCTAACAATTGTTTTCCTTCCCAACTAGTTTTTTAAAAAATTGCTCCAAATGTTGACCTTTGTTTTTTCCTTCTGTTTAAAAAGCTGCTACGGTACCACCTCCTGGAACGGGACAGAGCTGCCTAATGAAACTGATTTATTCACAGAATTAAAAAATTGACTAAAGAAGGTATGGGATGATGTGTTTATATTTTGTTTTTTTTCTTCATTATCCCAATTTGCTTTTTTTCCTCTCACTCTTTTGTCTCTCTCTAAGGACTTCTAATGCAAATTTCTCCAAAACTATCAATTTGGCTTTTGATATGTAAAACTTTTAGCTTCAAAATAGACTAAAGTGATTAGAAATGTTTTGCCCCATTTAACGTATTTTAAAAGGACTGCTGCAATACTATCTTTTATGAAAAAAAATATTAAGAGTTTCCACCTTTAAAAGTCTGAAAAGAAACATTTGCCATCTATTCTCTCTGAGGACTATTATCCATAGGGGTTCATTTGAATAACAAGACCACCTTTTGCTGACTAGTCTAGCCTTATTCTTCCCTACTTCCTCCTCCCCCCCTTCCTCCTCCAAAGCTTGTTTTTCTTTTTTTCAATCCTTAAATGACCTTGAACTTCCTGTCTTCTACCTTTCAGTGGCTGAAGAGGGAAGCACGTGGGATTGTAAGGGCCAGTTTGAGGGATAAAATGGTCTTAACAAAATGCTTATGTTTATATAACTAATTGCTACAATTGTGTAACTACAACCAAGACTACAGTAGCTCAATATTTATAGATAAGTTAATTTTATAACCTTGTTTTTGGCCTTTGGTTTTCAACTATATTGCTTAAAAGCTTTTTAAGGGATTAATGAGTATCTGTCCACCCCCATTTCCATCTGGCCCCAAATATTTAATTGGCCGTAAGCTTTTATGGCTTTAAACCTCTCTGGGCCATAAGAGTCCCACTGAGGGCCTCAATGGACCTAAGGCAAATAGCCACTTCACTCCAGGTTTATTTGTTGATGGAACAAAATTAAGTTTGGCCGTCGCTACTGCCTCTGGTGTATCTTGGCCAAAAGAGGGGGACTGTGAACTAAAAATAAAATCCTAAGCCCTCTGATAACTGAATGGATCCCTTTCAGCCAAGGCGGTCCCAGAAACACCTTAAAATTGAGTTCCCAGCCATGACAGGATGGCAGAGATAAAGCACAATTATATGTGTATGATTTCCCTTCATAAATACTCATGACTCCTCCTATAGCTTGTTGAGTACGTATATTTCACTGCCTCACTGAGTATAAAATCATGTTCCCTTTTGTCTCTTCTTTGAAACCTGTGTGCCTGGCTTCCGGCCAGGGCTCTGCTTCCCAACCTGTTGGAATGGCCACAAAACAGGTTGCTACCCTTTATGAGAAATAAAGCTCTCCTTTTTCCAAAGTATAAACCTCATTAATCAATTTTTTTTTTTAGTTAACATATAACATTTACTTGGTAAAATTTATACAGTGAAATCTATAAGGTAATTTTGATTAACACACACAAAATACAGACACCAAAGGAGTAGTGAGGATAATTATTGCTACCTCAATGATCAGGTACAAAATTTAATCAATTTGTATATTTTGTTTTAGTTGTCGGAAGATGATTCCCTGTGGGTCTTTCAGGTTTCTTCACGTCTTAGGAGCAGAAGCACTGACAGCTTTTGTTCCAGACTAGCTTTTCAAGAATGACTGCATAGTGAACAGACTTGAAAGGTAAAAGACAGTGTCTCTCTCTGGAGAAAAAAATGCAGGTTTGTTTTCTGCCAGTATAACGAAGGTAATATCTCCCTCTGGGACAGACAGCAGATTTGCTTGAAGACCAGTATAAAATATCCAGGTTCCTCAAGCTTAGGGTCCCTCCTTTGTAACACCAAATGTACTGTCCCTCATGGTGCTGTTCTGTGGGAACTGATTCAATCGAAAGGATACTCTGGCTATTGCTATTGCTAAAGAGGAATAAACTATCTTTCCTAACCCAGGGGCCTTGTGTCTTCTGTCAACATCCATGAAATAGTGGCAGGCAAAATTGCTAGCTTGCAAGTAGGGTAACATCTCAGATTCTAAACAGCTCTTAACACTAATTACAAAGTATCAAAATCATCCCTTGTCACACAAATACACAGTTATAAAAGGTAACAACTTTTAACCAACTAACATTGCGATCTTAGGACACTTCAAATAAACCAAGAAGGTAGGAAATGTTCGTTTCAAGATTCTATGGGCCAGGCACCATGGGTCAGGCCTCTACGCCTGGAACTCTGGAAGGCTGAGGATGGAGGATCCCTTGAGCTCAGGAGTTCAAGACCAGCCTGAACAAAATTGAGACGTAGTCTCTACCAAAAATAGAAAAATTAGCCGGGCGTGGTGGCATGCACCTGTAGTTGCAGCTACTCGGGAGGCTGAGGCAGGAAAATTGCTTGAGCCCAGGAGTTTGAGGTTGCAGTGAGCTATGATGACCCCACTGCACTCTACCTGGGGTGACAGAGTGTGACCACGTTTCAAAAAAAAAAAAAAAAAATTTTATGAAACCACCGATTGGACAGCACAAGTAAACTGTGAAAATATATATAACACATTAGAAAATATTTTTACTACAGTTTGTAAACTAGTCGAAAGATATTTTGAAGATAAAATTAGAATCAATTTGCAGAACTCAGGATCTCAGTTTGAAAAACACTCTATACTGGAAACAGAAGATGAACTTAAAAGTTCAAGGACTTTTTTTTTTTTTTTCATTCCAGCTTTATATTTTAGGGTCTGTATCAGAAATGAAACCTCTGTATAGCTCATGTCCCCCATTTCTACTATGGGACTAATTATGCCTGCTGGGTATAATGCAGAGTTGTACAGAGGATTAAACAAATTAGTGTGTAAGATGCTTTGTGGGCTCCAAAGGGGCCTGACAAGGTGAACTTTTAGCTATTGTTGCTTGTCATTAAAAGCAAGCTCTGTGTAGCTCTTTCATGGCCCAGACTCAGCAGCTCTTAGCAATCACAACATGCGGAGTCCTTTGTTCATTCAACAAATATTTATTGTCCCAGGCACTGGAGAGAACAGGAGAAAGAGCCTGAGGCACAGGGTAGGGAAACCTCTGATAAGATAAACCACACAGAAGGGCTCTGCCCCTATGGATACAGTTTCTCCCTTTTATTTCTCTTTGGTTTTGTAGAAGAGAGAACAAAGGAAGCAGGAGATATCTACCTGCATATGGGCACTTTAAGGCAATTCTTTAATCGGGTCTAAACTCCTAAGCAGGATAAATAGACCTACTAGTAGCTAAAGAGAGAAACTCCTGCTGCTGAGAAAAATCAAGGCTCTTTGGATGAAAAACTAGAGTAATGTCTCTATGAACCAGACCTAAAACGGATTTAACTCCATATAAAGACTGAGGTTAAATTAGAATTGTGAAATCTCCTTTAAGTCTGAAGATGAAATCAAAGATAGTATAAAACGTGCATTTCAACTACCAGGTTTAGTAAAAAAAAGTCCAAATTGTACCTCAAACTCACATTCTCTTTTATAGTTAATTCTATTTGTAAGTATATAGAGTACTTGATAATCCTGAGTCCTACATTTTTCCTAAAGAGGTTTATGTTGCCAACAGATGAAAGACAGTCAAGCTTTTCAGTTTAGAATGTACATCCCAAACACCTTCTACCTTCTGAGGGCAACATACATAGATTCAATGTTGTTCTTTTAAGTTATAGATATTTATCCTATTTATAAAGGTTTCCTTTGAAAACTAAAAATTATACTGTTTAGGAGAATGAAACTTATGTTCACGTCTATTTATGCCCATGCAAAATTAAGTGGGAAACTGTAAGTCCCCCCAGAGGGATGCCGTGCTAGGCCTTATTCTTTGTACCCTCAGTCCATCAACTGGCCACAGTGAAGGCTTGATGGAGCTTGTTGATGAAAGTGCATTGTTCTCTGAATATGCTTAGATGAATTTCGCCAAACAACAAAGTCAGGGCATCAACCCCAAGCACACATCCTCTTTCTCCTGCTCTCCCCAAGCTTGCAGCAGGGGATGAGCAGTAGCATAGACTCTTACTCAGAGGTAGACCCTGTCCTGTGTGTGTATACATATGAGGCCACTTTATCCCCACAAGAAGTCTCTGAGGTCAGTACAGGCAGTATTTCCATTTACCAGATGGGCAAACGGAGGCAGAAAGAGGTGAAGCCAGTTGCTCCAGAGCATGAAGCGGGGGTTCACACCCAGGTAGCCTGGGCCCTGGGTTCTCAACTGCCATGCTTAGCTGCATGTTGAAATAATATGATAAAACAAGAATGACAGGTGTCATGTGTTTATATTATTATTTACTACTCTGATAGCAGCAGCTTACATTTCCTAGGCTCTCACTCTATGCCAAGCACTGTGCTGGCACAGTGCAGATGGATCTCAGTTAATCCTCCCAACAGCCTTTCCAAGTGGGTCCCAGCCTTATCCCCACTGAAGACTGCAGATCAGAGAGGTTAAGCAACCTGCTCAAGGTCACAGAGCAAGCAAGTTGTGAGGCTGGGATTGAAGACCAGGGCTGTGTGACTCCATAGCCCCTGCCCACTGTCACTCACTATGCAGGAGGTGTCATGTCACCAGGTCCCCTAAGACTTCCCTCACACTGAGACGATCCGAAAGGGCTGGCTTCTGGCCTCTTCATTAGCATTTGTTCCAGTACTTCTGAAGGAAGGTAACTGGAGGGGCACAGAGAGTAAGAGACAGCAGAGTCATTGAAATTTTAGTTTTGAGACCCAGCTTTGTCCTACAAAATAGCAGATTGAGAAACACCAGTATGTGTTAGAAGCCCGGGTACCCAAAAATCAGCACAGTTCAGCAAAACCTCAGTCAGAAACCACCGAGTTTCACAAAGTCCTATTAATAGCACAGAACAAACAAACAAGAGAAGAGCCAAAAGGAAACACTGACAACCCGGCCAGCCCCTCAGAGCTGTTGGAAAGCTGTGGAGACAGCAGCGGCCTCAACACCTGCACCCTCGGTTCGGCTCTCACCTCTGTCCTCTCCCACTGACCACCATCATGTGTAAATTATTTAACTGCTTTGGGTCCCAGATGCTCCCTCTCAAAATGGGCTGGGAAGGCAATGCTCCATCCATTTTATAAGGAAGTCTAGGTAAAATAATCTAAAGGAAGTGCCTTAAGAAGTTTAATTTACAAATAATAAGCACTATTATTTCTATCATATCTATAGAATACCATGTAGATCTACCATGAAGGAAAAACATTTCACTCTCATTTCCAATGTCTACTTTAAGATCATAGATTTTCAGTGAATTTTTACAGAAAATTCTATACCCTGGCAACTTATAAATCCACTGTTACACTTTAAGGTAAACTACATTTTGTAGTAAATGTTTATTTCACTCATTTAATCTCCAAGGAAAGAAATGGAAAGGATTTATTAATAGATTTGTGGCAACAAGTTTGGGGTTTGGGCTCCTGGGTTCAACTTTCAGCTCTTATTTACTAGTAAGATGACTTTGGGTAAGAGATACAACCTCTTTCTCCCACATTTTCCTCATCCATAAAATGGGGACAATGATACCATCGAACTTGGAGATGTTATGATGATTTGCTAAAGTGGATTATTCAGGATGTCTGATAGATAGTCAGCAATCAGCAAATATCTATTAGTATCTTAAAAGGCAACCAACAATGGGAACACATATTTTGCAAGACCTTCATTCACAAATGTTAGAGATATCCCCAAAGAAAGTTTCTGGCTAAGAGAATGTAGATTAAAAAACACTTCAATATTAACATAAATAAAATACTTGAAAACATAAGCTACAAACAAAACCAACTATTCACTTTTAATGATATAAAAATAAAGTATCTAAAACTTACAAAACAATAGTTTGAGCTGAAATTCATGGAAAACACGGCCTAGAAAACAAGGAAAATGGACAAAAAATAATTAAGTGCATACACTAAGTATAACTGATCAAACAGGGAAACTGAACTGTCAGTTCCAAAAGTCCCAAAGTCTGTTCCACACATGTTCCAGCAACCAAAATTAGGGGCCAAGGTTTGTAAGGTGACAGCTGTGTCACTGGAGGTTAAGTACTTACTAAATTACTGTTTACTAGCTCTAATTTCACAAGTGTATTGAAGAAATAAATTTATTTGGAAGTTGAGACACTGAACACCAATAACTAGAAAGCCAACTGCACATAGAAAAAGTACAGCAAAATTGATCAACTCATCTAAAAGTGTATTCATACTTTTACCATCTATGATTGGCTAGACTCATCATAAACCACAAGAGATACAAAGGATAGGCAGTCCCCATCCTTAACTTTCTTAGTCTAATGTAATAAACATTCAAAGACTAAATTTTAATGCAGCTCCTTTTTGTTCAGTCATTACTTTAAAATTTCAAAATATTAAAGGGGTACAAATATTTTTATTACATAGATACCTTGTATAATGTTTAAGTCAGGACTTTTGGTGTGTCTGTCACCAGAATAGTGTTTATTGTACCCAATAGGTAAGTTTTTATTCCATACCCCCCCACCCTTCCCCCTTCATGGTTTCCAATGTCCTTTATATCTCCTTGTGCCAGGGTGTACCTATCGTTTAGCTCCCACTTATTAGTGAGAACATATGGGTCTTCGATGGGGTAAACATGCAGGATGGGCACCTAACTCAGTCCTAAGGTTATACAGAAGGATTCCCAGAGGTCTTAGTTAATGTGAAGCTGAGAGGAGTCAGAGTGAGCTAGGGAAAGGGCTGAGAGCAGCAGAAAGAGTCCTCTAGGCAGAGGGAACAGCATGGGCAAAAAGTATATCAGATTGCCACTTCCCTACTCCCTACTCCAATCAGCAATTCTTACCATGGCATTAAGGGCCCTATATAAACTGGCCCCAACTCATCTCCTACAATAAACAGGATCTGCCCTTATTATCTTAAACAACAATAGGAACACATATTTTGCAAGACCATTCACTTCCTGCCCTCTAGACATTCTGGCCTCATTACTGTCCTTAAATATGTCAAGGACATTCCCACCTCAAAGCCTTTATCCTCACTGTTCCCTATGCCTGGCATGCTCTTCCACCAGGTGTCTGCACGGTCCGTTTTATTCAGATGTCACCTCTTCAGGAATGTCTTCCCTGGCACCTTGATCTAAAATATCTCACCTTCAATAAGTCTATTTTTCTTTCTAGGACGGATAACCACCTGTATGATACTTCATTGCATCTCCATGTGTATTGCCCCTTCATGCCTACCTCTTCAGCTGGAGTGCAAGCTCCATGAAGGCAGGGGCATTTCCAGTGCCTATAACTGCCCCTGGCATGTGGTAAGGGCTTAGTATATATTTGCTGAATAATTAATGAATTAATAAATCTCCGGAAGGCAGAGAGGGCACTTGGGTGGTCCAGAGATACACAGTTCAGTGTGACTGGCCCACAGGATGGAAGGGGAGATGCAACAGAAGATGAGGCTGGAGTACATTTGTTTTCTGGAGGTACGAGCAACTGTCTTTAACTTTTCTTATTATTATCTTGCCATGCCCATCCCATTAGCAATAATAGTTTTCTATCAGACATTTTCAATTATTGCTGATCCCAGCCCCATAATGTGGTGTTCCAGATCCCAAGAGATACGCTGTAGCTAGAGAAGAGTGCACGGAATCCCCTGGCCTCCTTCCATGGAAACGATAGGCATGTTTTTGGCAACATAGAACCTTAAAGTTTGAAGGGACCATCATGGTTATCTAAATACCTAACACCTGCTAGAATTTTACAAAAGGAACTAAGAAAGTAAAAGAAAACAGCCAGCAACAAAATATAAACACACACTCAAGTATACAAATGGAAGCATTGATGGATCCCTTCCATTCAAATTCACGCGAGTCAGGGAGATGAGGGGTTTTCCACACTTCAGTAGAGGACGCAAGTGATAGAAGAACTAGTACAAATTAGAACATTAAATGGTGAGATAATACCAGCTCCAGAAAGAGAGGCAAATAGAACAGGGCCAGAGTGTATAACACAGGAAGGTCAGAATCCATACCACATGCCAGAGACCCTGAGCTAAATAGTTAAGTACTTGACACAGTTTACCCTTTTAATTCCCACAACAGTACTAGGAGGTAGGGTGCTATCACCGCTCTCAGTCACTTAGGAGGACTCTGAACTTCACAAAGGTCAGGCGGCAGGGCTAGAATTCAAACTCCATCTGGCTCTCAATCATCACACTACTTAATCTGACCACCCAGACACCCACCCCCAGCCCTACCCGCCACCCGCTGTCGAGTAGGTTCTTTTATGTGACCCACAGGCACTTTCCAACTCCCTCAAGCCTTGTGAGGCAACCAGGGTTAAGGAGAAGGTGTCATTGCTTCTGCACTCCTTTCTCCAATGGTTGTCCTGGAAAGAAACAAGGAAAGCAGGATGGGAAAGAGGCCATGGAAGTAGCAGATCAGCTCAGAGACAGACCACTTGGGGGATTTAAGACCCACCAACCAAATATTCCTGGGATACAGATTATACTCATCTCCTCAAAAGAGCTGAAAGATTATTCCTTGCAGACATCCCGCTACCTGAAATTCTCTCACTGCCTGCTCATCTCTGTACCTCCCCTGAGTGTCCCCTGCATGTGGCACTGCTTCTTCAGCCATTGACAAGCCTGAACCTCCAAGTTACACAACAGCATTTCAAAGAGGAAAGGCGTATCTGCATCATCGGATGGCAAACGTCCATCTGTTTTTTTGTTTTTACTTCTGGAATTTTGTTAAATCAACTTAAATATAGAAAATAATATTTAAATAAATTCTTTATTAAGAATCTTATGAAATCAACTTAATTTCTGGCAATGAGAAAAGCAAATGGGTGAGAGTATTCCCATGTGAAAAGGAACAGTTATGTAACCAGCCCACATGGAGAAACCAGGCTGCAGTCCACACAGTGAAAGACGGAAATAGCCCTGCTTCTCTCTACAAGTCAAGATTACATGGGGATTTCATGTGGGACATACTTCTCATACAGCCTCTGCCCTCTCATGAAGGCCTTCACTTCGTTGTCCAACGGGAAGGTGCCGTCATCCTTTCTAAAGCGGTAGAAGAGTTTGACATCCTTGAATTCCTTATGCTCATCACACACTGAAACACAATATGCACAGAGAGGCATATGAGAAAAAAAATCACTCATTTAATTATTCAAGTGACATAAAATGCTAATTAAGAACCATTTCTCTAATTCTTCAAGCACACAAGTATCTGCTTATGAGTTAATACATGTAAAGTATTTACACAGTATTAATATCTGGCACAGAGTAAGTGTTCAGTATTATTAGATATCATCACCATCATCATTGCCATCATCATTATTATTATCTATTAAGAGGTTCACAAAATTCAATTCATCCTTCTACAAACTATTTTTGAGCATGATATTGGGGTATGCGTCAGCCCCGAAGACTGTGAAATCTAGTGAGATAAGGAGAAATGTCAACATGTTATTAAACTATGGTGTGATAAGGCTAAAGAGATAAGGACACAGTGCAGTGGCAGCACAAAGCAGGAGCACTCAGGATCCCAGGAATACAGTAACTCAGCTTTGGGAAATGGAAGCTTCCCTGAGGAGTTTGCATGTAAATGGAGACCTGAAAAACGAGAAAATGAGTAGAAATTGTGCAAAAATGAGGAGAAAGGACATTCCAGCCCAGGAGAACAAAAGCATGTGCAAAGGTTGAGGACAGGGTGATAGATTTCAAGGAGACATGTTCATGAATGTTCATTAAACCATTGAAAGTAATAGCAAACTCAGGTACTACCTAAATGTCCATCAATAAACATACAATAGTCTAATTATACATGCCATACTATATGGCAGCAGAAATGAACAAAAAAGAGATATACTATCAATATGGATGAATCTCACAGTGTGTTGGTCAAGTTGCCAAAGAATAGACATACATCTTCCTTCAGATTGGAGGAGGGAAAAAAAGAAAATTAATATAAAGAAAGTAAAAGGAAAATAAAATTAAAATAATTATTAAAAAAAAGAATAGACATACATCTCTATAATGATTTAAAACATATAAAACAGCCAGGCGCAGTGGCTCATGACTATAATCTCAGCACTCTGGGAAGCCAAGGCAGGAGGGTTGCTTGAGGCCAAGAGTTAGAGACCATCCTGGGCAATGTAGCAAGACTCCATGTCTACAAAAGTAGAAAAATTAGCTGGACATGGTAGCGCATGCTTGCGGTCCCAGCTACTCGGGAGACTGAGGCAGGAGGATTGCTTGAGTCCAGGAGTTGAAGGCTATATTGAGCTGTGATCGTGCCACTGCTCTTGAGCCTGGGGAACAGAGCTAGACCCTGTCTCAAAAAACAAATACAAAACTATATACAAAGTATGCTATCTTGCTTAAAGATGCATATACAGAAAGGAAAAGTATAAAGAAGTACATGCAAATAACCTAAATGCCTCTTAGAGGAGGAAGAGAGTCCATTTGGGGAGAGGTACACAGGAGACAAGACAAAGGAAAATGTTTTATTCTTAAATGGGTAGGTTCATGAAAAGATTTAGTCCTTCATTTTCTCCCAAGTCACCCTGACTGTTGCCTGCTCACTCACCATGATGAATAATGCCCCGGTCTGCTAATTTCTGCATGAGTTTAATTGCTGTTTCTCTGTCGGAAGCCTCTTTGTGCTCAATCAGCCAGTCAATCAGTTCTTTTGCGACAAAACAGTTTGGGTAGGTCTTGAGGTGATGTCGTCTATCTTTAATAACTTTTTCCTCATGTAGCCTGAGCCTGGAAGAAAAATTAGCAATCGCTTTAGGAATGTTGATGAGAACACAAATTATTAAACCACTCCCATTAAGAGCAGTAACAAAACAGAAGTTCTAAATGCATCGGACGGTCATCAACTATCTTTAGGTGACTTCCATACTGTCAGAGCCCAAAGGCTCCAGAAAGTGATTGTGCCTTCTCATCTAGAGATGATACAGGCAAATATGAGGGGAAAACAGCCACAGCCAAGCTAGAAGTCTCCTGCCACTGAGAAGAGTGAGAAAAGCTCTTCTACCCGCTACTCTGCCTCACTCCCCTCTCTTTCTCTCTCTACCTGTGGGGTTACTGCTTCAACCAACCAACAGACAAAAACTCTGGAAACTTGCTGAAACAAGGTACCTCCTCTTCATCACAAGTTGTTCAGGGTAGACCATCCTTGCATTCATTCATTCATATGACAAGTATTAATGACCACCTACTACCTGCCTCTTAGGTGCTACTGGACACTACAGACATATATCAGAAAATACACAGATGAAGACTCTTGCCTTTGCAGGCCTTGTTTTCTAGTAGGGGCAACAGCTAATCTTTTTGTGAGGCTTGCTAGGTTACAAGCACTGGTGTGAGCACTTTGCAACGATTGACTTACTTAATGCTCAGTAATGAGCAGTTATGAGCAGTAATGAGAAGTTATTATTCCTGTCCCCATTTTTTTTTTTTTTCACAGCAGAGAGAACTAAGGTCTCAGAGAGATTAAGTGACTTTCCTGATACCACACAGCTAACAAGTGATGAAAACTCGGTTTGGACCCTGGTGCTCTCCCTCAGACTTCACATGCTGCCTCTAGCTAGGGAGGGATAAACGAAAAGTCTGGGAGAGTTGGATTAAAAATGTTGGAGAAAAAAAAATACAACTTATTTACAGGCCAACGGATTAGTATGGAGAAAAGTGGTTGACCTGGAGCTTCCCCTACTTCTGCCAGAACTCAGTGACTCTCTCAAAAGAATCTTAAACCTGCTTTTTAAAAAAAGTTTCTTCCATTCATCTTCCCTTCTTTTATCACAAATGTATTTACTTTTTATTTCTCAAGTGAAGGGTTGAATTAGAAGAACTATGAGGTCAAGTCCTTCCTACTTCACCCACCTGGCTTCTCTGTTCTTTACCTCATTCTCAACACTGCCGTGAAACAGGAGTGTCACATGAGTAAATCCCACCATCCCCGTGTGACCTGGGCAAGTGACTTACTGTCTCTTTCTTCCTCTGTAAAATGAAGGCAATTATGAGGTTTGTGATAGACTCCCTACCCTTGGCAATGTTGAGATTCAGGGGCATAAGGTAAGTTAAGCACCAGCAAGCCAGCATAGTGCCTGACACATGATAGGAACCGTCCCCCTTTCTTCTATTCCCTAACAAAAGAAAGCAATTACACTCCTGCCTGTTTGTTGAGAGTGCACTTATAATGACCCAAGGTGTTGTCATTGTAAGTGGGGAGCATTCTGGGCTGGGAGCGCTGAGGCGTGGATGCTTTTCCTTGCTATACCACTGTCATGGCTCAGTTGTTCCCCACAAATTCATATGTTGCAGTCCAAACTCCAAGTATCTCAGAATGTGACTGTAGTTGGAGATAGCATAATTTAAGGAGGTAATTAAATTAAAATGAGGTCGTTAGAGTGGCCCCTAATCCAACATGTCCGGTGTTCTCACAAGAAGAGGAGATTAGGACACAGACATGTGACTACGCAGGGAGACGATGGCCATCTACAAGTCAAGGAGAAAAGCCTCAGAAAAAAAACCTAGTGCTGCTGACACACTGATCTTGGACTTGCAGCCTCCAGAACTGTGGGAATATAAATTTCTGTTATCTGAGCCACCCAGTTTGTGAATCTTGTTATGGCAGCCCGAGAAAATGAATATAACCACCAACTGCTAACGACTGGAGGCTGCCGCAGTTGTCTGGGATGAAGGGCTCACTGGGGTAGAGCAGAGGACAGTAAAAACAGTTGTACCAGCTATAAACCACACTGAAACAAAAAATCATTTTAATTGTGTTCCTCCCATATGTTCAACATGGTACTAAGCATCTCCACACATGTTGACCTAAGTAACTGGATCTGAAAGCCATTTAACTACTCTGGGTCTCATGTTTTCATTTGTAAAATAAGGGGTTTGAAGTGAGTGACCCATAAGACCTCTGCAAGGTGAACAACTATTAATAATGTTTCTGCCTAACCTATAGGCACTCTCCTGTTTTCTGCTAACAGCACTCCAACTTTTCTTTGGGAAAATAATCCATCATCCACTGTCATTCCATGTGGGTCAGATGTGACTGGCCTCAACCGTAGCACATGAGCCAGGCCTAGCCAATCAAAGCATCCTGTCTCTTGGGCTCTGTGTTTGGTTCATGGATGATCATGTGACCTAAGTTAGGCCAAGGAGACTCAATCCTGAAGTGTTCCTAGGAGTCCTGGGAGTTACTAAGTTTTGAAATATATGCCTTGAGCTATTGCTAGCCATCATAAAGGGAAGAACCTACCTAAGAAGAAATCCAACACAGAGCAAAGCATACCAGGGAGGGAGAGAGAGAGAGATGTTCCAAACAACCCTGTTTGAGCACCTGAACTCAACAGTTCATGAAGCCATCTAACCTGGATTTATTTATTTTTTATTTGTATACATTTATGGGGCACAAGTGTAATTTTGTTACATGGATATATTGCATAGTGGTAAAGTCAGGGCTTTTAGGGTATCAATCACCTGAATAACATACATTATACCTGTTAAGTAATTTCTCATCATCTGACCCTTTCCTTTCCAAGTCTCCATTGTCTATCATTCCACACATACTCTACGTCCATGTGTATACATTATTTAGCTCCCATTTATAAGTGAGAACATGTAGTATTTGTCTTTCTGTGTCTGAGTTCTGACCTGGATTTAAATTATATGAGCCAATACATTCCCTTATGCTTTAGTGAGTTTAACTGGGTATCTGTTACTAATACCAAAATTGTCCCATTATAACGTCTAGCTGAATGATTTGGTGGCTCTGTGGCAAGGAATGTTGCCACAGTGGTACTGGTGCCTTTAGAGATCACATTGGCCAGAGATGTCTGCCCTGCACCCACTGGTTGCAGAACTTCCTGAGTCAGGCGTCAGTTTTTTCATTCTCTTATCTCCTTCCCTTGTCCTGCTGTGATATACACCTGTTGTTCCTGAACTCAAGCAGTTTCCTTAATCTGCTGCTTCTGTTCTGCCATGGTCTGCTAAGCTAGTTGGTATAAAAATACAAATTAAGAGTTAAAAGATTTTGAGCAAATGCCTGATAGGAACATCTATGTAAAGAAAATGAGCATTTTGTGCACGGAATTTATGACATCTATTTTGGTTACTGAAAGACTATCGTGTGTGCTTTATTGCTGATCCTTGGCTGAGTGCTAAATAATTAAGGATAAATATCAATGATGCTTAATTACTATATAATGTTCTACCATCTGAAAATATTTATTATCTAAAAGTCTGGAGTCAAGACATATCAACATTATACGACTGGCTAAAGAAAGGACATAGCAATGAATGAATCCACTAGTAAGAGAGAAATGAGGATGTTACTGATATCAGAAAAACACCAAAGAGGCATCCAGTAGACTCAGAAAACATTCGAATAAGATGATCATGATGGAGCAGGGTTGCCAGAGCTAGGGAGAAAAAAAAAAACAACCCAAAAACAAAACAAGAAATTCAGTTAAATTTGAATTTCAGATAAGTGACAAATAATTTTTTAGTATAAGCACGTCCCAAATATTGCATGGGATCTACTTATACTAAAGAAAATTATGTGTTATACTGTGCCTACAATTCAAATTTTACTGGGCACCCTAAATTTTCTGGGAACCCTATGGGGGATATATTTTACTAAACATGAAAGTTAGTATATTAGGATTCATATTTTATGCTAAAAAAGAAAGGGACCTACATTGATGGTAACAGATACTTTGAGTGCTTGGGGCTTCCTCCTCTAGGGAAAGTTAGTTGTGTAATTTTATTTTAGAGTATCTGAATCATCAAAGTTTATCTGATTCTTCCAAAAGATACTTTGACCCATGTGCTTGGTTCCACACTTGCCTTCACATGCTGAGGACCAGGTAGGAAATAGAAACCATAAAGATTATAAATCGGAAAAGCTGGTAAAGACACGCAGAATCTCCCTCTCTTAATATTGAGCAAAATAATTTTTAAAAAAGTAAAACAGCAAAAATTTGGCTAGAAGTGGCCAAACAAGGAAAAGTACAAAACCTAATTCCATAAATTTTTTAAATTAGCAGCCAAGGAAATAAATAGAAAATTCTGGAGTAGCAAGGTAAGGTAAGCAGACCCTCACCACCCAGAAGCCTTGTTGTTAAGTCAATGAAATCCTCAGAATTTTCATTAATAACTCCCATGTTTGAAGGAAAAAAATAAAACACGAAGAACTGAGTTTTCTGTCTTTTTATTAGGAGATGGTGGAAATGGCTGCTGGGAAAAGATGAATGCAATGAAGGAAATGAAGAAGTAGACCTTTTCTCTGACAGTGAAGCTTCCCAGGCTCAACAGTAAGTTAGGGGACCAGTCCAAGGGCCAATATATCCCTCCACAGCAGTGGCATCCACCTCTGACTATGTGAAGTGAACCCTGGGATAGGAAATCGAACAATCTTAGAAGCAAGACTCTCCCCTTCTCATCATCCTGGGCCCTTAAGCTGTAAAAGAGTGGAATAAATAATTAGCTATCAAAATTTAGCTCAGAAGGGAAAATAACATTCTGTGAAACTTAGGAAGAGGCCAAGGAGATGTCACCTGCCTTCTGTTCAAGCAAAGATAGAACAGGCACAACACAAAGTATGGGTAGTGCTGCCTGCCTCAAGTATAAACATGATGGAAAAAAGCAAACAGCTATAAATAATTATACTTAAAGAAAAAAGAAAAAAACAGAAGGAAAAGAAGAAAGAGAACATGTAACAGATAAAAAAACTCCTTCTGAAAGAAAGCACAATTCAAGAAACGGAAAGAAATTACCCCAAATATTCTGAACTATAAAAAGTAAAAAAGTTAAAAGAACGTGAATTTAATCAAATAAGAACTCAAAGATAAAATGATTATGAAAAGGGAGCTATAGGTCTTAGAACACAAACTAAAGTCAGACAACACCATTATCAAGTAAATTACAAAGACAAATTACATAGCTGAAAACTGAAATACAATTTAAAAAGACTTTAATAAAAGAAGGCAGAAAAACAAAGTAATTAAAGCAAATAGAAAGACATTAATAGATATGGAGACTGTGGGAAAAACCTACTAAATTAATTCCTAATATTTCCTCAATATATTAATGCATAATAAGTTTAAACAAAACCAAGTGAAATAGCCACTAGTGCATAGCTCTAAGGAAGGTGTGGGTGATTTTCAGAACAAAAGAGGTTGCATAAGCATTTCACAGCAAGCCTCTGAGGCTCAGTTTTTCCTTAGGTAGGATGAGGCCACATTCTACGGGATGATGTTTCAGCAAGTACAGACCCACCAAGACTCCTAATAGGGATCCATTCCATACAGCTCTTTGTTCATTTCTGAGCACCACAGGTTTATCCCGAAATGTCAGTCCTGAGGATAGTCAGGAAAACAGGACTAGGAATACAAAGACTTGACTCTCCCCCTGACACTGGCAGTCATTCTATAACCATCAAACCTCTAAGCACCAGAGTTCTCATTGGTAAAATGAAGATATGAATAATTGTATTCAACTGTGTGCTAGGCTCAGTTTTTAACTGCTTTATGGGCATTAATCCTCAAGACAACTCCCCAAGGAAGTTAATTCTAAAACCACAAAAGATACCTATGTAGAGTTATAATTATTAATAACAAATAAATGAGCCTTAATTAAAAAAAAACAAGTTTACATAGGTGTGCTAAAGTCACCACATGAAGCCTTCTAATTAATTCAGTGACAACAACACTGAGTGGTTTGTTTAACATGCTCAGAGTGGCAGAATGCAAAACATTCATTCTTAGATGTGATGTCTGTCAGGAATCCAAGAATAATGAAGACCAATGTATTTAGAAATTGAAATGTGGAACAAGCTGCTATATAATTTGGTGGAGGATGAATATGTTATGAGCCAAGAGAGGAGATTTAGTTCCTGTAAACTTTCCAAATTAAAAAAAAATATATTAGGTAGTGTTTATCTTTAAATACTACAGAATAGAACCTTTCAGTTACTATCCTTCTATGACCCCTAAGCTTAGTGCTAATTCTTGAGCATTCCTGATTTCCACCGATTCCCTGCAAGGGTGAAAGGGGAGAAGACCCACACAGTATTCCTTCTGCCCCGCCAGCACCTGGTACATTTCCATGTTTAAGAAAACTGAGCAGAAATATGATGGAGGGGAAAGAAGTTTGGATCCAGGATTAAGCACAGAACTCGATATTTTTAGACATGTTACCAGGGGTTAAAAATGCACAATAACTGTGCTACCATCTTTTTTTCTTCTACAGTCAGAAACACAGAATTCTAATAATGAGCATTGAAAACTGTATATTCCAGGGTGGGCACGGTGGTTCACACCTATAATCCTAGCACTCTGGGAGGCCAAGGCGGGAGGATTCTTGAGCTCATGAGTTCGAGACCAGCCTGAGCAAGAGTGAGACCTTGTCTCTACTAAAAATAGAAAAATTAAATGGGCGTGGTGCTGCACACCTGTAGTCCCAGCTACTTGGGAGGCTGAGGCAGGAGGATCACTGGAGCTCAGAAGTCTAAGGTTGCTGTGAGCTAGGCTGACACCAAGGCACTCTAGCCCAGGCAACAGAGCGAGACTCTGTCTTAAAAGAAAGAAATAAAGAAAAAAACCCGCATATTCTAGAAAAACCATCCCAATAAAGAGATAAGAATTTTTATACTGCAACATAAGACCAAGAGTTTTGCGTGGCATGGTGAGCACTTAATAAACATTTGGTGGACAAGTGCATGTACAAGTGCACTAAGAGAAACGATGTCATTTTCAAAGAGGGAGGGAGGCTTCTGGGCACCACAGTAGGTGTTCCTTCCCCATAACTTAATAACTATCCATTATCATGGAATGGATCTAAGTCTTTTTTAAAAGAACCATATCTTCACTTCTAAGGTAATGCAGTTTCCAAAGTTTTGCTCCCTGTTCTGTGCTTAAGAAAAAATAAAGCATTTCCTTTTACTTGAACTAAACTTCTCTCCAGTTTTCACAACTTTTAATACACTAACACACATGGATATCTCAAAGGAGGAAATGGAGTAAGCAATACTTTCCTCCTTTGAGAGGAGGAGTCTTGTTAAAAAGGGAAACTTTTACAGAACTGAGCCTTTTGTGGAATAGCATTCTCTAGAAAGACTACAGAATGCTGAACTACTGGCTAAAAGACACACTTTTATTTAGTTAGTTATTTTAATTTTATTTTTTTAGAGACAGGGTCTCCTTGCTGTCGCCCAGGCTGGAGTGCAGTGGTCTGATCATAGCTCAGTATAACCTCGAACTGATGGGCTCAAGTGATCCTCTTGCTCAGCCTCCCGAGTAGCTGGGACTACAGGCATGCACCACCACATTCGGCTAATTTTTTAATTTTTTGTAGACACAGAGTCTCTCTATGTTGCTCAGGCTGCTCTCGAATTCCTGGCCTCAAAACATCCTCCTGCCTTGGCCTCCCAAAGTGCTACAATCCCCTGGGGAGTGTGGTGGGTGCTGAGGGAGACTCAACTCCCTGGATCCAAAAGAGCTTCACCCACCCAGGCCCCCTCCCAAGCTTCCTCACCTCTTTCTTACCTTCCAACCACAAGCATTCCTGCTTTGTACTCAGGAAGAACATTCTGAACTCTTCTTCATCCCCTGAACAAGCCAATCACCCTCCATGCCTCTGCTCAAGACAGAGATACCTCTGCTTAAAATGTTCCCTCTTCCTGCCTTCCACAATTCAAAAAACCCTACCTGCTTTTCAAGGGTCAGTTTTTCAAGGGCACTTCCTCTCTGAACATTTTCCCAGCCTTCCAAAGCCAGAAAACAGCCTTCTCTCCTCTGTTCTCCCACAATATTTTAGCCACACTAGTAAAAGATTCATCCCACTGTATTACAATTAGATGAGATCAGGGACACTAAGGGAGCATTGTTTATTTATTGTTGCAATTCTAGTGCATAGCAAATAGCAGGCCATAGATCCTCATTAACACGAAAATCAATTAGTGCATGCTATACACTCAGCATGGTGGGAGGCATAGGCAAAATCCTCTTTTGACCAACAGAGTCCCAATCAATCCATATTAGACTACTGGGAAGAATAACCGAATAACCGTCTTTATTTTAGCAGCACTTTCAATTCCACTGGCTATGAAATTTAAATACAAAAAAAAAACCAAAAAACAAAAACAAAAACAAAAAAAAACCACTTTCCCATCATTAATCTCAGACAGCTGGTTCACAGGCTTTAGATTCAAGGTGATTCTGTAATGTTCTATTCCTGGTCCAGCTAACCAGCTGCTGAAATTGCATCAGACAATTTCCTCTTCCAGCCCTAGGAGAACAAACATTACTGAGTGCAGGGTGTTAATAATACCTACAAAATCACTGACCATCTGATAAGAAATATAGAAATTGTTTTTCAAAAACTAGCTTGCAGAGAACTACAGCAGGGAACAAAGAGGAGACTGAAACTACATATTCTCATTTAAAAACAGCGTCATAAATCTCAGCCAAAGTAAACAGTTTAATTAACAAAAACAGCAAGCCAAATAGTAGGGCTGACAGTGCGAGCCTGTGATTTGGGCAACAGCACTGACATAAATGTGCTTTAAACCACAGCTATTGTCCTTTCCAAATGTTCTGCAAGAGTCGATATCTGTCCTTGGGGATCCAAGAACCCAGGGAAAGTCACTCTTAATCACTCACCCTTGAAAGGCTCTGAGTCTAAACGAATGAGAGTAAAAACGGGGACAAATGAAATCTAACACACAGCATTTGCTTGTAATATTTGGATTTACTCTGAAATTAAAATTTTATTTTATTTATTTATTTATTTTCATTATTTATTTTTTGCATGGGGGATTCTTCCAGTGAGGACCAGAAAACCTGCTAGGCAAATTCTAAAAGAGCCGTAACACTCTGAAATTAAAATTTTAAATTATCAAAATAATATATGCTCATAGAAAAAATTCAAATATGTACAAAATAAAAATTAAAAGTCTCCTTCCTAGGTTCACATGAATTGACAATCACTGACGTTGGGTTAACTGGCATTGAACTGATCACTGCTGAAGGTGGGAGATGGAGGCATAGGAGTTTGCTATACTAGTCTGTCTACTGTGGCATATGTTTGAAGTTTTCCTTGGCCTCTACTTTCCAAAGGAACCTAATATTAATAGTTGCTTATGTATTCTTGAAGGAATCTTACATGCAGGTATACATGCATGCCTATATATATATTTATACATTTTTTTCCATGAAATAGGATCATAGTACACATTTCATGTAGTTTTGCTTCAAGAAGATGCTTAAATTCTCCCAGCCTGATCAGAACAATAGAACAAGTACAGACAGAAATAGAAAGGGAAGAGGACTGGTTCACGTAAACAGAGCACAGGTGAGTCTGTAGAGCCAGAAGCAACTGGTCTCCGACAACACACATAACATGCACACACAATACGTCCAAAGCCGCAGCAACCACTTTATAAGGTGGTCATGCCAAATGTTCCACGAGCAACAGCTCTGTGAATAAGGAACAGTCATCAGTTTTGTACAGAGCGCTTCCAGGGCTCATGTCAAGTCAGTATGAAGCAAAGTCCCATGCAAGCTATGTGTCTTGTCACTGCAATGAACTGAGATGATAAACATACCCAGGAAGAAAGTGTGTTTCATTCTGAGTCTCATATATCACTTACTATGTTGAAATCAAGATGAAGGATATTAGCAGTTTGAGACAAAGTAACAAGCGTAAAACACCACGTTTGCTCATTTCTGCTTGCCAACTTAATTTCGCAAAGACCCTGACTCTGTGGCAATGTGCACCTCTTTGGAAAGATGCTTTGAAGGAAAACTAGGACAGAGCACATGGCCTCCCATGTCTCTTGCCTGAGTCTATTCTCCCAAAAAGATAAATAACCCTTGTCCTTGCCTTTTCCTACACATAAGATAACGTCGCATGGGGTTAGTGATTATGGTTCTTTAATCTATAACCAGATGTACTCTTACACCCACGCCTTGATATGATTCTGCTGTAGTGTAACTTCTGAACAAGTTTTATGTGATTTTGCACATACTGAACCTCCACCTGTACATAAGCAGTGGGCTGAAACCCTGTGCTGGAGCAGTCAGTCTGGTTCCCTAACAGGCTGCTCCCGGGCTACTGGCCTCAGTCTATAGTCCTCAGTAAGACTTCTGAATAGAACTAACTTTAACTTATAAGCGGGGGTGACATGATGGGTATATGTGGTCATAGCGGTATAACAGACTTTGGAGGCTCAGAAGGGGAGAGGCTGGGAGGGGAACGAGGGAAAAGAAATTAGCTATTGGGTACAACATATATCATTTGGGTGACGGGTACACTAAAAGCCCTGACTTCACCACTATGCAGTTAGTTCATCCATGTATCAAAAAACCACTCGGACGCCCTAAATATATTAAAATTAAAAAAAAACAACTTTAATTCCTTAAAATCTTGGCTTTTTTCTTTAGTTGACAGTGGAAATAATAACAGTAATATCTCACATCTGAATGGAGCCATAATGCACTAGGAGAGCTGAGCCTAATAATATCCCTGTGAGTCACGAAGGCAACGTCATATGAATTTGATAGACAAGGAAGGGAGTGCAGAAAAATTAAAATGACTTGCTCAAGTCATGTGTTTAATAAGGAGTAATGTCAGGACTTGAAGCTGGATCTTCTGATTTCTATGTTTAGAGAGTGCTTCGTGCCATCAAATGTTAAATGGCAGAAGCACCTGTCTTCTGCCTATTTTATGTTCAAAAAGGCTAAGGAGGAGACAACATTATAGTTATATTAAAGTGCCATGATAAAGGTGGGAATTTATGCAATTTATACATCATACAGAGACTACTACCAATAGAAATAGAGATGGGGCTCATAGAAGTTGTCACCTGGTCCTCATGTTTGCATGGAGCCAATGTTGAATGATTCAGATGACACTCCTGGGGGGCAGGAAACAGCTCCGGTGACAGACTCCTTTCCAGAGAGCATCAGCCCACGTGGGACATATAACAAACACTTTTTAATTATGTGTACATAAAAGTTCATGAGGTCCTTTCAATCTCTCATCTCATCCTTGAGATAGGCAGTAAGTACAAGGTCACGATGGGAAGGTCCCTAAGTCAGCCTTCCTTGTCGCATCAGACTTGAGATTTTCACTTAATTCTTCCTCCATGTAAGCTCTTTCCCAAGAGGTCTCCTGTTCAGAAGGAACCAAGAGCGACTGCATCGACATCTCTAGCTCTGATCTGTTCCTCTGATGAGTCAGAAGAATGGTGTTCTTCCTGCTTGCAAAGTGCCTTTCCAAGGAGCACAAAGATTCTTTTTTTTTTTCCCCAAACAGGTCATTATTTGTTTACAGATCACACCTAGGAGTATTAGGCCTCTAAATGCCATTTTACAGGTGAAGAAACAAGCCCAGAATGGTTCAGGGAACGTGCTGAGGACAACAGAGTGACTCACAAAACCAGTTCTGGTTACTGCATCACTAGTCCTTGCTGTGTTGGTAAAGGACTGGGGCCACACACTCCCTGCTCTGTGGTGGCTGCTTCCAATCGTGGTCCCCTATCCCTGTTGTACCCTCTGTCATGAGAGGATGCTGCGGCCTGGCTCCTTCCTTCCACAAACACAGGGGTTCACTCTTCACTTAGAACAGGGGCTCTCAAACAGGGACATACATCGTGGCCCTCCCTTCATCCCTGGTCCCCATGATCAAGCACACTGACAATAATTGTTGTAATTCAGGAGGCAGTGAGTGGGGGAAAAGAAAAAAGAGTATAGCTTCCAGGTAAAACTAAGGGGCTCAGTTGC
The DNA here is from genome assembly GCF_020740605.2 of Lemur catta. Lineage (NCBI taxonomy): Eukaryota > Metazoa > Chordata > Mammalia > Primates > Lemuridae > Lemur > Lemur catta. The sequence goes on from NC_059136.1 coordinate 41,932,634, forward strand.
ATTAGTCAGCAAATTAACTTCCTGCCACCCTCACTCACTATTCCTCATTCACTCAGAGCAGAGCTGTAGAGTCAGACAGCTGGGATTCAAATCCAAGTTCCATCCATCATTTGCTGAGTAACTTTGGACAAAGCATTCAACTTCTCAGTGCCTCGATTTTCTAATCTGTAAAATGAGAAGGATACAGCGTGTCTGTCAGGGTTATTGTGAGGATTAAATGAGGGACTCTGTGTAAAGTGCTTAGCACACGATAACCTATCAATAAACATCAACTCTTACTCCTGTTATTATTATGCAATATATTTCATTGTCAGATTTTGCCAGAAGCACCATCAAGAAACCACCAAATACTCATTTCAGTTATTTTTTAAAACAAATGTAGCCCGGAGTCAAGGAACAATGAGGGTGGGCTGGCAACTACTGGAGAGAGTTGGCAGTTCTTCTGTCTTAAAGGATTAGAAAGAGAGCCCTGTAGATGGAGTGGTAGGCTAAAGCAGACAGAAGTTAAGGTGAGATGGGAAAACTGAGACAGAGAAGTTAGGCGACTTGTTCCTAACCCCAAGCTGGGATTTAAACCTTGACCTTCTCCTGCCTGTTAACCAGAATATTTGTTGAGCTCCACTGCGGGAACAGAGGTTTCTAATCGAATGCTTCATCCAGGAGTGGCCCACTAATGAGAGAGCTGGCCTGGATTCTGTTTGCAACAGCCTTGCAAATCTTTTCTGGTAACACCCAGACTGTATTCACTCTTCAGAAAGGCACTGTAAGCAAACATTTAGTGTTGGAAACTGGAAACTTTTTCCCTGAAAAGAAAACAGTCTCAGGGCCAATTTTAGACAAAGAAAAAATACATAGAAGGCTCAAGTACAAAAATATTATTTATAATAAATAATGAAAACACAGAAGGCTGGGCTCTGCCTCTTATGGTTTCTAATCCAAGAGGTCTGGGGTGGGCCCAAGAATTTCATTTTTGCAAAGCACCCAGGTGATGCTGATGAAGCTGATTAGGGGCCACACTTTACAAACCACTGGTTAGAAGGAAACAGAGTCAACATCATGTTAAGGAAAAAAAAGAAGACGATGGGAGGAGGGAAGGCAGAGGGAAACATGGGCATCAGGTGAAGGCTGATCAAGCAGATCTACACCAGGCAGGGTGTGGTCAAGGTGGGACATAGGCTTCCTCACCCTGCATGCTCTGGGCACTGGAATGCCCTTCTCAAGGAATCAGGAACCCTCCCTGGGTCTAAGGCCTACACATTGCAAAAACCATAAAAAGCTGAAAAGTGAACTAATTTTGACACCAGTCTTAGGGTGTAATCTTTAGGGTCCCTCCTTCCTTTCAATGTATGTCCCTGCCTGCTTCCTGACACTCACTCCTCTTTGAGCAGGAGCTTGGCCTTCCTTTCCCATATAAAGCATAAGAGATTGCTTCTCTGCCTTTTGGCTAAGATCAAGTGTATTATCTGTTCTTATGAGTTTAAAAAGCATAAGAGGCTTTTTTTTTCTTTTTTTTACATTTCCAAGGCTGCCCATCTGAAAGAGGCTTTTTAAAGACAGTTCTTTGAGGAAGAAGTGACAAGTTCACTCATATAAAATGCAATCAGTTAATCAGCTAATATAATTGATTACATCCGTTCCTATTTTGAGGGGGAAGAAATCTAAATTAGGAAGCCTCAAGATTTAGAAGGAGGCGGAGTTTGTCCCACTGCTGGGAAAGGACTCATAAAGGTGAAGCTAGGGCGTGCTAAACTGACTTGACAATTGTCCACGCCTTGGTGGGACAACAGAAGCCAGGTGCTGTGTTGTCTCTAGGAGGAGTCAGGACACCTAAACTGCAGAGTGTGCACTTCTGCTCTAGGTAACGTGGCCTGGGGGATGTTTCTTAACACAATTAGAACCTCAGCTTCCTGATCTGGAAAATGAGGAAGCTGACTAAAGTTATCTCTAAAATCTTTCAACTCTAACTTTAGGGACACCCTGGTGAGCCTTGAGAAAGAAAAACCTTTTATCTGAGGAATGCAAGCCTCTTTAAATTATCAGGCCTAGAAGGGCATTTAAGATGGAACAGCAGTCACGTCCCACTCCCCCTTGAGCTAAATATTAATAATTACCTCTTGCAGCCACTTGCTATGTGGGCTCTAGACTGACTCCAAGTAGCCTTACAATGCCATCTACCCTATAGTTCAAAAATGTATAAGCCAATCACTAACGAAGGTGGTTTCTATAAACTAATGAGAATTCCTGACAACAACTTTTGTAATCAGTGCCTCTCCAGAGTCTTTAAAAACTTGAGCCTCTCTTTTGTTCTCTGGAGCGCTCCCTAAGGCAACTGTCCTTAAACAATATTCTGATCTTTTTGATTATTTTAGGTTGACAGCCTCCAGGGTAAATCCTCACTCACAAGATCAAAATAGAACAGACCATTTGGGGCACATTTTGTACTGAAAAGATCTACCACAAACCACAAGGCCAGGGAGCACAAAACAGCAAATTTCATTTCCTTTGGGCTTCCAAACAAGGATGAACATATTAAAGTGAATCTTGTGCTAAGCATGCTGTACAAACACCGTCTAGGGTTACAGTCATCTATTTTCAGCTCACAGGACAGATGCTGAAGCTGCCAAAGTGCCACAGGCTTTGGGTGTTGCACGTCTCCAACATGAGCACAGACAAGGTTTCTCTGGGTTTAAAAATATTTCAAGAGTCTTCAGAAGTGTTATCAGGGACGTTTGCAGCTATAGAGGAGGCTGCTATCAGTTAAAGGGCTCATAAAAAATTTCTCAGCCAAAATGCATTTATTGATTCCCAAATGCATACTTGACATAGCTTAAACAACTGTTCATGCTGGGCTAGTTTCTGTAGTCAAGGACCAGGCAACAGCAACAGGTGTGGTTTCTTCCAAATGAAAATGTTGTATCCTATATGAATAGGATGTATGGATGTGTATACCAGTCAGTGTCTCCGTAATATGTTAAAAATCAATCTATTCAACATTATTTTCCTCTTCTTCTGTGTACTCTGTTTTAGCCAAATGTGTTGCCTTCCTTTCTGCCTCTGTCCCTGTATTTATGTTATTTCCTTTCCAGAATATGTTCTCTCTCTTTTCCTATCTGTCCACCAAACTCTAGCATCCCTCAACCTTCTTCCACGATGTCTTCTCTCATCTAGCAGATAATGATCCAGTTCTCTTGACTTTTCCATGATCTATTTTCTACAATGCTCATTTTTATCCATATGTTGTTTTGTATTACTTTATTCTTATTTGCATTCAGTCTCTTTTCAACTATACTACAAATTTGATGAGTAAAAAAATGATCTCATTCTTCTTTCATAAAGTATGGGCTAAAGAAAAAGAACACTCAGTATAAGGGGGTTTGGATTTTCATCTTCGTTTAAAGCTGGACAGAAAGAAACCATTGCACAGGACAAATTGCAAATCTCAGGCCTCTGGTGTTGGGCCGTTTGGTGGCAGGTGAACATAACTAGCAGCACTTCAAAGTGTTTCTGCCATCACCTTTCTATTAATATGATGGAGCATTTGGCTCACCTGGGTGTCTGGTTGTGCTGAATAAGAAATGTTAAATAATTCTCCCTTCAGGAAGAGACATGCTATCCTTCACAGACTGTGTATACAGCAGGGGGCTGAGCTTGGTTTCAAGCTCAGTCTGCTGTCAGGATCCAGGCAGGTCTGGACAGGTGTGGCTCGGGCTGGTGGACAAGGCCCTTCAGGAGTCAGACCACTAGACAGGAGGGAAGTTGGTAGAAGGCCACAGTATCTGGTCAGTCCCAAAGCCCAAACTGAAGGTGCTCATGTTCATTAAAGTTCTGTGAGATGTGGGCAGAGGCAACTCTGCTGTGTTGAAAAGGGGACAGAGCACATACAAAAAATAAAAGAGAGAATCCTAAGAGCCTCAGAGGCAGTGATAGAAACATGTATTAACACAAACACTAGGAAACAAAAAAGGTCACAGAAAGAACTGTTGAGAAGTATCTCAAACCACTCCACAGTAAGCATTTTGGAGGTTATCGCTTAAACATACTCATTACATGTATACCCAAATGTTTAGACCCAGTGTAGACATCATATATACTTGGTATGGTGATTTATTTTTAATGACTAACAGAATGTAAGTTAAAATGAAGCCTGAATGAAACTCAAAAAACTTAAAAATTTATATTTCACTAATGACCATGTATAAAACAAAAAGGTTTCTCAGGGCTACAGAATAAAATGCTATTTCACCTATCTGATACCACCCTCAGGAAAAACATCTTAGACTCAACTGTCAGACATAGCCAGTGAAAAGCAGCTTCTGGTAATCTATATATTGGCTTATTCTAGGTTTATATTTTCCCTTTCTTAGCATAGTTGCTCTGACTCTTGCTGGTATTCAATACATTTATAGTCAAATTTTCAGGCTACCTGTTTGCCAAGGTAGTCCCTAAATATACTTGGTATATGTTTGCATTTAACAAGGCTTTGGTAGATACAACTTCATATATCCAGAGTCACACCCTTCTGGGTCCCCAGGTCACTTAAACTATTTGAGGATCAGAGAAAAGAGAAAAGGGGCCAAGGCCATTGGTCAAAGCCAAGAGAGAATTATGCCAAGTGTGAGAAAGAAAGACTATAGGTGGTAAATTCAGATTTTCTATATATTTGAGACGTAATGATGTTCTACATAATAATAAATCCACATTTCATGTGCTTAGCACATTATGGCTTATAAATTACTTACACACACTTCATTTTATTTGATTTTTCAACAACCATGTGAGGTAGTTAGGCAAGAGAGACAATTAACCACTGTTTACAGATAAGAACAAGGTTTACTCTGGTGATTGGAAGTGGTCACTAATATTTTCCAAGTGGCATAGCCACCTATAGCACCTAGAACTTAAGATTTATCACTTACCAAGACTCACACTTGAAAGAGTATATTCAACCTCATTAATGAAAATATTTCTGCATGGTTGCAATTGGTAACACAATGGTTTTCTCTGTGGTGTTGTTTTGTATATTCATATCTTTAATGGCTCCTCCATCATTTTATAAGCACCCCAAAGACTCTGTTTTCTCTATAACTCCCTAGTCTGCTATGGTAGGTGGGCAAGTATTCAAACCCTGCTGATGATTATATAAAAAAATCTGAAAACTTACCAGCCTCTCTTTAGAGTCCCAAGAATGCCAAGCATGGTTCCAAACACCTGTGGCTACTTATGAATATAGCACTCATTAAGCCAAAGACAGTATCTTCTAAAGATAGCTAGCAACCAAAGATCTCATCAGCTTTCTGCCACATTCTCCTGACAGCTGTCATTTGAACTGGAGTGGCACTTGGCAATAGCTAAAATGTCACACTCTATTATTAATAATTAGGCTACCAGAGGCAAGGTAGGGAAGCCAAAAGGGGACTCTTTGGAAATCATTAAGATTCTAGAGAGCCTTTGAAAGACTTTTCTTAATTTAACATAATCACACTGCTGCACCTGTCTCCAATATCTTTCCATCCAGGATTTGTTTTATTGTGTGAGATGTTAGGAAGCAAAACCAACATGACACACTCTCACTCCAGGCACCAAGAAGTAAACGATAACTTGTGTTCTGAGAATTAGAGGGCTGTCTGTCATGGTTTTGAAATAAGGCCTTGGCATCTACTTTAGCCTAGGGCTCTGTGTCTTGGTGACTCTGATTTACGTCACAGTTACATCTGCTGTGGAAGATTCTAATAAGATAACTATCTGATTTGTTTCTCCCAGAAACTTAAAATGCCCTAAAAATCAGTTCCCATTTATCTGACTTGTAACTTTCCCACTGACTACACGGTAAAGGTCAGGGACAAAAAGCTTGATTCAATAGCAACTCACGTTCTCAATTTCTTTTTTTAAGGGGAGAGTTGCAGACAAGGGGAACCAGCCCAGAATAAGAGGTGTTAAAACTAAAACAATGATGAAACATGCATTTTAATAAAGAGACATAAATCAAATCACAGAATAGGAGTTTGCATTAGTTTGATTATAGGAAAACAATGGTGTGAAGGTAATCAATACAATTCATTGGTGGACATAAGCTATTGAACAAATCAAACACCATGGCTATGTTCAGAGAATCATAATACTTTATAATACTTTCTGGATTATCATGGTTATTTCTAAAACTCTTTTCCACAAAAAAGAATAACCTTTCTTCCTCCAGTCTTTCTCCTGTTTTCTACCACAATATTTTATTTGCTGCAATGACCTCATCATCCAGTTCCTTAAATCTTAGCCTGACAATGTTTAATGTGGCCCAAGAAGGATGGGGAAGCTCTCACCCCAACCAAACTCAGCCAGTGAAACTTTCCACAATGAATCATGTACCAATGGGTAAAATCTAGGCATCACATTGGATGTGCAATGAGTTCCAGTATATGTGCTTCTGGTGTGAATATCATTCCCTGAGAATAAATTCCACTTGTTTTTGTAACACATGATTATATTTGAGTTCTATGTTACAGTAAATCTGTTGCACTTTTACTTAAATTAATATTACATTTATTTTTCATTTCTTGAATACACAAGCTAAGGTCAGAAGTGCACATTAGGAGTAAAACTCAAATGTGTCATCCAGGAACTCCTCCCACTCTTCATTGAACACCGGAGTTCCCAGCAGAGGAGAACAGGTATACCACTAAGCTATCTGTCTTAAGCTGAGAAAAGAAAATTCAGATGAGAAGGAACCAGCATATGAACTTTCGCAACATGAAAAAACAGGCTGTTTTGACACCCTCAAAAGATCATAATAGTTCTCAAGCAAACGACTCTAACCAAAAGAAAATTGTTGAAATGTCAGATATGGAATTCAGAGTGTGGATCATAAGTAAGATCAATGGGATTGATGAAAAAGTTGAAAACAAACACAAAGAAACAAAAAAATAATAATAATTCAGGACACAAATGAAAAATTCACTAAAGAGATAATACACAAAAAAATATAACACAACTTCTAGAAGGGAAAGAGTCATTTAGGGAATTTCAAAATACAGTAGAAAGTTTTAACAACAGATTAGATCAAGCAGAAGAAAGAATTTTAGAGCTTAAAGACAAGGCTTTCAAATTAACCTAGTCAGTCAAAAATGTAGAAAAAAGAAGAATGAACAATCTCTGCAAGAAATATGGGACTATGTAAAGTGAATGAATATGAGAATAATAGGTATCCCTGAGGGAGAAAAAGAAACAGCAAAAAGATCGAAAAGCTATTTGAGGGTAATTGAGGAAAAATTCCCTGGTATTCCTAGGAATTTAGACATGCAGATACAGGTAGTAGAATACCTGGAAGATTCATGGCAAATAGGACATCACCAAGGCACAAAGTCATCAGTCTGGTCAAAGTCAAAGTGAAGGAGAAAATCCTGTAAGCTGTGAGACAAAAAGCATCAAGTAACTTAGGAAAACCATTAGGCTAACAGCAAACTTCTCTCAGCAGAAACCTTATAAGCCAGAAGGGATTGGAGTCCCATTATTAGTCTTTTTAAACAGGATAAATGCCAGCCAAGAATTTTGTATCCTGAAAAACTAAGTTTCATAATTGAAGAAGAAATAAAGTCTTTCCCAGACAAGCAAATACTGAGATAATTTGTTACCACTAGACCTGCCTTACAAGATATACTTAAAAGAGCACTATACATGGAACAGAACAATCAATATCCACCAGTGTAAAACCAATGAAAACTTAAAACTCACAGCTCTTATAAAACGGTAACACAAGGGAGAAAACAAAGCAACTAGGCAACAACATGATGAACAGAAGAGTATCTCACATATCAACACTAACATTGAATGTAAACAATCTTAATAGTCCATTTAAAATACATAGATGGGCTGAATGGATTAAAAAACACAACCCAAATATATGCTGTCCCTAAGAAACCCATTTAACTTGCAAAGATTCACATACACTCAAGGTAAAGGAGTGGAAAAAATATTCTACACAAAGAAACTAAAAGCAAGCAGAAGTAGCTATTCTCATATTAGATAAAATAGACTTTAAATCAATAATAGTAAAAAAAGACAAAGAAAGTCATTACATAATGATAAAGGGAGCAATTCAACAAAAAGATATAAAAATCCCAAATACATATGCACCTAACACAGCTCTCAGATTCATAAAACTAATTCTACCAGATCTAAGCAAGGAAATAAACAGCAACATTATAATACCTGGGGACTTTAACATTCCACTAACAGAACTGAGGAGATCATTGAAGCAGAAAATCAACAAAGTAACACTGGACTTAAATGGGATTCTAGAACAAACGGACCTAACAGATATTTACAGAACATTTTACCAAAAAACTGCAGAATACATATTTGTCTCATTAGTACAAGGGAATTTTCCAAGATAGATCATATGTTAGGCCACAAAAACGTTATCTCCACAAAATCAGAAAAATCAAAATCATACCATAAATCTTCTCAGACCACAGTGGAATAAAACTAGAAATTAATTCTAAGAGGAACACTCAAAACTACATAAATACATGGAAATTAAATAACCTGCTGCTAAATGATCCTTGAGTTAATGAAATCAAAATGGAAATCAAAAGATATTTCAAATTGAATGACAAAGAGAACACAAGCTTTCAAAATCTGAGATACAGAAAAAGCAGTGGAGAGAGGAAAGTTTATAGTCTTAAATTCCTATATCAAAAAGCCAGAAAGATCACAAATTAACAACCTAATGTCATACCTCAATGAACTAGAAAAAGAAAAACAAACTCAAAGCTAGCAGAAGAAAAGAAATAACAAAGATCAAAGCTAAACTAAATGCAATGGAAATGAAACAAACAAAACAAAGGATCAACAAAACAAAAAGTTGGCTCTATGAAAACATACAAAATCGATAGACCACTAGCTAGATTAACCACAAATAGAAGAGGAAGGACTCAAATAAGCTCAATCAGGAACTAAAAAGTAAACATTTAAAATGATAACACAGAAATACAAAATATCATGCATGACTACTAAGAAAACCTCTATGAACACAAACTAGAAAATCTAGGGGAAATGGGTAAATTTTTGGAAACACACAACCTCCTAAGTTTGAATCAGGAAGAAACAGAAATTCTAAACGGACCAATAACAACTGGCAAGATTGAAACAGTAGTAAAAAATCTCCCAAAAATAAAAATCCCTGGATCAGACCAATTCACAGCTGAATTCTACTGGATCTACAAAGGAAAACTGGCACTCATTCTGCTGAAACTGTTCTATAATATTGAGGAGGAGGGAATCCTCCTTAACTCATTCTACAAAGCCTGATACGAAAGCCAGGAAAAGACATATTTAAAAAGGAAAATTACAAACCAATATCCCTTATAAACATAGAAACCAAAATCCTCAACAAAATACTAGCAAACAGAATCCAACAGCATATTGAAAATAATTCTCCATGATCAAGTAGATGCAAGAATGGTTCAATATATGCAAATCAATAACTGTGACTTACCATATAAACAATTAAAAACAAAAACCATATGATCACCTCAACAGATGTACAAAAGCATTTGATAAAATCCATTACACCTTCGGGGTAAAAACCCTCGACAAACTAGGCATAGAAGAAAAATATCTCAAAATTATCAAAGCCATATATGACATATCCACAGCCTATATCGTACTAAATGGAGTAAAATTTAAAGCATTCCCCCTAAGAATCAGATAACGATGCCCACTGTCACCACTTCTATTTAACATAGTGCTGGAAGTCCTAGCCAGAGCAATCAGGCAATAGAAAGAAATTAAGGGCATCCAAATTGGGAAAGACCAGGTCAAACTATCCCTGTTTGCCTGGGATATGATTTTATATCTAGAAAACCCTAAAGACTCTACCAAAAGACTCCTACAATTGATAAATAAATTCAGTGACATCTCAGGAAGCAAAATCAATGTATACAAATCAGTAGCATTTGTATATACTAATAAGAGACAAGATGAGAGTCAAATCAAGAACTCAATACCATTTACAATAGCTGCAAAGAAGTCCAGGCACGGTGGCTCATGCCTGTAATCCTAACACTCTGTGAGGCTGAGGAGGGAGGATCGCTTGAGCCCAGGAGTTTGAGGTTGTGGTGAGCTGTGATGATGTCACTGCACTCTACTCAGGGCAACAGAGTGAGACTCTGCTCCAAAAGAGGAAAAATAAAAATAGCTGCATAGAAAATAAAATACCTGGGGATATACTTAACCAAGGAGGTGAAAGATCCCTACAAGGAGAACTACAAAACACTGATGAAAGAAATCATAGATGACACAAACAAATGGAAAAACATCCCGTGTTTACGGATTGGAAGAATCAATATTGTTAAAATGTCCATACTACGCAAAGTGATTTACAGATTCAATCAATTCTCATCAAAATACCAATATCATTTTTCACAGACCTAGAAAAAATAATCCTAAATTTCATATGGAACCATAAAAGAGCCTGAAAAGCCAAAGCAATTCTAAGCAAAAAGAACAAATCTGGAGGCATTATATTACCTGACTTCAAAGTATACAAGGCTATAGTAACCAAGACAGCATGGTACTCGTATAAAGATAGACACATAGACCAATGGAACAGAAATAGAGAACCCAGAAATAAAGCCATATAGCTATAACCAACTGATTTTTGACAAAGCAGACAAAAACATACACTGGGAAAAGACAGCCCTATTCAATAAATTGTGCTGGGAAAATGGGATAGCCACATGCAGAAGAATGAAACTGAATCTGTATCTCTCACCATATACAAAAATTAACTCAAGATGGATTAAAGACTTCAGTGTAAGACCTGAAACCATAAAATTCTAGAAGAAAACATAGGAAAAACTCTTGTGGACATTGGCTTAGGCAAAGAATTTACAACTAAGACCCCAAAAACAAATATAGCACAACGACAACAACAACAACAAAAATAAATAAGACTTAATTAAACTAAAAGGTTTCTTCACAGCAAAGGAAATAATCAACAGAGTAAACAGACAACCTATAGAATGGGAGAAAATATTCACAAATTATTCATCTGACAAAGGACTAATCTCTAGAATCTACAAAGAACTCAAACAAATCAGGAAGAAAAAAATAAATAACCCCATCAAAAGGAGGGCAAAAGACATGAACAGATGTTTTTCAAAAGAAGATAGACAAATGGCCAAGAAAAATATATGTGAAAAAATGTTCAACATAACTAATCATCAGGTAAATGCAAATTAAAGCCACAATGTGATACCACCTTAGCCCGTCATGATGGCCATTAATAAAAATCAAAAAACAACAGATGTTGGGGCGGATGCAGTGAAAAGGAAATGTTTATACACTGTTGGTGGGAAAGTAAACTACTACAACTTCTATGCAAAACAGGATGGGGATTCCTCAAAGAACTAAAAGTAGACCTACAATTCTATCTAGCAATCTCACTACCAGGGATCTGCCCAAAGGAAAAGAAGTCTTTTTATTAAAAAGACACTTGCACCTTAATGTTTACCACACGACAATTCACAATTGCAAAGGTATGGACTCAATCTAAGAGCCCATCAATTCATGAGTGGATAAAGAAAAGGTAGTGTATATATATATATATCATGGAGTACTACTCAGCTTTTGTGGTAACTTGGATGGAACAGAAAACCATTATCCTAAGTGAAATATCTCAGGAATGGAAAAACAAATATCACCTGTTCTCACTTATAAGTGGAAGCTAAACAAGGGGTACATATGGTCACAAAGTAGTGTAATGGACATTGAAAACTAAGAGAGGGGGAGGAGGCAGAGAGGGATAAAAATCTACCTACTTGTGCAATGTACACTATTCTGGTGACAGGTACACTGAAAGCCCTAACTTCAGCTTTACACAATTCATCCACGTAACAAAAAAAAAAACACTTGTACCCCCTGAACCTATTGTAATTAAAAAAAACAAAAACAAAAACAAAAGGAAACCAAGGAAGATAAAGTTTCAACTAGCAGATTTGACCAATAGGACCAATGTTAAAATGGATTCAAGTAGATGGATAAATAAAAATAGAGCAAATTGCTATTACAAAGTCAAAAAACAAAACCACAAAAACTACCTGGGCTCAAGTGATCCTCCCACCTCAGCCTCCCAAATAGCTGGGACTACAGGCAGGCACATGCCACCACAACTGGCTAACTTTTCTATTTTTTTTTTTTTGAGATGAGGTCTCTCTATGTTGCCCAGGCTGGTCTCGAACTCCTGGCTTCAAGAGATCTTCCCTCCTCAGTCTCCCAAAGTGCTAGGATTACAGGCATGAGCCCACCATGCCCAGTTTCAAACATCTAATTTCTGTGAATGATTCCTTGGGTATTCTAGCCACCTAGGCAAGAAGTCTTTGACTAAGAGCTCCTTAATGACAGAAATCGGGTCTTAGTCCTTTCTTTGTATTCCCAGCACTGGCATAGTGTTGATAGGAGCTCAGTAAATGTTTCTTATGCTAAAATTGCTTTCATTCTCTATGTTCCATCTGTCTTCAAGTCCTGTTGCTAACATCTTCAAAATACCCCTTGATTCGCCTTCATTCCAAAACCACTTTTCTAGTCCAGAGCCTCCTCATTTAATCTCTGGAATTCCACCACTCTTCCACTACATAGCTGCTGCCCAACTAACTTCTCCTGCTCAAGGACATTGTATTCCCACTGCTGGGAACTCTGTCCTTCTTCCCCCAGCTTCTGTAACACCTACTCATATTTCTTCATGCTCCATCTCCCCGTGAACCCATTTCCTTCTTTTCCAGGTCACAGGGATTTCTCATTTTAAAACTGTTGCTTCAGTTCTCCATGGTTCTTGGCAATCATGAGAGAGAGAACAAAAAAAAAGAAAAACCTCCGTTTTTTTCCACCTCTACTCACATCACACCTCTGTGACCACACTGATAATGGGGGGTGAGGGTGGGCCATCCCCACACACCAAGCAATTTTCCAACAGACACAGACACAACTGGTATCCTGTAACTCAATTCCATTCTGACACCATCTACGTAGAGATAGCGTTAGATCCCATAGGTTGAGGGCTCAGTCTCACAAGAGTGCCCCTACTTCAGATGCTAATTGCAAGTCTAGGCCTCAAGTATGTCTGACCTATTGGCTACAAACCAGGGTTCCCATGACCCCCTCCTTGGGTTCGATTGGGTTTGATTAATTTGCTAGGAAGAATCACAGAACTCAGGGGAACACTTATTTACTTTTACTGTTTTTTTTATGCAGGACATTACAAGGGATACTGATGAACACCTAATGAAGAGACAGATAGGGCAAGGAATGGGGGCTGGGGCTTGGAAGCTCCATCCGCTCTCTCTCGGCCTGCCACTCTCCCAGCACCTCCACATGTTTGGTAACCTGGAAGCTCATCAAATGTCAGTGCAGGAGTTTTTGGTTTTTTTGAGACAGAGTTTCACTCTGTTGCCTAGGCTAGAGTGCCATGGCATCAGCCTAGCTCACAGCAACCTCAAACGCCTGGGCTCAAGCGATCTTTCTACTTTAGCCTCCTATGTAGCTGGGACTACAGGTGCTCACCACCATGCCCAGCTAATTTTTTCTATTTTTAGTAGAGACGTGGTCTCACTCTTGCACAGGCTGGTTTCCAACTCCTCAACTCAAGCAATTCTCCTGCCTCAGCCTCCCAGAGTGCTAGGATTGCAGGCGTGAGTCACCACACTGGTCTTGTCCAGGAGTTTTTATAGAGCTTGATCTCCAGCCCACCGACAACTTCTCCTGGAGGTTGGTGGGTGGGGATGAAAGTTCCAACTCTCTAATCCTCTAATCTCTAGTTTTTTCAGGTGACCAGCCCCACCCAGAGGCTATCTAGGGGTTCCACCCTAAATCACCTCATTAGCATAAACTCAGTTGTGATAGTAAGGGCTTTTTTTTTTTTTTAACATGGACACTCCCATCACTTCCAAGGGTTTTAGCTCTGCCAGGAACAAGGGACAAAGACCAAATATATTTCATATTATACTACAGCAATATTTTGTTCAACTGCCCTCTATTGATTCATGGATTCTTTTTCTTTACCAAAAAAGCCATCTCCCTGAGGGCAGGAATCATGCCCTCTATTTCTTGATATCTTGTTCAATACAAGAAAGAGCTCTCAATAAATATTTATAGGCTGATTAAAGATAAACTATTACAAGCAGGCATACACAAAAAAATTATTCTGGGAGGAAAGGATGAAAAAGGATATATCCAGGTTTCTTTGAAGTTTGGTAAAGAAATCCATGCCCTCTATTTCCCTGAAAAGCCTCAAATTACCTAATCCATAATAAAATATTAATTGCACTTAATAAGAAAAATGTTCTCATACACTGCCTTAAACCTTGTTCAAATCCATCTATTAACTGGAAGGCAGTGTCACAGACCAGACCCTGTGTTTTATTTGCTGCCATGTAAAAAAGACCGTTCTGTTGCTACAACATCACAGACCCCCGGATTCAAAAGTCAAACAGAAAAATATGCTTTTGATGTTGTTATCATTACCAGTGAGAGCCATGGTGGGAGGAAGAATAGCCCTCTCCTCTCTGCCTGCTTATACAAGGGCTATTTACCATTTTGATAGGCCTTTCATCTGTGCCATGTGTGTCACAATATCCCTTTTATTAATTACCACAAGCACCATGCAATGTGCAGGAATATTACTGGCTCTCTGTTGAACAACACAAATGCCCTCAGAAGACACAGAGAAATTATGTGAGGGACTTAACTGCCCTGAGATAAACAGTAAGGGTTAGAGCTTGAACTCAAAGCTCTGGTGTCCTGCTTAAAGCCCTGGGAAAACCTATTAAGGCCTTCCTTCAATAAAGCGTAGGAAACATTCATCACCCGCTCATCATTTCAGGCTTATGGTCCAGCAATACTGAAAATCAACTCAATCCAACAAATATTTATTGGGTGTCTAGTAACGCTGGACACTGTGCTAGACACAGAGTGTACAGCAGTTAATCTGACAGGCCTGGCCTCCCTCCTAGAGTGACCTATAAAGGAGGAGCCTAGGACCATCCATTGGGATGTAGCTAGAAAATATCACAATGTCTACATTTATCTCATCCTTAAAAGGATTTTTAAATTTTTCCTTTTTTGTGTATATTTATGATATACATAATACATTGATTGGTACAGTAGTACATGTGTATAATTGTTAAATTAACATGCCCATATTGGGGGAAACCTATGCTAAAAATATTTTTATAGATAGAGATGGGAAAGCAGAAACATTGGAAGGCCAATGGATGACAAGACTGTTTGGACGTTCCTGAACGTGCCATGCCCTTTCACACTTCCAGGTCTTTCTATTTGCTATTGTCTCTGCCTAAGGTGTCTCTCCCTTTCCCCACCGTACCCCTAGTCAAAGCCTTCAAACCCAGCTCAGCTGTCACCTGCTTGAGGAAGTCCTGTCTATTCCTCTCCCCCAGGCGGACTGTGTCCCTTCCACCCAGAGCTCCACTGCACCTTGTATACGCTTGTACTGCAGAAATTATCACGCTGGGTGTAGTTGTCTGTCCACGTTTTCATCTCTAGCTGTAGCTGCCTGGAAGCTCTGGCTGTGAGCTCCGTGAGGGCAGAATTCCAATGGTTTACATCTTGTTCCCAAGGGCTAGCGCCATGCCTGGCACATAAGAGACTCTCCCAGTTTCTGTGAAAAATGTAGTCACAATTTTTTCTAATTGCAATGGACTTGAAGAGAACTGAAGTTTCACACAGCCAGTCAAACAGAATGCATTTCACATCCTTCTTTCTCCCCCTGTGGAGGGGCAGAGGTGCTTTGGGGAGTGGGGAAGAAGGTTCATGCTCAAGGTGGTAGCCTACAACCCCCGTTAGGTATAAAAATTATAGCTGGGAGGTCAGAGCGCTACACATTTTAAATTTACCAGTGAGGGCTGCCCAGTTTCAATCCTGAATTAAAGATGGCGACTAAGCACTGCTGGCAAGAAGAAATTAGAAACGCAGATATACGCTATCTTCAGGTGAAACTATCCTCTGAAGATGCCAGTGGGATGGAGAGGAAAGGAGCCCAGGGCTGAACTACCAGCCTCATGTCCTGTCTTACGCCCCATAGGCTACCTCAGGGGCCACTTGGTCTCCAGAAGGAATCAGTCTGGATTCCTCATAAATATTTCACAGCTGACATGATGAAATGGGGGCGGAGAGTAGGGGTGGGGAGAAACCAACATTTTCAGTTCTCATCCCTGCTCTGGTACCAAATCAGATGGCCAAATAAGAGTCATTTAAAGGGGCTGGATTAGATCATCACTAAGCTCCCTCCAGCCTCAAGTTCAACAACTTCACTCTGTTGATGACATGAAGATGGTGTGTTAATCAACCGTTAGGAAGACGTTCATTAAGGTGTGAGTTAGGACAACTACTTTGGTTAATTCAACACCTACTATTCTGTCCATTGGGCACTGTGCCAGGCACTGGGCATACAGTACAAAACAAGACACACGTAGACCCTGCCATCATGGAGCATACAATTTAGTAAACTTCACTTTCCTTGTCTCTAAATATACAGGTTCTTTCATGTCTAAAAACCCTACAATTTGATGATGCAATGTGAACTCCAAAAGAGCATGGCCCTCAAGATTTCCTCTCCAATTTTGTACATTTAAAAAATTTCACTTGAACACATCAGAACCATACGACTTAATTTTAGCTGTAAATAATTCTTCATTCAATTTAAGAGATCTGCATTTTAAGATTTCAAGTGTATTTCTTTATTTTAGCTCTTAAGGCCACTAAAAACTACTTCAGTTGCCCTCTTTAGAGCATCAGCATTATAAAGCTGAGTATGGGACTTGGAATCAGAAAATCCTAAATCGGAGCACTGCTTCCATCACTAGTAATTGAGTGCCGATGGCCAAGTCACTTGATCTCTCTCTATGCTCCATTTATTTTGCCACTTCACAAATTGTTATTCCAGTCTACTATGTACCCATCTTTGTGCTGAACACTGGGGATGTAACAGTGAGGAAGAAAGTATTACAGAACTTCATGTAAAGCTTCTCACCTTTAAACTGGGAATCAAAGTAATCATTCAGGATCTTCTTGCCTCACAGGGCTAAGGATCAACAGCCTTGAATATCAATAGAATGATGTATATAAAATCTCTAATATATAAGATGCTGTTTAAATGTTAGCTGATGTTCATAACATGTATCAAAAATACTTATTACGAAACTAACATCAAAAAAGAAAAACTCTAACTTTGTACAGAATGGGAAGGAGAGAAAACTGTTATTTTTTCAACTAACCCAGCAAGTGCTCTGTATGATTATACAGACCAAAGGCTAACAGAATGACCTATTCCCAGTTTTTCAGAAGGCATTTGAATCATCAAATCATAGTTGCTGTGAATTCATGAAGCTGAAATTATATCATTCTAACAGCATCTGCAACGGCTAAAAATATTAATATGTTTGTATATCTTCTCACCTGCAATTATATAATCAGTTGATTGTAAAGTGGGAATTTGTGTTTCCACCTAAATATTTAGTAATTTCAATAGCACACTGAAGTGACAGACTAAAATATAAAGACCAAAATATATTAACTGACTCATGGTAGAGTTGCCATTAGGGTCGTTGTCCATGCATATATCTAAAACTGCAAACAACCAAATGAAATCAATTAAATAAAAACACCCTCTTTCTTACTCCCAATGTGAACTCCAAAGCACAGAGAAGTTCAGTTCCTAAAACCTCAGAGTTTTCCTACTTTCAAAAGAGGAAAGGAGAGAATGAGATTTTAATATTTGGAAACTAAAAGTAATTTCACTTTCCACTAGGGAGTAATCAATAAGCATCTATTTAAATTCTCTATTCCTAGAAGAGTGGAGATGTTATGAGAATTACAAGAATAGAATAACATCCAGCCACCTATATAAAAAATGCAGCTAGAAGTCAAACATTTTTATGTATTAGAGCTCATACAAATAGGGAGATCATAAGATAATTATTCTATACCAAGCAGATTAGCCTTTGTTTATACCTAGCAACAAGCAATAATTTTATATAAATATCTCTGACTCTGTGCTTTTAGCAAAAAAAAAAAAAAAAGTAATAGACATCTATAATTTTTGTCACATAGTACTTATATTTACCCCATTCCTGGTACTATTTTCTGTGTCAATTATGATTTTTTCACTGTAAGAAACAGAAACGAATTCTGGCTAATTTAAGCAAAGAGGGATTTTACTGAATGGATATAGAGGCTCTTACAAATTCAATGAAGGCTAAAAAACCAAGTTCAGAAAACACAGGAACTGTTTACCTCTGCAAATATGCTCAAGAGCCTCAATAGGGAGGGAAGCATCAGGACTCCTAGAAGGATTTAAAATAAGATACGCATAAAAGGTTTCCAGAGACATTTATGAACTTGTAGGTGATAAAGACTGCAAGATCTTGAAGTAGGTTAGCAAGTTTCTCTGAGCTATGTAGTGAATCAGGGGGTACCAATTATGGCTGTCTCATAACATAGTTGTGATTAAAAAAAAAGTTTTACAAAGCAAAAGCATTCCAATTGCCAATGCCAGACAAGTCATCTCTGAAAGCAGATACTTTATTTAACTGATATTCTTGACTAACAATTTAAACATACACAGATTTAAGGCACTAACCTCTATAAGTCTATAAGTACCTGAATGAATGAATGCATGCATGCTTTCTGGATCCCTGATAGACAAATTTCCTCATTTAAAGACATTAAAATGAGTGAAAAGAGTAGGTAATTCCTTCTCCAGGCTTTATTTAGTTCCTAGATGAAATCCTGAGACCAAGAACAAGAAAAAAATGGAAAGACATTTCCATGTAAGTGGTTGAAGTGCAATCCACCCAACTAATCACAGGTTTCTTAAGTGATTTTTTGTCTAGTGATGTGAGGAAACCTGATAACATCAGTACAAACAAGCAACTGCTAAATGTGTGATGAAATGAAAAAAGCATTATATCACAGGATAAGGAAAAGTTAAATAATAATACGACTTTATACTTACAACACTACTTTGAAATCTATAGTGGCTGACAGAGGGTTCGCCAAAAGATAAGAGAAAATTAAGTCCGCATTTCACATTTAATTAAAACTACATGTGGTCTCAATATGGATTTTACTAAAAGGAATACGGGCTTTTGGCAGGGACTGCACAAAGAGAATCCACTAGTCCATAGTTGCATATACATTACTAATGTCATCTTCTGTATCAATGAAGTAAGTGTTAGGCATCCATGATGAGGGGAAAATAATTAGAAAACAAATGATTTAGGATTCTAAATGGCTAATTGTTTAAGTAAAGTCTTTACCCTTGATCAAAATTATTAGAATGTTTCTAAGCTTGGTTTTCTAAAATATAAGGCTTTTGAAATGAATATGATCATAATCAACATCAAAGCTTCTCAAAATCAAATTATAAATTTGCCAAATATTCATCTCTCATTTGGAAGAATGTAGGCAACTTTTGTTCTGTGTTCCTTAGTATAACCATACACAAACCTTGCATGCATGTGTGCCTGCACACACATTTTTTTCTCTCTTAGATATTCATCAAAGATTGGCAAAGTTTTTCTATAAAGGGCCAGACAGTAAATATTTTTTGCTTTGGAGGCCATATAGTCTCTGTTGCAGCTACTTAACTCTGCAGTTAAAGAATGAAAGCAGCTGTAGGCAATATGTAAATAAATGGGCATGGCTGTGTTTCAACAAAACTTTATTTACAAAAACAGTGGGACAGATGTGGCCCTACCAGCCATAGTTTTGGCTTTCCCTGACATTCATGATTGATTTTCATATGTCATTTAAGAATTCATGTTTTCAACATCATGAATAAAAATATGTATACCCTCATTTAATAATTAAAGAAAAGGTGCTTCCTGAATGTTAACTCTGAGTTATGTTGACCTATTTTCCTTTTCTACTTTTTTTTTTTTTTTTTTTCTTTTTTTGAGATGGGTTTTTGCTCTGTTGCCCAGGCTAGAGATCACTGCAGCCTCCAACTCCTGGGCTGGGCTCAAGCAATTCTCCTACCTCAGCCTCCTGAATACCTGGGAGTGCAGGTATGTGCCACCACGCCTGGCTAATTTTTTTTTTTTTTTTTTTTTTGTAGAGATGGGGTCTCACTATGTTACCCAGGCTGGTCTCAAACTCCTGGCCTTGAACGATCTTCCTCCCTTGGTCTCCCAAAGCGTTGGGATTACAGGTGTCAGCCACTGCACATGGACCTATTTACTGTTATTAACAGCAGCAACAACAACTAACAGTGATTGTTTCCTACATGCTAGGCATCATTCTAAGAAATTTACATACATGTAACCTCAAGCACCCTATTTATTCTTCCCATTTTATAGGAGAAGAAACTGAGAACTTTCATTTAGTCAATAACAGAGCTCTGTTAGAGCCCCTGGATCTACTGAGAGAGCCCATTTATTAAAAATCCCATGACAAGATTGCATATCCCTCTATAAAATACCCTTTATCTTCTCTTCTCTGAAGGTAATTCTTTTCTCTCAGAACATTATATCTAAATACAGTATCCCCTTATAAATTAGAAGATCTTTATACTTTTTCTATCTTGAATCCAAGAGTTCTTCACCCTTAGAGTTCTGTATTCCTCTAATCCTAAAATCAGCACCTAAACTACAGGTCCTATTTTCCACCAAATCTCAAAGTCTGGTGTGAAAAAATTCAGTTATAATCATAAAATTATAGCTTTATGCATTCCTACAAAGAAAGTATGAGTGCCTTGAACTAAATATCCAGTGCTTATTTCCGTATTTAAACTTACAGTTTTGGAGAACAATGAGTCAAAATTTCTATACTACAGACTCTATAGTAATGATTTACAGTTAATTGAGTAAAAATTTATTCTAGCTCTAAACAGAAATTGAGCAATATTTTGAAAAACTCTTAATCTACAATGTACCAAATAATTTTCTGAATATTTTTAATGTTTCTTGCATGAAATTCTATCAGATACTCTCTTCCTTATGTGTAAAATATATTCAACAGCAGATAATGCATTTTCCTAGAGTTTTATGTCATAGAAAAGCAGCAATGTTTCCTTCCAGAGCATAAAATACGGCCAACTAGAGTCATATTCCAGAACTTCTAATATTTTTAGTTAATCAGCAATCCATAGTGATATCTTCAAGTAAAACACATAAAAATTAACCTGACATATTCATTATATACATACTCATCAGTAAGTTGCCTGGTAATTAGGCATACATGGTAGTATAAATAAATTATTCATACAACCAACCTAAGTTTTTGTAGCTGTTAAACATTCTTAATTTCTTAATTTTAGCATGTTAAAAGTGTTATTCATTTTCATATATTTAGTTGACATAATTATCATGTATGTAAATTTAGCTTTTGTCCAACACAGACACAAATATTCAGTCAGAAGTCAAATTTCAAAGGTCCAAGCTCCGTGCCCACAATGGCTGGGCATCTCTGCCTCTGAACTCCACACTCCAAAGGCTTGGGGCTGAGCCCAGCTGTGTTCTCACCCTTCAAAGAGCCTGGCCTTTGAAGGGAGGCTGTAGAGCTGCATTCCAGGCTCCCACTGGCTCACCTTGTTACTCTGGGCAAGTTTCCTAACCTTCCTAAGCTTTGCATCTCCATCTTTAAAATGGACAGACCTGCTCAAGGATAACATGATACAATTCACATAAAGTGCTTGTCACCTGATGTGGCTTACTTGTATGGGTTCAACAAATAAATACTGGTTATTATTGTTATTATTTATGGAGAAGGCTGAAAGAAAATCAGAATAACACAAAACCAACAAATATTGCAATAAATAGCATAGTAACAAAACTTACAATCTACTCCCAAGGGATAAATTATCTGTGTATCTTGGCAGAAGTAAAATGGATGGACGTTCAGTGTTAACTAATTAAAAAGCATCAGAAGTTGAAAGATGTAACCTAGTTTAACCTTTGAACTAAACACCCTCATCTGTAAAATAAGGCAAAGTCTGCAGCTGACTAGGCCTAAGACAACCAACTCCTCATTTCAAACTGTCAGAGTAAGTTGAAATGCACTTATAGCATGGAAATAATGCTGTTTTTCCTACAAAGACTTGGGTACGTGCCTGAAGCTGCCTGACACACAGTGTCAGATTTTAAGCGGGGAAATCTCTGGATGTGAGAATGAATAAGGTACCGTACCTAACCTTGGAAAGTGCACAGACCTGCCAGCTGTGGAGGGACGTGCAGGATTTGCGGATGTGACCTCAGAGGCTCAGTATGATCTGCTAGGCAGTGAGCCCGCTGGGACTGGGAGCCTGACCCTTCCCCAGCAGGAGAGGCTGCAACTTCAACCAAGCCCGCAAGGCTTCCAGGTGCTGTGCTCTTGGTGCTTTCCAGCTCAGTCTTTTGGGTACCTGAGTTCACAATATTTGTCCTCCAGAGGTAAAGCCACTCAACCATCCTCATGCTTGCACTATAGGAAGGTCAAATAGCAGAGGGTTAGGGTCCCACCTATGGATCAGAAACACGCTGTGTGTCAGGCAGCTTCAGGCACATGCCCAGTTCTTTGTTGCGTAATAAGAGGACAGAGGACCGTGTGTCTCTTCTTGCTGACCCTTTTCATTTATGGGTCCCCAGAAAAGCTGTTCCTTAATATGAACCATAAAATGTTGTGGTATTTACCTTCACCCACCTCACCATACAAGGGAGGCAAAAATGTAGAGGGTTGTAGATCCCTGATGGAAGTTTGCATAAGGTACTGGAAGGCTCAAAGCAGAAAAAGAATCCACTCATTTAAGTCATTAGAAGTTCAGCAGTGAGAACTGTACTTCTCTTTTAGAAGGTTTCAACTTTGGCTTAGGCTTTACTTTCCTAAAAGTCTGAAGGGGAAGGGGAGAAAGGGCTGCAAACACCTTGACCCTCATCTAGGGGAATTATCAAATGGGACACAGGGACTCCCTCTATGAGAAACACATGCTTCACTTCGACAGCCTTCTATCATGGAAGACATTTCAGGTCACAAAGAAGATTCCCAAAGCCACGTAGCCTCATACTATATAAATGACTGCATTCTAACATATTCAGTTTTAAGTGGCTAACTGCACTTCTCAGATTGAATCTTTGAAAAAGATTCTGAATAGACCCAAGTGTAGTTTTAAATAAGTGTTTTCTTTGTTATACACTGTACTGTAATCTCCATGAAGGCCCAATTCCCCGTAATCTCCAGGCATCCTAATTAACTAACTGTTGGCATGATCTATTAATAATACCATTTTCAATTACTAAGTAAAACAAATCATCCTATTTTTATTATAAGTGGGTGTTCTTTTAAGAATGGTTAGGATAAACGTCATAATAAAATTTTCTTTCACATAAGCCACCAATGAAGACCGTAATGATTTTCCCAAATGTATATTAGGTTCAGTTAGTATGACTACTGTGGAGATGGTGGTCTTCCCCCTACCACCCATATATTTATTAACAGAAGCTCATGAAGAAAGATTGAGCTCTGGCCACCATGAAATTTTCTTTGGCAGAGATGGGAAAATCAATGGAGGAACACTGGTAGGGTAGGTGGCAGAGAGATGTTCTAAATCTCTAGAAGGTACGGAGAGGAGATCTTTATGACTTTAGCCCCACTCCCCCATGCACTCTCAGGAAGTCTGGCTTCAGCCGGGAAATCTTAGAATACAGATGGGATAAGAGCAACATGAAAGAACTGAAAATGTCCAGATAATCCCCACATTCTCACAGATTTCAAACTCCTCCCTGAATAAACATTCTTCCAGAACCGCTGACAAATGGCCAAACCAACTTCCTCTCCCTCTCTGTGTTCCCCTTGAGGAAAAGAAATTATCTAGCAGCAAAATAATCACCCAAAACGGAGCTAATAGGAAGACAACTGAAGAGATTCCTTTGGGTTAATTAAGCATGTAAATAATCAAATCATTTTGTCTCATGATAAAACAAAATGGTTCAATAAATCCTGGTGCACCGGAATGGTGGCTTCTAAGGAATTCCTGGCCCTAACCACAATACCGTCACTTGAAAGATGGAATTGTAAATTATAATAAAGTCCTTAGGAATCAGACTCTGCTCTTCCTGGCTTAAAGCCCTCATTAGCGCAGACTCAGCAAATGGTGAACATGTAGACAAATGTGTTGGCTCCAAGCCCAGCTTCTTGGATTTCATGGATGCTTCTCAATGGGTTTAACTGGAGCTTCTCTCTTTTGTAGTCAACACAGGCATAAGAAAAATCACGCTTTTTGTATCACAGTTCCTTGTCAGTACTTGAGTATAAAAGGTTTGCTGCATTTGTACACGAGCCACTCATTTTGTAGACTAAAAGGCTAAACTCATGCAGTATTATCAGAGAATAAAACCACATTTATTTGTATTTATTCCTATTAGTTATGTTTATGGTAAGATGCAGCACAAATCCAATGCCAAAGTTACTGTTGTAATGTCAGTGCAATGGTGCACTGAGGTATAAGCTTAAATTTTATTAACTGTGGAGAAAAAAATGCCACCTTGGTAATCAAAGGTATTTCTATTTTCTGTTGATAGAGAATGGGGGGGAAAAATGTCAAAATATATGGAAACACGTGACCTGAAAGACTTTTTCTCAGTTGAGTTACATAAGTAAAGAACATTTTGCAACTTTACCATAAAGTCTGCATTTTAATTATTCCTTTAAGCAGCTTTGCTTATACAAAGATAACTCTTATACAGTTTTGGCTGGGACTCTCTCTGGGTGGAGGTGTTTCTTGGAAACACATCAAAACTCAAGTAATACAAACATCATTACTTGTCATTTGAACTTGAGCCAATTGCCACTTTAGTCATACTTTGAGAGTTCTATTCTACTTCTGTTACTTGAATACTGGGGCATTATCTTCCAAATCAGGTGATGGCGGGGGTTAGGGGTGAAGCAGTGAGTGTGATGAACAGGCCATCGGCATGGTAAGAAGGTTTACAAGGAATTACATGGAAAGTGGTAAGGTCCAAAATGTATGCCAATGTCTCCCAACTTTTCCCAATCTCTATCTTTTCCTGTGGACACTCTCTTCTTTCTATAAGCCTCCCTACTTCCTAACTTTAAAATATTTCTCCTAAAATTTTGCCTTAATCACATAATACCCTGAACAAAAAAATCTCTGGTTTCTTACCATTGAAACCAAATTCCCTTTTGTGGGGGACATTGTGCTTATCTTCCACTCACTCACCAAATCCTTCTCCATAGCTTAGCAGCTACTCTGTTTGGGTGGGAATGATCCTATCTCTGTGCCCAAGGGGGATCCTGATTGATCTAAGGCAGTTGGAGGAATACCATGCTGCTGGTGGCTATGACAACCAATGAAGGACATTGCTCTGCCTTAATATATCCTGCAGGTCTTGAGTTAAGTCGGAGACTTTTGCTGGCGGTTGCTGGCAGCAGACCTCTCTTCAGTCTTGATTGTTGCTGGTGGCCACGATACTTTGCTCTCACTATTCACTTAATGAATGACTGAATTGCTCAAATACACATTTCTTCAAAACCCACATATAAACATACACACCTTGATCACCCTCCTCTACAATGACTATCATCATCTCTAAGTTTTTGTCCCAAATTTCTCTCTAGACGTTATGAGATCTTTGTACTATACCAAACTACTGCCACAGGCTTGTTAGGTTGAAGTAGAACTTCAGTTTCAGGGCAAGCCAGAACCTGAAGGCCCACTTCTGGCCTGGTTTCCCACAGGTTGGCTGTTTATCACTTATTCTGGGCTTATGGGCTATGTCCCTCTTTGGTCTTGAGGCCCCCTACCCTGGAGGAGTTTCTGAGGCAGTTATCTTCTCTTGTGTTAGAAGCATGGCTTCCGGTTCTAAGTGTTCTTCTTTGCCAAAAACACCTAATAACGTCTCCAACACTCCCCCACCCTTAGATTAGATTTTGAATAACTTCATTTTAATATTTCTCAGTTTTATATTGAATTTTCAATATATGAATTTATTACATATTTATTGCATATTCAGATTTTTAAGTACATTTATTACACAAACAATGCATAAGACATGAGATTCATGTAACATGCATTATTTGCCCTTCCCCACCAACGCACCCTCATAAATCCCACTCCTCTTAGCTATATACCACCCCTCCCTTGATGAAATTGATTTTTGCCTCAAGACAAATACAAATGAACAAATAAAGAATTCTTGCTTTCAAATAAGCCTGGAAATGCTATCCTGCGGTTTATAGTCCTTTTATTATTTTGCATATGGTTTGTGCAGTTTGGAAACCCTGAAGCATGAAAGTGGATGCAAAGTTCCTAATCCACGATAGGCCTAAAGTGTGGCCTTGAAACCCTAAGAGCAGCAAGCAATCCCAGAGGGAATTCAGGGAAATGAAGGTCCTCCTCTCGTCCCCAGCACCTAACCCAGCATCATGTCGATGGGATTCAGGGATTGTTTATAGAACGAGTTACGAGGCACTGAGAAGGATCCCATAGGAATATGGCAGGAAGACAGAGCCCTTCATGCCCCTGTTGAGCCACCTTTCCACTTCAAAATGTAAAATTCAAATCTTTTCTACAGCTTTGTGACACTTCTGCTGAGTACAGAGCTAAATGAAGGGTAGAAGGGTACGAGAGGGCTCATTGTATGACAATTCTATGATAACAGTATAGTATCATGATGCTAAGAATGCAGTATTATTTCAGGAGAAACATAATTACATGAGTATGGTATCATTTGGTTATTCTATTTGGAGGTGTCATTTCTCTCTCCTAGATGGGGGAACATGTGATTTTGTGTTGTCTTTCTACCAAAACACATAACATTTTTAATTAATTGCTATAGTGACTTCAAAAAAATGACTGGTAAAACACATGATCATTTCTCTCCAGCTTTTAATTTTTTTCTTGCTGGTAAATAGAATGCCTGTCTTTAATATAATGTGGTTTTAGGTCATGAATTCTACTTTGTATACACACTTGCTAAAACTGGACAGGATATAGTTTGAGCTCCTCGAGAGTAAGAAGTTTCTCTTATTTTGTATCTCTCAAAGAAAGTAGTGTAATGCCTGACAAATAACAGGCACTCAATAAATAAGAGCTGAGCAAGTGAAGAAAACGGTAGCATTTACCTAAAATAAGGTTTATTTAAAAGAAATTCTTAGGCTAGGTGCAGTGGCTTACTCCTGTAATCCTAACACTTGGGAAGCTGAGATGGGAGGATCACATGAGTCCAAGAGTTCAAGACCAGGCTGAGCAATAAAGTGAGACCCCACCTCTACAAAAAACAAAAAAAAATTAGCTGGGCATGGTGGCATGCACCTGTAGTCTCAGCTACTCGGGAGGCTGAGGTGAGAGATCACTTGAGCTCAGAAGTTTGAGGCTGCAGTGAGCCATGATGATACCAATGCACTGAAGCCTGGGCAACAGAGCAAGACACTATCTCAAAAATAATTAATTAACTAGTTAATTAATTAAAATCTTGTAAAATTACCTGAAATACAGTTGTCTGTAATAAGTTTAAAGATTATTCTCACAGTTTTGGCCTCCTGCATTATAGTTTTACATTTGCAAAGAAAAGATTTGTGTTTTCATTGGAGTATTTTCTAATTTGTTACCCTATTCTTTTTATCAAAACAACCTATACTAGTGGCTTTTCCCCCCTCTCAAAATAACAGAAAATTATATTAGCCAGCAAAAAAAAAAAAAAAAAAAGTGGGAACATAGGGTTGTGCATGAACTGAACTGTGGAGTGACCACTGCATGTGTGTGTGTATGTGTGTGTGTGTGTGTGTGTATGTGTGAGAGAGAGAGAGAGTGACTGTGTGTGTTAGGAGAGAACCTACCTCCACTTGTGTCATCCACTCCCCTAGCTACAATCTCATTGGCTCAAGAATAGGCATGTGACTTAAGCAATCCAATCACAGTGAACCTCAGGACTTGTGTTTGGAATCTTGGGTGGAAATGTTTCTTCCTCCTAGACATTATTATAAGCCATACGAGGCCAGAAATCCCCATCCTACCACTGGCTGGAAGAGGAAGCCAATCAATGAAAAAGCTGGCACATGAAAGAGCTGCAAGAGAGTACCAGAAGAATTACAGAGGATAAATTAAACTTAAAGGGATCATGTCTTCTGGATTTCTAGTTATGGGAATCATTAAATTGTTTAAGTTGATTCTCTTTCTTGCAGCCAAAAGCATTTAAAGATATCTGGATAGCAGCTTAGGTTTCACAGATGTATGCCTTAGTCAATATGCATCAAATGGCTGATTTTACTGTACATAATTTTATCTCTGAAAAAAGGAACCATAAACAAATAGTGAATACTGGTTAGTAAACTGTTTGTTGAAGGTTTTAGAAAAGGTGTATAATTGTCTACAACTTACTCCAAAATGCTTAACAAAAAAAAAAAGATGAATTGATGGGTGGAGAAAAAGAAGGATAGTCATGTGATAAAGCAACACAGTAAAATATTAATTGTGGAATCTATGTGGTGGATATATTATTAATATAATAAAATGTTTGAGGAAAAGGCTCTAGGTCACTTGTCTTCCTTTTATTTGGATGTCCTTAAATATTTTTTGATGACTTCTGGGTCTTGAAAGTATGGCAACAGAATAAGAATTTTTATCATGGCATCAAGGTATATTAATCCTCTCTTATGATGATTTAGGTTATGCCCACTGTTATATGTTTGACTATCAGAGTCTACAAACTAGTCATTAATAAAATAAATTCTAATAAATGTAAAGGAAAATGAATCACGGCTATTCATTAGATCACTGTCTCAAAACTACATCCCTAGGTGGCTTTATTGCTGCCAAGTCCTAAGAACAAAACAGTACAATAAGTATGAGCCTTGGTAAAGTCTTACTTTGTCAACCGTACCATAACTTAAGATGACAAAAAGCTACTTTACATTTCAGTGTAAAACACAGTCATATATCACTACAGGGAATAAACCCTGCTTTTGCAGTGAATATATTCTGTGCACGTCACTTTCACTTATAGAAAAGTTAAAGGGTAAAGGTAAATGGCACTTTCAAGAAGCAAAACAGTAGTTCTACAAGCCAAGAAATTCACTCTTTACTGCACTCACTGTATGTGCCTGGAAATAGGGCACAGACCTTATATGTATAAGAAAATTGCATTTTAAGTAGCAAACTAACTCAAAATCCTCAATAGAAATATGAGCTAAGTTCTTCTTTAACACAAAAAACAATCCTTTTAAAATATATATTCTTTGTAAATTTGCCTTTTCACATATTGGGTGTTCTTAAACCAGCATATAATTATATATCTCTACACTATCCCCCTTTTACACCATCTTCCTTACTTTTTTTCTGTGTGGACACCATTCACCACTCATGGCGTATTCCTCTGGAATTTCACCCCTTATTAGATGTTGGCCAAACTTCACAAGCAACAAAACACAACGACTATCCTAACCGTAATGAAAATAAGGTAGCATGCAATGAGACTTTCTTTCAATGACAGAAGGTCCATCAGAATGTTCATTTGTTTCTCACACCTTAAGTCAAGGTCAGAGTAGCTACTAAGCTTTTCATACTAAGACTAGTCCTTCTGAATCCTGCCTGACCTACCCACAGAGCACAGGGTTCAGTTCTCTGTACCTATAATAGTTTTACCACCCAAAGGAGACTGTCATAGAGCCGGATGATCTAAGTAAGACTTAAATAGGTACTGACTGGGCCAAGCCTTGCTCAATCAAGAGAGCTTCTGAGTAAATATCAGAATCAGAAATCTGCAGGTAAAACTATTGCAGGGAGACAGGGCACCAGGATTGAGACACAAACAACAGAACTATAAGTAGCAGCCTGAGGGCTATAGATAGAAAGACTTGAGCCTTTCCCAGCTGATACTAGCTGTTATCTACCTCTTCCTCTGCAGCTGCCACGGGCTTCCTCAAGGTAGAGAGGCCCTGACATTTGTTGCTTTTTGCCACACCCTAGCAGCAGCTGTTATCTGAAAACTGGGGAAAAGATATGGTGTTCCATACTCTAGGGTGTGTTTTCTTTCCCCATCTCCTTGCCCCAATCTAATCTTACAGATATTTAAAAAGCTATAGAAGAGTGACTCTCTGTGAAGACCTAAGTTAGTGCTCACAGCGAACACTTCAAAGGATGCAACCATCCCAGTCGGCCTTGACGAAAACAGCTCAAGTGGCTGCTGCAGGCACCACCACAGGGAACAGCTGCTCGCAAGCATCTGGCTGTCCCACTAAGCCCTCTCCCCGTAATACTCTGTCTCTATTATGTACCCCAAGTGTCGAATGATCCGTGAAAACAATCACTGACATAAGCTTCCAAGTTTAGTTAACTCTGAGAAATACTGGAACAAGGATCTCAGAGCTGGTACCTACCTCTCCTTAGTAGAAAATGGGAGGAACACATAAAAGTATGATTACTATGTAAAGACAGGGACTGACTGTTGTTTCCTTTGTTTTTTTCTAATCACTAAACTCATGGAAAACAACTATTTAAGAGCCACCACCTAACAAAGGGAAATGAACTCCTGATTCTAATAAATACTAGAAATAACAGAAGAGGAGAATGACCTTCCTTCGAATTCTCTTCTTTTAAGGTTTATTTAACTTATTTTCAGGCTTATTCATTCCAAAGGTGATAGAAGCCATAACTTAAAATATAAGCATTGGCCTTTTAGAAAAGTAATCACAAATATAGCATTCATAGACAATTAACACTCAAGACAGTTTGAAAAAAAAGGTTAACATAAGAACCATATAAATGTATAAAATAATTCCATAAACATTTATTGAGCACTTATTAGACATCTTCTATTTGCATGTTTTTGCAATATACAAAGTAATTTTGGAGACTCTCTCTCCAAGTGAGAGAGGAGTCTTTACTGAGGGCATCTGATGTGCAAAGACTGTGCTCCCCTCATGGCCAATCTGTGAAGCAGAAAAGACAAGTTCACAGGAAAAGCGTCTGATTCAAAAGCAATTTACACTAAGCTGCTATGCACTGACTCCAAATACAG
Organism: Lemur catta; assembly: GCF_020740605.2. Classification (NCBI taxonomy): domain Eukaryota; kingdom Metazoa; phylum Chordata; class Mammalia; order Primates; family Lemuridae; genus Lemur; species Lemur catta. The sequence continues at coordinate 41,963,647 of NC_059136.1, forward strand.
GGACTCTCCATTTCCTAAATCCCTACTTTTCTATTTGTACAGGCAGTAATTTCCTGACTCCAGAATATATTCTCTGCTGTTTAGAAGAATAAAATTATATTTCTTCCATTTGGATTCCCAGATTTCGGTAGCTTTCCTGCTGTTCCAGTGGACCTAAGCTTCCATATTAATGGCCAGCAGTGGGGACAACCCCCTAAGACATTCTTACCCCAACCTTTTAAAGTTCCTTAGGTTCAAAGTTCAATAAAATGAATTGTTTTTCCTTTTCCTATTCTGCATGCTCTAAATTCTGTATCTTATATTTGATTTATTGTAGCTTTGTCTTTGGTCAAACAGTCTTTTACCTTTTATCTGCACATTGCATTATCATTTGCAAAACAAATTCAGGAAAGCAACTAAGCATTTATTGAACACGTTTTCATAAGAAAGGCAATAGCAAACCTGTATGAATCTGGAAAGGCAGTCTGTTATAGTAAAAAAGGCAAATACATCAAACAGTTTGAAAGAACTGCAATTTGCTACAATTTAGCTAAAACTCATTGCCTAGTAAATTGCTTTTAGGGGAATCAGCTTTAGTGATTGGATAAGATTGTTGTAATTAGTATATTTAGTCTAGGTAGATAGAAAAGCAAAACTGAAATGCTTGAAATGATTTCTCCCTTCCTTAAGCATTCCTCATTATATTCTTCATTCTCCTCCCCACCCAGCTCCCATGCTCACAGATGGCAAAATAGTGAACTGCAGTTTATCTTTCCATTAAAATGGTTACAAATTCAGAAAACAAGTGGAGTCCAAATTAAGTTTTCAAAACCACATGACAAGGAAAACCCAGTTTAATGGTTAGTAGACAGAGTAAGCCTTCTACCTTGTCAAAATATAAACACTTTTAGGAATAAACTAGATTTTTTTCCCAACAGAATGGAAAAACCATTTGTCTACTTTTTTGTTTGCAAAAGTTGTCACAATAGAATGTGATATTCTCACACACATGATTTTGTTTTAAATTTGTCTTAGTGTCACATTCTTTTACTCTTTAAAATAAAAGAAGGTAATGCTTTAAAATAAAAGAATGTAACACTAGTTACTAGTTGGGGACACCATTAAATTGCAGCCGAGCATCTTGCTTAAGAGCAGGGACTCTCAGCTCTATCATCGTGTGGCTGAATAGCCTATGGCCAGTTAGTTTAAATGCTCTGTTCCTCACTTTTCTCATGTGTAAAATGAAGGTAATAAGAGTATCTACTATACCGAGTTGCTATAAAGTTTAAAGGCATTAATATAAAGAGTCCTTAGCAGGTAATAAGTGTCATATAGTAATTCCTACCATTACTATAAAGAAAATAGTGATACTTGGGGGCTTCTTTATTTTTAAATGCTCTATTACAAACATCTTCCTTCATGAGTACCTCCAGGATTAGCCCATAGAAAAAACAAGAGATGGAGTTTGGACAATTAGTATCATAGTTATGACTGCATGAGCAGATTTTAAGATAATAGTTTCATATATAAAACCCATAAAAATAACTAATGATTTAAAAAGCCATAATATAAACCCCCACTAATATGAATTATTTATATGTGGTTGATTATCTTCAAATTAAGAACATTCTGAGAAGATTTTCTTGACCATTTATGGCATATTTTCTCTGTTCTAACTCAATAATAACATTATAAGGATATATATGTATAATATCAATCCCACTTGGTATGGTAATAATGTTGCATTATTGAATTAGTGATAAATATCATTGCATTCTTTGGCCAATCAAAAAAAGCAATTAAAAAGTTTTATTATAATATTTTGTTTTCTATCAGTCTAATGTCTCATCCAAATGCATTTTTTTACCAGTTTTATTGAGATATAATTCACATAACAATCAATTCACCTATTTAATATATACAATTTAGTGCTTTTAAGTATGTCCCCAGAGATGTGCAACCATCAGTACAATCAAGTTGAGAACATTTTCATCACCCCAAAAAGAAACTCCATAGTTACTAGAAACTCCATAGTCACTTTCCATTTCCCCTTCCCCTGCCCCTGGCAACCACCAGTCTCCTTTCTGTCTCTACAGATGTGCCTATTCTGGACATCTCATATAAATGTAGTCATAAAATATGTGTCCTTTTACATCTGGCTTCCTTCCTGTAGCATAATCTTTTCAAGGTTCATCCTCGCTGTAGCATGTATCAGTACTTGATTCCTTTCTATTGCTGAATAATATTCCATTATATGGATCTACCACACTTGTTTATCCATTCATCAGTTAATTGACATTTGAGCTGCTTCTGTTTTTAATTATTACAAATAATACTGCTACGAACATTTGTGTACAAGTTTTTATATGGACATATGCTATCATTTCTCTTAAGAATACACCTAGGAGTATATACTAGAAAAAGGAACATTCTGGGAAGAATCCATAGTAGTGGGATTTCTGGGTCATACGGTAACTCTATGTTTAATCTTTGAAGAACTGCCAGACTTTTCCAAAGTGGCTGCACCATTTTACATTCCTACCACCAGTGCATGAAGGTTCCAACTTCTCCACATCCTAGCCAACATTTGCTACTATCTTTTCTTATTATAGCCATCCTGGGGACTGTGAAGTGGTATTCAAATGCATTCATAAGGTACAAAAATGCACAAATAAAATTTTTTATGACAAGAGAAAAGCATGAAGAGAATTAAACAAAGGATCCTGCAGTCAAGCTGGAAAAGGAAGCAAGAGACGTTTTTAGGCCTGTTAATTTCTTGTCCTTATGCAACCAACTGCCCTCACAAAAGTGTAAGGATTGTGGAGCCGGTCCCCAACTTCACATCTGGAGCTTATAATAATTATAACAAGACTATTCTTGATTTGCTGAATTATGTACAAAATTCCTTCCCATATTGTATTCTATTTGATCCAACACCACAAATCTTATGTGGGAGGATATTATTATTCCCATTCTGTAGGGAAGGACTCTAAGGACTGGAGAGGCTAACTAATTTGCCTTGCCCAAGAGAACATAGCTAAAAAAAAAAAAAAAGAAAGAAAGAAAGAAAGAAAGAAAGAAAGAAAGAAAAAAAGAAAAAAAGAAAGAAAGAAAGAGAAATTAATTGACAGAGCTGGGCCTGGAAGCCAAATTTTTTATTTCAAATCCCAGTCCTTGGTTTCCTATTTCCTTATTACCTCCACCTCATCTTTGATGACCCAGAAAGTAATGCAAAGTCAAGAGAAAGCAGAGGGAACTGTGGGTGTGAGTGCAGCAATTACAGGCAGGAGGCCTGGACATCACAAAGTGCCTGCAATCCTATGGTGAGAGGGCAGCTGGGGACAGAACACATTGTGAAAGCAACAATAATGGCTGAACTCCCAATCCTCCAGAAGTCAGGAAACCAGGCATACAACCACTGTAGTCCCTAAATTCTGAATATTATATTACTCTGTACTAACCGAAGTATATTGAATTACATACACCATTTATTCAAATATTTATTGAATAATTACTATGTGCTAGCCACAGCACTAAAAAGGTTGAGATAAAAAGAACAATGGATAACATTTTCCAGAGTAAAATTAAATGACACATGCACTAAGCCTTTTACATGTACCATCTCATTTAATCCTTATAAAACTGAAAGAGAAGTGTTATCAGAATCACTTTTCTATAGAAAAGGAAACTGGGGCACAGAGAGGTTGAGCAAATTGTCCCAAAGTCACAAAACTAAGAAATGGTGAAGACAGAATAAGAACTCAGGCAGCTTGGTTCTTAACCACCACCCAATCCTTTTTGCAAGATCTGGCTTGGCTAGAAGTCACATGTGTTAATGCAAAGAAACCAATAATATTAGTTAATTCCAGCAACCATTTGTTAAGTGCTCACTAATCCATGAAGCTCAGGGGCAAATTCTCACCTCAACCCCATAAAATACTTTTATTTTCATTGCCATTTTACAAATGAGGAAACAGAGGCTCAGAGAAGTGAATTAACTTGTCCAAGGTCACAGAGATACAATAGCTAATGATGCTGACATGATGCTTACCATATATCCGTCAGGAACTGTTCTAAGCCCTAATTCATCTAATCCTCATAATAACATTATGAGGTAAATTCCATTATTAATCATCATTCTTAATTAAATAACTTGTCCAAGGTCCCACACTAGTAAGCAAAGCCAGGGTTCACTCTAACTTACAGTCCTTCTCCAAACAACTTAATGCTGACACTCAGCCACAGAATGGCTGAGCAGAAATTCAAACCCAAGTCTAACTCCTGAGTCAGAGAACCCTCTATCTTCTTGCCAACATGCCAAAGATGGCCCTTAAACCTGCCGAAGTGCAGAGCAGTGCTAGGAAAGAGGGGAGTAACAAGTGCTCTGGGGACCCCAGGGCAGGGACATTTAAACTGGATCTTGGGGCTAGGCATGGTGGCTCACACTTGTAATCCTAGCACTCTGGGAGGCCAAGGCAGGAGGATCACTTGAGCTCAGGGGTTTGAGACCAGTCTGAGCAAGAGTGAGACTCCATTCTCAACTAAAAATTAGCTGCGTGTGGTGGCGCATGCCTATAATCCCAGCTACTCAGGAGGCTGAGGCAGGAGAATCACTTGAGCCGAGGAGCTTGAGGTTGCTGTGAGCTAGGCTGATGCCATGGCACTCTAGCCAGGGCGACAGAGCAAGACTTTGTCTCAAAAAATAAAAATAAAAAAATAAAAATAAAATAAAAATAATAAAATAATAAAAATAAAAGGGAAAAAAGAAAAGAAACTGCATCTTGGAGAAGTGCTTGCTGGACAAAAAGAGCCATCACACAATTTAGTATTTAAAAAAAAAATGAAAACAAAGTAACCCTATCCAATGGAGAACTTAGGAAAAAAAAGATATAGTAATGTACAGGACTCCCTGTATTGAGGGGGGAAAAAAGATATAGTAATGAAGACCAAAGAAATTAAACTTACAAAAAGCGTTTCAGACTGAATAAGAAAAGGTTTATTTTAATTTTTGATTAGAAAGTACTCTTGAAAAACAAGTTTTTATTCCCTGTAATTTGACAAAGAATACATATTTTAAACAATCAACAAAGAATGCATATGCGTAATTTGCCTTTTGTAGCGTTTAAATCAATTAATTCTGATTTCCAACACTGGTCTCCTTCAAGGACCTTTGCAAGATTCTCCTTCAGGTTCTGTAATACAGCCATTTAGAAACCAAAATGAGCCGGGAAATTCAAGCCAAGAACTAGAAGGAACAGGGGCCCGCGTGCAAGTTGTGGCTCAAACGCTGCAAAGCTGAATTTTTTTTTCCCCCTGGCAAACTGATTTATGACCACACGAAGGGCAGCTGCAGAACCAGTTAGACCGTAAGTACAATTCTCAAACATAAGCCCAGGAAGAAGGATCAGGAAGAGATGGAAACGGCAAGGGGGGCCCTGAGGGTCATTGCTTGTTCCTGGGTTCAGGAAGACTTGGCAAGTCCTAATTCTTGCAGCAGCCAGGGGCCGATGGACTCCGTTGCCCAAAACGTGCTCGACCAGGGAGCTGGCACAGCATCAGGGCAGCCAGACAAGGTGACTCCACGCCCCCTTGCGGACCCAAATGACTGATGACGATGTGCCAGCTAGGTGATCAGTACAGGGCTTCAGAAATGTTCTCTCAGTTTAGTCCCACAAAAACCCTCCAAGGGGAGGCAAGGTGGTCAGCTCCATTTTACAGATGGAAAAAATGAGGCTCCGGAAGTGAATTAAGACTTGTCAGCGAAAAGGAAAACCTAGAAGGCGATCAGTGGGCTCGCTGCTTTTATCTAGTAGTAAAGGGTCTGGGGTCGGCTTGGCGCCCCACCACGACAGCTCTTGCTCTCTGGGCTGACTGGGCGCGGGCTGCCAGCAGGGAGGCCCGACAGCGCCAAGTACCTGGGAACAGGGAGCGCGCGCGGTGGGTGGTGCGAGTCTGCGGGCGCAGGGCTGCAGCAGCCGGGGAGGGCGCAGCGCGCACCACCGCTCGCCCGCGTGCGCCCGGCAGCCCCGCGCCAGTCGCGAGTCCTCAGGGCGCAGGGCTGCAGCCGCCAGTCGCGGGCGTAGCGACGACCATCCACGCGCCCGCAGACGTCCGGCCGCCCCGCGCGAGTCGCAAGCCACGAGCCACGACGCGCGTGCGCGCAGGACTGCAGCGGGCACGGGCTGGCGGTGCCACCGCGAGCCCACCCGCTCTGCCCCTCGCCTTACCGTAGCTGCTCCCCTGTGACTAGGACCTCAGCCATGCGCTCCAGCTCCCTTTGCTGCGCGCCGCCACTCCCGCTGGTACTGCTGTCGCTGCTCGCGCTGCCGGTGCTGCCGCCCTGCTCCATGATCCGGACTGCGCGGCTACCGCTGCCTCAGCTGTCCGCCGCCGCGGGTTTGGGTGCTCCAATCAGTCTGCCCTCACAGAGGCCTCCCCCGCCATCTTTGTTTGGGGCAGTTCCGTTGCTCTGACACGATTGGCTGAAGAGGGAATCCCTGTGGGTAGGCTGATGAGCTAGGCGAGTCCGGCCGCGGAAACTTCAGCTTGGGGGCGTGGCTAGAGCCCCGCGTGGTCGGGGGCGGGGCCGAGGGAGGAAAATATAAACATCTGGGCGGGGCGCGGGTTCTGCGCCGGTGGAGGTTGAGTTTGGTGAGCTCTCTTTGCGCACAAAGCTAACGCTGTGGCATCATGGGGACAGGCTTGGGGGTTACTAGAGAAGTGTGAAGGCGTTTTTATTATACTTTCCATACCCCCAAATTGCCGGAGCATAGAAATAATGGCAGTACAGCCAAATAGTCCACAATGAAGGATGTACATGTCACTGCAGGGCATGCAGAAATTAAGCATTCTTCTCACTCCAACCCCTCTCACCAAAGACAGTATTTGCTTTATGATGTAATCAATAAAGAACGCTGACCTGGGAATCAAACAAACCTGCGATCCAGCTCCACTCCTGTAGTTTCCCACCTAAATGTGCTTAATCCTCCCTTAACGAAATAAAAATGTGGCCATCACTTGTTGGCATCTGCTGCATTAAAGATATTTAAGATATGTTGTTACCTTTTTAAATCATTACAACAAATCCTAAAATGGGAATTTGTTTCACATCAGGAAGCGGGCTCAGAGAGGTGAGATAACTTGTCCGAGGCAAGTAGGTAATTAAGAATCAAACCCAGGCCATTCTGAGTTCAAAGTTGTGTTCTTAAAACGACTGCCTCTTAAAATGGGGATGTAATGGTATTGTCTACCTGTAAGAGATTATGGAAGGAACTTTGACTAATGCCAAATAAATGTTGTGTTTTTCTGTCTCATGCGGAGTCAGAGCCTGGTTTGCAGGAAGGCCAAGGACTGCTTACAGTATTCATGTTGTGTAGTAAAACGATTCTATGTATTGACACTTTGTGCAGCTTGTGACAATTTTTGCATATATATGAGTGTCTGCACCCTTAAAACTAGTAAATGTGAAGCTATTTTTTAAAAAATACTATCTTGAAAGGCGTAATTCCTCAGTTGCAGGTATGTAGTAGAAGTTTACAGAATAAAAATGAAAATGAGAGGGACATTACAACCAGCTTCTCTTCTACGTATATTTTGTATTGATTCTGGAATTCAAGAGTATTTATGCCTATTATCTTGCAGGCTTATTGTATTTTATTGTTGTTTTTATTTTTAAAGATCATGCTAGCCTTTTCCAACATTCTACAATACAGGACTGACGTCTTAGGATTAACTTAAATTTTGCAACAATTTGAGCATATACTCTGTGCTTTACATGGTGCTGAGCACCCTGTTTATATTATTTAATTTAAAACCCTGAGTGTTCGGTATTAATTTCAGCTTACACATGAGAAAGCTTAAGCATAGAAAGGTGAAATAATGTGCCTAAATTTCACACCTAGAAAGTTAGGCAGTCCTTGAACCCTAGTTCTGAAGATTCCCAAGGCCTTGTTCAGCCAAATTTCAGAAAGAGAATAGTTGTCCAATGTTGTAGTGTATCCAGCCATAAAAATTCTTTTGTCACAAGAAATTATCTAAGTTTTTTAACTTTTTCAACAGGTCGTGGTAGAAATGTAGACTGAGGGAGACATAGTTCCCGGTGAATGTGATTCTAAGAGCCTCATTCTGCACAAAGTTTAAAAATCATTTAACGGAAGTAGAAGTCCCAGAGTTACTGAGATTAAGAGCTGTTTGTTACTCATGTTTTAATTCTACAATTGTTGTAGAAAATATCGAGAATTTTCGTGGGCTTCTCAGTTAAATGTGAGTTCTATCCTGATTCTGTCATTTGCTAACTTTGCAACCTTGTGCTAGTGACTTCTCTGGACCTCCATTTCCTATCGATAAAACAGGAATAATAATTCTTACTTTATAGAGCTGTTTTATGGCTTACATGAAATAACATTATGTAAAGTTTCTAAGATCCATTTCAGTAACAAAAACTTATAAGTTTATGATTTAAAAAAAAGCACCGTAACATAAGGAAAAAAAATCTTCAGGGAAAAACTTGATGCTACTGCTCCAGTGAGGGTAAAAAAGCATGGTGGTTGTTTTGTTTTCTTTTGTTTTGTTTAGTGCCTGAGGAGAAGGGTGTGTGTGTGTGTTTGTGTGTGTGTGAGCAGGAAATGGGAACTGATTTGCTGTTATTGTTTTAACCTTTCTTTTGACATGAGACACACCATGCTTCACTGGGTAAAAAGATAGACCCTTTTTCCTAACTTAAGGAAAGATTGGTGAACCGACTTCTGAGGACATGTCCGTGACTGTGAGCCCTGGAGCATCTGGTTGCAGAATAAACTGTGATCTGCGGTTATTGGTAGCAGACAGAAGGGCACTGATATGGCAATTAATCCAGCATGAAGATTTTAGAAAGACTGAGAATTCTGATAGGCCTCAGTTTAATTCCTGGCTCCATTTGGGCAAATTCATCATCTTCCCTGAATTTTCTGTCCTATTTCTTAAAGTTAAGGTCGTACCATCAATCCCATTGGGTTATTGGGAGGATTAAACAAAATGTAATGAATACACTTGCAGGTGGGAACTATTAAATGTGAGCTGTGTCTTCCAGCTCTCCTCACTAACTTCTTTGATTCCTTCTGGCTGTTGCTGTTTTGGTGCTTTGGGGTCAGTGTTTCTCACAGTGTTGGCGGGGAAGGACCAAGTGTGTGTGTATTTTCAACCCATTGAAGCCTTTGGTGAAATACAATAAAAATGAAAAAAAAAAAAAGACGTATAAAACAAAAGCCCAAATATTCTAATGTTGGGGGTCAATAGACAGAAAATTACTCTGTCAAATTACTATAAATGTTTCTAAATAATTTCCCTCAATATCTGTGTGTCTCCTTGTTTCTCATCATGGGTAATGGCCATCAGTTGGAAGACCACACTTGAAGTAGTACTGGTGTAATAAACTCTTCCTAAGGGTGAGCAGCAATGTGAGATGAACTTGGATTAATGAAATATGTGAAAGAATAGTCAACGATAAAGCCTAATAATGTTAGTTGTCATTATTGTTGTGGTTGCCTCTTAATATGCATTTGTTTATTCCTGCCTAATCTTAAAGACTAACTTAAATGCCACCTTCTCTGAATTATCTTCTTGGACTCCCCCAAGCAGTTTGTTTCTCCTTCCTATGAATTTACATCTTCTTACAGAAGACTTTGTTTTCAGCCGTTAATGGAAGTCCTGATTCTTTAGCTGCCAAAACTTTTATTTTCTCTTTGTGAATAGAAGAAGATTAATGGTTTAGCAATATTCTGTCCAGGTATTTCTGTTGATATTCCTTAAGAAAGGAACTTGTCTTTAAAAAATAAATGTAAAGATAAAGAAAAATAAAATTTCCATGGCTTTGTTATTCACACTCATTTTTAGTATTTTTGTCATGTTTGATTCATCTTTTTGCAGTGATGGAAGTAAAACATTACAAATAAACTTGAGATCCTCTCTTCCTTCATTTCCAGCCCTACTTACTTCTTAAGTCGTCTTAGTCTTCAGCTTGGTTCCCTGCTGCTCTTGAATGCCTAATTCTTTGGTGTATGCTGCCACCTAGTGATTACTTTTTACAATGACACTAAATGATTGTGGGTGCCCTAGGGAGAAAGGGCCACCCGCAAAACGGTTTGTTGGGAAATTTGAGATGGAGGTTGTGGTTTGTCATATTATTGGAAGTGCTACTGGCTTTTAGTGATCAGGGACTAGGAATGCTGTATATTCTCATTTGTTTGGGATAGCATGTCTCAAAGGATTGAATTGTTCCAAATCTTGAATCTTTCTCTTACAAGGTATTTTTGGCACTCTTTTAATATATAATCTGTATGGTTAGGAATGCAGTTATTGTGTACATAGAGAAAAGATTGTACTTTGTTCTGTCCAGAACTTTACCAAGAAAGGTTTATTATTGCATAAAATTACTTCACTAGCCATTTGTGTGGTATACGGACCACAAGAACAGCATAACATTTTTCAGTCTGCATTTGGTAGTTGTCACATGCAGGGTAAGCCTATGTATGTGTTGACTAAGAATATATTATTTCGCCAAAGTTTAAAATGACAAGTATAAAAAAGAAGTGATGGCAATATTTAGCAAAATATTGTTTTGATTCCCTTAACCTAAAATTTTCATTACAGGTAGTTGTAAACTACTTGACTCCAACTAGCTCATTAGGCCTTCTACTGTAATCATTTATATATATATACACCATAACTATAATCACTGTAATCACTTATTGAAATCACTTATTGAAATACGCATTATTTCCCTTTTGTTTTTCTTTTTTATACTCTTAAGGGCATGATATTGATGTTTTTTAAACTATGCAGACACCAAAGTTTTATTATCTGTGAATTCAATGACAAGAAAAGTGAGAATTATATGTGTTATTTTTAAAGGAGACATTGAATTATTAACATATGGGGTTGAGATTTTTTTAAATGGAATAATAATAAATTATATTTATTGAGCTCTGGTTATGTGCCTGGCTATGTTCAAGGAGTGTTATATGTGTTGGACATTTATTTCTCAAAATAACCCTGTGAGTTGGCTACTATTTTTCTTCCCATTTTTCAGATGAAGAAACTGAGGCCTAGAGGTGGCTGGCCAAGTCTTCTATGATAGACCCTGCGTTTGAACCCAGCCACTCTGGCTTTAGAGGCCACTCTAGTTGTTTCTCCATTGTGCTGCCTCTGCACAGAGACAGATCACTAAGCACTACGCTCTTCTCGCAGGCCAGTCGAGCCTCTCTGCTATTGGCCGTTTCAGACTGAGGATGTGATGGCAACATCTACTTCACAGGATTGAATGAGAAAATGTGAAGGAGCTTTGCAAATGCTATAAATGGTATTAGTTCTGTGCCCCTACAGGAAAGGATAATCAGCCAGTGCTTCCTAATTATACAAAAGAAAGGGGAACCTGGGTGTGGTGGTGCACACCTGTAGTCCTTGCTATGCAGAAGGCTGAGGCTGGAGGATCGATTGAGCCCAGGAGTTCCGGGCCAGCCTGGGCAACATAACAAGACCCCATCTCTAAAAAAAAGAAAAAGGTTGGGGATTATGATGGTTCTCTGAGATCCCCCCCTGGTCTGACTCCTGCGTTGTCATAGATCTCAATTAGAATCATATAATAGCCTAACATGCTCTAATTGTGTCAGCACAGTATGGAATAGATTTTATTTGTTTCTTGAGTATATATCTTCTCTCTGTACTTAGATTATAAATAATTATGGCACCTTTGTCATCCTCCTCCTTCTTTATTCACGCAGCTCAGCCAAGTTCTAGGCACAGAAAATGCACTTCAACAGTTTGGTGCCTTGGGATATTAAAATATTATTTTGTCCTCAAATAAAAAACACTTCTCAAATGAAAAATACCATTGATGTAGAAGTTATGAAACATCTCTACCTTTATCACAATAGATGACCCGGGAAGTCATAGAGTTTTGATATAAATGTGTGGTCCCTGGAGGGTTTTGCTTGACAACAGGCCCACAATAGTTCTTCTCTCAACAGGGACACTAAGGACGAAAGGAAGCTCAGAACTTTGCAGGTTTTTGACAATAAAAAGTCTTAATCTTTGAAACAAAACAAATATAAAAACAATATTACAAATGTAACAGCTGGAGGTAATATCCTCTTTATTTTACTTAACAAATCATTGTACAGTGCTTACTATGTGCCAGATACTATTCCAAGTGTCTTACAAATGTTAAATTATTTACTCACAACATTCCTGTGAGACACAGTGCTAATCTTTAGCACCTGTGTGCTCTCCAATTCCCAGGTCCTTTCCCAGCTCTACTCTGTATCACAAGGGACCTGACCCTGCAGGCTGCAGTTCTCAAACACCTGTGAAGTGTGGCCTTTAGTTAGATTCAGCTAATGGGAGACATTGGTGGGAGATTGGAAAGCAGACATTTCTCCTTCATATTCTTTGCCTGTGAGGCTTTAGGTCCTTCTAAATGGGTCCATTATAGTTCCCAAGTGGGCCACAGCCCCTTGGGACCAGGAACCCTGACTCTTCCCCGTGTCAGGGGAAGATAATAGAGGGTTTTTTTTGCTGTTGCTATTCTCTCAGTTGCTTCACTATTCCTCTTTTTGGTTTCTCAGATCTTTCATCACCCATAAAACCAGTTTCCTAGAGTGCTTTCCTTTCCTGCCACCTTGCACAAACTAGGTAATCCACAAATGGATGGACCAGTCCGACCCATTGTCTCCTAGACATGATGGTCCCCAGGACCAAAGAGGTGAGATACCCGGCCCAATTCTATCCAGGGCTTCGCTCCCGATCCTGGGTTGTTTTACACAAAACCCACAAGATGCTTTTCTTAGAGCCAGAATAGACTAGGCTGGAATCAGACTTTGCCACCTCCTGGCTGGGCCACTACGGCCAAGAAGCCCGCTTCTTCATTTGCAAAGCGGGATGACCAAGGGCCCACCTTACAGGGTTGGAACTGTGCGTGCAAAGTGCCTATCACAGGGCCGGCCACCGGCAGAAGATGAGACAATTTTGATGGCGAGGCAATGGGCGCACCGGCTGCAAACGGGGGCCGGCGGGGGTGGGGAGAGCGCAGCGGAAGGGGTGGGTGAGGGTGCCGTCGGGTCGCAGCTCTGCGTGGGGACCGCCCTCAGGAAGCCGCATTTCGCTCAGGCAGTCCGCACCCGGCTGGAGGCGGCCCGGCCGCTTTGGGATCTTCCCGGGGAGGCGCCCGCGGCGCGCCCCGCCCCGGAAACCCGCCCCGGCGGCGTCGGCGCGCTTTTGGAACAGCCGCCCTCTGTCTCGGGCGCGATCGCCGGTGCCCGCCGCTTGCCGAGCTGTGTGCTTGTGGGCCAAAGCCGCAGCTGCCCGGGCGCGACGCGACCCCCGACCGGCGCCGCGATGAGGAGGACCCGCGAGGAGGTGGACGCGACGCTGCAGGTCGCTAAACTGAACGCGGCCGAGCTGCTGCCCGCCGTGCACTGCCTGCGCTTCGGGCCCGGGGCCAGCGGCGCGGCCGCCGGCGACTTCTGCCTGCTGGAGCTGGAGCCCGCGCTGTGCCGGCGGCTGGAGGCCGGACGCAGGTGAGCGCGGGCCGCGGTCTGGTTTTCTCAGCGCGGAGACCCAGGATGAGGAAAAGGGGGCAAGGAGGCGCGACGATGTGGCTAGGGGCTCGCAGCAGGCTGGTGGCCTGATCCCCGGCACGCCGCCTTTCCCGGAGGGTGCTAGGCCCCCGCTAGCCCGCCAATCAGCTGGACCGATGGGATACACAGCACCGGCCCGGCTGACCTTGGGGACACGTGTCAGCGGACGCAACGCAGGAAATGGAAACTCCGTAAAGTTTGGAAGACAGTTGTGATTCCAGGGACTCACGCTTTGTCATTCTACCTTCAAATACAATAGTAATATCTCATATTTATAGAGTTTTTCTTGCCTTCCAGTTATATTTATTGTACTCAGACAATAGGTAGGACGTGTAGGGAATAAGTGTAAAGACGTATTATGGACTCAGTAATTGAATGAGACCTCCCCCCCCACCAAAACAGACTTGCTCGGGGTCACTCGGTAGGGATCTGAAGCTGTTTCTAGTTCTAGGTCAGCTACAAATTTGCTGCAAAGACCATTGCTTAAAAAACAGTTAAAAGTGAGGTAGTTCTTGAAGGCAATTTGGAGAAGTCTAGAGAATCGTTCTATCCCTCAACCTTGTGCAGTCCTAACTCCTGGAGTTGGAGGCCGCGGCCTGAATCTACTCTGCAACGTCGTTCCTTCAACACCTACATTTTATTAGGCAATATTTTTCTCTTATAGGTTCCTTTTAATTGAATCCTTTAGGCTGCCTTTCAATTTTCATGCTTTACCCAGCAGTGTTACAGTTAACTAGCCCGTCTTCAGATACTAGCCTCAAGGTATCTTTAAGGCAACTGAGTGAGAACTTCACTCACCTGTTTTCATCTCAGCTGAGTTTGTGGGGATTTGAGAGGAATTCAGGTGTGAAGACCTTCTCTTTTCCAGTTATAGTTAATCTAGGTGGCAGAAAACCAGAAGGACCTGAAAATGTGTTTTTAATTTGGGGAGGGGTGGTATAAGCAAAATATTTCAAAGCAGGGATAGTGCAATTAGAAATGTATGTAGGTTCATGGATCTATTAAACCTCATTAGCACCTGGAATCTAAAACACCTTTATTCTTTTCACTTAAATGAAGGCTTAGTTAAAAACAATCACACAGTCTTCTATTTCAGGTTTTTTATTATTTATTTAAAAGAAACGAATTGTGCACTGAAGGGTTAATGCTTTACTAGGAAAACTGCTAGAACCAACTCCCTTGTCATCTCTATCATCTTTGTCTTCAGTTTTTCCTCTTTCTGCTCACCTTCCATCTTTCTCCTCTTCCTTCTTCTTGCTTTTCTTCAGCTGTGATAAACTTCTTTGTCAGAGTCTTTAATTTATAAACATATCCTTTTCATATTTTTCATTCAGCCTTGCAGCCTTTTTTTCATAAGGTCCGAGTTTATTTGCAACATAGTTGATGGTTAGGCAGGATGTGCTCCTTTGATTGATAGGGGATACTCAGAACAACTCTTGGGTGGGTACCAGCAGCAGCAGCATGGCCATCTTTGGGGAGCTTATTAGAAATGCAGAATCCCATTCCAGATCTACTGAATCCCAATCTACTTTTTTAAACAGATTCCCTAAGATGTCTATGTTTAAATTTGGAAGTACCAGTTTAACACGTTTTAGAAAATCATGACATCTTGAGTGAAGTTTCCAGAAGCTTTGTCTTGTGCTTTTCCCAGCAGTTTGTGCACAGATGCCATGTGGTGACATTCGGCCTCGTGGCCTCTTTGGATCTGTCTTGCCCACGTTTAGTTACTCTTCTTTAGTGAGGCTCCAAGTGTTCATGTGGCTCTCATGTGGCCTGGTGCTTGCTCTGTGGAAGACATCAGTGTTCCTTCCACAGGGGCCAGACAGAGCATCGAGACTTAATTTTAAGTTCTGTAAAGTTCTGGAAGATTTTGGAACCGTTTATAATAAAGATGTCCACTGAGTCTCAATAAACCATATATTTTTTCCCCCATTTTCCTGCAGTCTTGTGATTCGTGGTGATAAAGATGAGCCAGCTGTGCTATGCAGTAAAGACAAAACATATGACTTGAAAATAGCAGACACTTCGAATATGTTGCTTTTCATTCCTGATTGTAAAACTCCAGACCAGCTGAAGAAGGAAGTGCACTGTGACATTATTCACACTGAGGTGCTGTTTTTTTGTCTCCCGATTTGTATGTGTGAGAATGACAACACATGAGCTAATCTTGCCTTTAGTTAAAACCTTTAGGTGTAAAATGTATAATCAAGGGAACTTGAGAAGTTTATTAATGAAATTTGAAATTTCTCAGCATTATTATCATTTCTGTTTGTTTGGAGTCTTGTGAACTTGTCTGTATTTTCCCATTTGGTTTTCAATCCCAGACAAATCGATCTTTTTCTCTCTAATGTGGAAAGTTTACTATTTGGTGACTCATTCTAAAAGTTCTATCTATTTTTAGTAAATTTTGCTGTGGATGTGTTTTGAAAGGAGACTCCCTCAAAGCATAATTAGTTTCTTTGGTAATATTTATGAGGTAG
Source organism: Lemur catta (assembly GCF_020740605.2). NCBI lineage: Eukaryota > Metazoa > Chordata > Mammalia > Primates > Lemuridae > Lemur > Lemur catta. The sequence continues at coordinate 41,979,716 of NC_059136.1, forward strand.
AGAAATGAAGAAATTTGAGTTTTTGAAGGAAGTGTGTTTCTTAGCTCTGAAGTTGGTTTAATTCATTAATATCTATAGCCAAGCATAACAAATTCTTAATTATTTTGGAGAATATTGATGGTAGTTACCAAGCAAAAGTCTCCATCCTGTCTAGGTTGTTACACATATAACAATCAAAGCACAGCCCTTAATATTTTTGGAATGACTTTTGGCCAACTATACCCTTAAAAATAGAATTGGAGAGGAAAGAAGGCAAAATGCTGGGAAGCTTCAGTGATTCATGTGATGTTACTAGAACAGAAGAACTTCCAGTAAATATTGTAGTTTGGTTTTTATGGGTTATAAGTCTTTCACTGTAAGTTATTAGAAATATTGGCAGTTCATCCTTTTGTAAAAGATAATGTTATTTTTCCATTACTTACCTGTTTTGTAGGTGTTTTTGTGAGGGCATAATAATAGCTGTGAAAGCCTTTAAGCTCTTGTTTGTTACGGGAATTCTGTGTACTGAGACTGGATAAAACTTAAAGATCCACTAACCAAGTCATAATCTGTGGTTGCACTTCATATGCCTAAAAGGGTTAGACAAGGAATACACTTGCAAAATAGGCTGGAGTTGACAAATGGTAGTGGATACCCAGGAGTGATAGGGAGTGGTCAGGTCTGTGGCAAATTGGAGAGCACCCAAGTAAGTGGATGGTCACTACTCATTTGTCTTGTGGGAAAGGAGGCCCAGCATTACTAGATCTTTTGAAAGTAAAGCTTAAAATTTAGATTTTTGGGATGAAATCTCTCATTTTTTTGATGTTGGCAATTAATTAATTGAAACTATGCCAACCTCCCTCCTAGTCCCCACCACACAAAAGCATATGCCAATATCTGTGCATTGGATATAGCCAGAAGAAGGCTGCCACTTTGAACTATGGATAAAATCAGTCTCTCTGATTTGGTCCTTAAGCTCTTCTTTTGAAGGCCCTAAGATTCAGCAGCATCTCCTTCAGGCTCTATACCTTATCTTGTCCATCAAGCCTTATCCTAGTTTGAGAGTTAGAAGCATCCCCTGTCCTTCCATTTTAGAGTTGGAAGGCACCCTGGAGATAATCCAGCTCAGTCTTTTTTTTTTTTCTTTCATGAAACACTTATTAGACACCTACTAAGTACTAGGCACTGGACAAGTCCTGGAGACAAAGAGAGGGATAATAGATATTCATCCATTCCCTATCCACTATCACCTGGATTTTGAGTTATAGGCCTCTTACTGTTTCACAAGTCCAACAATGGAACTAGCACTAGTTCTAAATAGTAGAAAGTTCTTACATTGAACTTTCTCTTTCCCTTCTGCTTCATTTTGACATCATGAGTGAGACAAACAAGGGTACCCCCTCTTCCTCTTAACATCCCATTATTGTTGGAAGACTATGATAATGCCTCTTCTTTATTTTCTGCTTTTCAGCCTAAGTATATTCATTTTTGTAATAGCTGTCTCCACCTGGTTTTCAGAATTGTCAGTACCCTGGTCATTTTTTTTCCTGGGCATACTCTAGTTTCCAGAGTACATTTGAGATGTGACACTCAATATTGATTCTTGACTATGCTGGCAGTGTCTTATTAATTGGGGTTTGAAAAGATGCTTCCTGAAGGTGCCCATCCATCTACTTGAGATGGCTAGTTGGATATTTTCCCGACAGAACACAGAATACCTTGGCTGCCTTTTCTTGGTACTTGTTGAGGGTGGATGGGTTAGCTGGAATTTTGTATGAAATTTTCTTTTAGAATGGCCTTTAAAATATTATGATATATTATCATTTCTAGATCTTTGGTTTTTCCAATAATTATTGGGAACTAAGAAGATGTAGACCTAAATTAAAGAAGCTAAAGAAACTTTTGATGGAAAATACCTATGAAGGACCTGACAGTCAAAAAGAGAAGGATTCCAATTGCTCAAAAGTAAGACTATTTTCACTTTTTTATTTGGAGTTAAAAAAAAACGCACTATAATTAGAGGCACTTAATGGTGACATGCTTACTTTCTAAAGTTTAGGTTGTGAAAATTTAAAACATATTCAAAAGCAGAGAGAATATTATAAGGACCCCCACATATTCATCATTCACTGGAACATTTATTAGCATTTTGTCAGTCTTGTTTCTTCTATCTCCCTTCTATCCTTCTACCTTTCTTTTTTTAGAGTATTTTAAAGCAAATCCTATATATCACGGTGCCATTTATATAGCTGGAAGCCTCTCATGTTCTTAACTTTGAAATAATAGTTTTTTTAGAGGTAAAGTTAATTTTTTATTTAATTAACAAATATATTTAGGTGCTCTTAAGAGGAGACATTATGAAAATGAAAAGTATTCTTACTCTAATGTCAAAATTGACTAATTCCTAGAAGTATGAAAAAATATTTATAAACCAAGTAAAAGAAAGTTTTTAAGTTTTTAATGTAATTTAAAATTGTCACTGGCATCCTGAAGACCATATTTGTATTAGAAGTTCTCTTTTTCTCCATTGAGTGCTTTCTTTCTTTTAAAATATTTTTTGGGTAAGAGCTTTATTGAAAATAATTCATAGACTAAACACAATTCACTTATTTTAAAGTGTGCAACTGAATGATTTTTAGTACATTCCCAGAGTTGTGCAGTCATTACCACTATCAAGTCTAGAACATTTTCATCACCCCAAAAAGAAACCCCATGTAGCCTTTAGCTGTCACCTTCTAATCCTACCTCCTTCTCTGCCCTCCCCTCCGCTCTCAGCCCTAGGCAACCACTAATCAACTTTCCTATCTCTGTAGATTTGCCTAGTCTGGATATTCCAGGCAAAGGAATCATATAACAGTCCTTTCCTGACTGGATTCTTTCAGTTGGTGTAGCCTTTTCAAGGTTCATCCATGTTGTAGCATATATCAGTATTTTATTCTTTTTAATTGCTGAATAACATCCCATTTTGTGGATATACCACATTTTATTCATTCATTAGTTGATAGACATTTGGGTAGTTTCTACTTTTTGGTTATTATGAACAATGCTGCTGTGATCATTCATATACAAGTTTTTGTGTGGACTTAGGTTTTCATTTCTCTTGGGTATATACCTAGGAGTGAAACTGATGGGTCATGTTGCAACTCTGTCTAACCTTTTGAGGAACTACCATACTGCTTCCCAGCATGGCCGCACCATTTTCTAGTCCCAACAGCGGTATATGAAGGTTCCAATTTCTCTACATCCTCAACAAAACTTCTTATGTGTCACAGTATCGCACTGTGGTTTTGATGTGCATTTCCCAGATACTAATGATGTTGAATATCTTTTGTTGTGCGTATTGACTTTTTATATTGTATCTTTGGAGAAATGCCTATTGAATTATCTTGCCTGATTTTTAATTGAGTTATTTGTCCTTTTATTATGGAGCTGTAGGAGAGTTCTTTATATAGTCTAGATACAAATCCCTTATCAGATACATGATTTGCAAATATTTTCTCCCATTTTGTGGGTTGCCTTCTCACTTTCTTGCTGTTTTTATTTTGGTAAAATATAACAAAATTTACCATTTTAGCCATTTTTAAGGATGCAGTTCAGTGTCATTAAGTACATTCACAGTGGTGTGCAATCATCAGCACTATCTACCTCTAGAAATTTTTCATCTTCCCAAACTGAAACTCTGTACCCATTAAACAATGGACTCCCCATTCCTTCCTCCCTCAAGCCCCTGGCAACCATCATTCTATTTTCTGTCTATGAATTTGACCACTCTAAATGCCTCTTGTAAGTGGAATCATAGAATATTTGTTCTTTTGTGTTGATGGTATTTTGAAGTACAAAAGTTTGTCATTTTGATACATCCAATTGATCTATTTTGTCTTTTGTTGGTTTTTTTAGTATAATACTTAAGAAGCTACTGCCAAATCCAATGTTGTGAAGATTTAACTCTGTTTTTTTCCTAAGACATCCATTGATTTTATGTAGTTATCATATATTAACAAAAGAAATTGAGCTTAGTACATAAATATTGCCTTAATCTGTTCTATGTATCCCCCAAACTTCAACAAGAATTCTAAATAATGTTATTCTTCAAAGGCCTTAAAATACCTTTTTTCTTGTTTCAGTATACAACTGAAGATTTGCTTGATCAAATTCAGGCAAGTGAGGAGGAAATAATGACCCAGTTACAAGTTCTAAATGCCTGTGAGATTGGAGGTAGCATTATTTACTGTTATTATTAATAATGATGGAATTGGCCATCCTGTAAGAAAGAATTTTTGGACATCTTCACCCTATTGCATTTAGTTTATATAATTGTCTTTTGGCTTCAAAGATGGTGACATTTTTCTTTATACCTGTGGGATAGAGACTGAGTGTGATCATCTTTACATGAAGGGGTCCATCTGTCACCAGTGACTTTAACCACTCCTTATATGCCTTTTTCTTTGAGTGAAGCAGCTGCACAACTTTTTAGAACTAACTGGAAGCACTGATCTCTTTGTTGTGCTTCCTTGAGACTCATTTTCTCTTAAACATCTAAAAAAGTTTTTAATTATGGATGCCTGCTACTAATTACTATGGTATATGGAGAACATAAATGTTAAAGTTTTTTTCTTTTTTTTTAAGGTAAACAAAACAATGTATTTTAATGCAGCCTTCTGTATTATTCACTTGTAGTATGGGAATGGATACCATTTTGGTAGGGGGATGCATAGATTACTTCTAGCTTTCTTCCTCAGTTTTATATCACACAATCTGTTCTTTAATATTGCCTTTACTTTTAAAAATAAGAACAGAAACAGTCTCCCTTGGAAATGGTGGATGTGCGCTTGAGTTCTTTCTCCAGGGATGGTGGTTATGCCATCCATTATAAATTGACATTTCATAATCCTTCTTGGGCATAGGGAAAGGTATCTGGATGCCTAGCCTTTATTTTTGCCTTCATCCACACTGTACCTCAGTCTATCATTTCTTGAGTAAGCTGGACTTCTTTATATGTATGGCAACACCTCTGCAAGATACCTGTGAAGAGAGAGTTATAACCATGGCAGTGCAGCACAGCGGAGATTACCATGTAGGATATTGAACCTACAACCTTCACCTCATTTGTGTGATATTCTAATGAAGTGGCTGTACCAGCTTTAGATTTCCTCATTTGCACTTAGTACAACAAAATTATTGTGAGATAACTCAATATCAAAGCACTTGAAAAAAGTATTAGTCATATGTAAAGTACTCTTTAAAAACTACTTGATCTCCCTCAGGACACAATTTTAAATGATTAGGGGAAAAACTTAAAAAGAAGCACTGTTTAAAGAAAGCTGAAAACTTTTTAGTGTCTCTTTTTTGCTGTGGGCAAGAGCATGCTCCTATTGGAAATTCTATTAGCTCATTCATTCACTTAACATGTTCTTTGGAAAATATAACTTTTGGAATTTGTAGGTTATTGGAGGATTCTTGAATTTGATTATGAGATGAAACTTCTGAATCATGTCACTCAGCTTGTGGATTCTGAATCATGGTCTTTTGGTAAAGTACCTTTGAATATATGCCTTCAGGAACTTGGGCCATTGGAGCCAGAGTAAGTATTTTAATTCCTTATCCATCCAGATTTCCTTAAGAAGAAGAAAATTCTTTTTCAGACTGGAACTATACCCAGGGCAAAGAGTACAACAATTATATTTTGATGTCTTAGAGAAATTTTTAAAATATACAACCAAAGAGGATTTAGGAATTTTGTTACTGGGGTGAATAACTATATATTACCTTTTTAATTTTTTTGTCATTTAAATATAAAGAAATAACTGGTATGTTTGATCTATTTTATAATAATAAGTGTGTGTTCACATAATTCATGTTAAAATGTTTAGCACAGGGCCTGGTACACATTAGCTTTCCAGTATATTTTAGTTGGTTCCTAACTTAAATAAAGTATTATTTGGCAACCCAAATCACTTAGTATTTCAAATCTCAAATTTATATCTTAGTTTCTAGTTAGCAATGGGGCTTAAAAATGTAGTGCATAAAAATGTTGATAACTTTTCAAATGAGCGTTTTAAATTTTTCAGGGAAATGATAGAACACTGTCTTAAATGTTATGGGAAGAAGTATATAGATGAAGGTAAGATTTGGAATGTATTCTAATGGGTATTTTAACTCTTATATGTTAAGATTGGTATAGTTTTCTGAAGTGTGTTGGTGTTAAAAATAGGAACTCTGGGAGGTCGTGGGAGGTGAGTTAAGGTGTATAATTCCTTCCAAGAAATTGAATTGAGGAAAAGGAAACATTAGTACTGTATTTAATTGCAAGAGGATAATATGAACCTTACTGGATACCTTTTCCTTAGGTGAAGTTTATTTTGAATTGAGTGCTGATAAAATATGCAGAGCAACAGCACAGATGCTACTTCAGAATGCTGTGAAATTCAATCTCGCCGAGTTTCAAGAAGTGTGGCAGCAGAGCGTGCCTGAAGGAATGATAACCAGGCTTGATCAGCTTAAGGTAATAGCAGTGGGCATTGCTACCTTAATTCAACAGGTGATTATTTACTAGGGGAAGTGATAGTTGTACTGGAGCCGAATTTGGAGCCAATTTATTTTCCTAGATACCCATTAGGTATCTGTGCACTCAATCCATCATAAAGTGCTTTAAGAAAAAAACCCAGTACTTTATCAAGGTATAATTTACATATCATAAAATTCACCTTTAAAAAAAGATTTTTAGTAAATTTACTAAGTTACTATCACCACAATCCAGTTTTAGAACACATCCATTATCTCAGTAAGATCCCTTGGGCCCATGTACATTTAATCCCTGTTCCCAACCAGTGTGTCTCATTTTGTTCCATTTCTCTCTATTTCCATCACCACGGCCTCTACAATAGCAATAGCATCCCTAAGCAGGCACCTTGCACTTTTAATTTTGTTCACCTCCAATCCATTCTCTATGGTGCTACTAGAAGGATCTTTTACAAATGCCAGTCAGGTTAGAAAAATGTCCTGCTTAAATGACTTTAATGGTTGCTGAGTGCACTTGGAATATAAAATTCCTATGTTGGCCTACAAGGCCCTTCAAGATCACCTTCCTAGCTTCATCTCTGGCTGCTTTCTCTCCTGCTCACTACATACCAGCTTCTTTCAGGTTTTCCAGGTAACCAAGCTCTCTCTCACCTTAAGGCTTCACGCAAGGCTTTTTGTTCTAGAATGATATTTTCCCTAATTTCACTTGGCCATCTACTCCTCTCTGAGTCACTTCATCAAGGGGACTTTTCTTCATTCTCTGCTGCAAGAAAAGGCCTCTGGTTTTACTCTTCTGTAGCATCCTGTACTTTCCTTTGTGCCCCTTCCCTCTTAGCTTCAGAAAAATGATTACGTGGTTCCACACTCTCCACTTTAATAGCATTTTGTTTGCTGTTGCTTGCCAATATATGGCATACTGCCTGGCATGTAGTGTACGCTCAATAAATGTTTGTTACGAGTGAAAGGATTACTTGTTATTTACTGAGTCCCTTTTATGTCTAGGTACCATGCTAGGTGCTGGGGAGAAAACGTCATACAAGGTGCCATTAAGATGCTCAGACCTAGCATGGGGATTGGGAAGGTGCTCAGTCCTAGCCTGGAGGGTACACATTACTTGTATAAATCTATTCTTACAATGCAGAGCAATCTCTGTAATGGAAAAGGCATGTGTGAGATGTTATGAGAGCAAAGAAAAGAAGCTTAGCCCTCAGACTGGTCAATCAGGGTCGATTTTCTGAAGGAATGGATGTTTTAGCTGCTGAGTTTAGAAGGATGAACTACTGCTCTCTAGGTGGAAGGAAGGGGAGAGTCAGGAATGCAGGAGAGCATGTTCAAGGGTGTGGAGGTATAAAAACTGGGGCATTGTTAACAGGGATGTTTGATTGGAGTGAAGATGCTGGGGAGTTAGTTAGGGACACTGGATTGGACTAGGGAATTTCAACTCTATCAGGAAAGCTCTTTGGGGCCATTCAGTGATGTCAGTTAAAAGAGCTACCTCATGAGGTACTCATCAGTTTTGCCTTTTATAAAGAATATTATGACAGTAAAGAGGAAGATGGATGGAAGTTTGGCTAGATTATGAAAAAGAACTGTGCAGGCTCTCAACACTTAAATACTCGTAACTCAGAGGGTATTGGCCAAAGAAAATAGGTAAGGGGGAATATATAGAGAAATCTTGAGGCTTTAACATCTATAGGCTTTAGTGACCACCTAGGTGTGGGGTTTGACTACTGGAATCTAGGGTGATGCCTAGATCTTCTATTTTCCTGGGATAGTGGGACTAGAGCAGGTTTGGGTAATAAAACATGAGTTCATGTACAGACTTGGATATAAAAGTCTGGGGCTCAAAAGAGAGATCTGAGCTGAAGATACAAATATTACAGTCATTAGCAAGTGGTTTAGGCCACAGGTTTAGATGAGGTGACCCAGGAGAGTGACAATAACCCAAGTAGAAGGGTCGGGATAGAGCCCTGGGGAGCTGCAACATAAAGTTAGGAAGAAAATAAGGAGACAATGGTGTCAGAGATGGAGAGAGATTTAAAGAAGAAGGAATAATCAACATTAACAAAGCAAACAGGATAGGATGAATCCAAGAAAGGAGCTTCTGGATTTGGCAATGAGAAGTCACTAGTGACCTTTAGAACCAGAGCTATCTTGATAAACTGGTGGTGGTAGAAGCCAGATTGCAGAAGGGAAAAGAAGTCACTGTTTAAAGGAGCTCTTTTGATGAAAAAGGCTATTGTGAATCTCTGGAGAGTTTGTGTAAGTTTTGTGTAGCTGACATTTTAAATACATTAGGCTAAGCTAAACATAAAGGTCAAAGAATGAGTCATATTTAAATATTAGATCATTAATTTAACTGCTCTTTTTCTTCTCATTTCTTCTTGTAGGGTTTAGCACTGGTGGATAGACACTCGAGACCAGAAATCATATTTTTGCTCAAAGTAGATGATTTACCTGAGGATAATCAGGAACGTTTTAATAGTCTATTCTCTCTAAGGGAGAAGTGGACAGAAGAAGATATTGCTCCATATATTCAGTAAGTAATTAATTTATTAAAAATGGATCTTAAGGGTTGTTCTTTTTCTAAAGAGTAGCATACAATTTTAGATTTATTACTAGAACGCAATTTTCTTGGGTAGTCCCTGAAGATACTGCTTCCTTCAAAACTCTCTCAGGCTGCCTTTTCTTCTTCACGATTACTGGTCCTGAAGGTAGAATATGCATTATCTTTGTTCCTTACTACTGCTTCTAAAACCACTTCTTTGCTCTCCTCCCTGTAAAGCTGTCCCCTTTAAGGGACAGAATATTTATCCCACTCCGACTCTAAGGCAAGCATCCCTCTCTGATTGCCACCTCCTGTCTTTCCTGCTGCCTTACTGTAACATTGGGGTAGAGGCCAGATTGCAGCAGAGCAGGTTAGCCCCGAAGTCGCTGCTTACAAGATCTCAAGTCCCCTAACACTTGAAATCCGCAGACACTACAGCTTCGTCACTGTCATACCTCTCGGGTCCTCTTTTCTCTTTACCAGCTTGGATTCTATGGTCATCCTCTCTCTTCCCGTTTATACTTTATTCCTTTGGCTGTCTCTCCCTCTTGTCATATCTCCCTGGCAAAAAACTAAAAAGATTAAACCCAATTTTCTGCATATTCTGTGCCTATATGGGGGCAGCTGAAATTTTCTGGGGAAAAATACACGATGAGGCTGCCAGTCTCACTTAAGAACCTGAGTAGTACTTAGCATGGCCCCTGACTGGGCACCATTTCCTCATGAGATGTCTCTATCCTTGGTGCTACCTTTATATCTTCTTTTTTCATGCCTGCAATACCCTCATGTTTCCTCTTCACCCTCCTCTTATGACCTTATTTCTTGAGAAAACAGAAGCAGCAAGGCAAGAATTACTTTCTTTCCCACTGCCATTATCTGCTAGCCTCCTCATGCATGTACCTACCTCCTTTGCAGTCCTTCCTATATAGTGCATGAACTGTCCCGGCTCCGAAGGCCAATCCTTCTACACTAGATCCATTCTCTCTGGCCTTCTTAAAGACTTGGATCCTCTGGTTATCCCTTTTCGCCTAGTGTTTTCAATGTCTCCCTCTCTTATGGATCATCCCTGTCAGCATACGATATTCTGTAATATTGCCCGTCTTGAAAAACAACAATAGCAAGCTACTGTACCCCATGCCCTCTGCCCTCCTTCACAAGAAAACTCCTTTTAAAAGTTTTGTATACTCACTGTCTGCTTCTTTGCCTCCCGTTCTTTACCCAATGATATCTCCTTACTCCAGTGACATCTGTCTTTCTACACTCAGTGGTCAACTGTCTGTCCTTGTTACTTGACCTCTTAGCACTACCTGACACAGCAGACCTCTTCCTCCTACTTGAAACATGCTGGTCTCCCCTTTTCCCCAAGCCAGCTCCTTTTGTGTCTCTTTTGCTGATGGCTCCCTGTTCTCCCCAGTCTTTAACTGTTGATGTGCTCCAGAACTCTATTTTTGGGTCATCTCTTCTGTTTATACTTTTCCTGTGGTGCTCTCATCCAGGCCTGGATATAAATTTAGTGACTTCCTAATTTTATCTTAATACTCGCCCTTTTCCCTGAGCTCCAGATTCCTATATCTAGTTGCCTCATTCACCTTTCCACTTGGATATCTAATAGGAATTTCAGACTTAACATATTCATAACAGAACTGTTGCTTGTCCCTTGCCCTTACCTGCCTTGTTCTTCATCTCAGTTAACAGCACCACCACCAATCCAGCTACTCAAGCAAAAGCCTGGGAATCATCCTTGTCCTTTCTTTCCCTCACCTTCTGGTTCAAACTATGAGCAAATTCTAATGTATTGTCTTATACTTGCCTCTGAATTGGTCTCCCTGCTTCTGTTTTTGTCCCCCTTCCCCTCCCCTTTTTATACTGCTTATTTCAGAAATTTTTAAATATTCAAAAGTGACAATATAATATAATGAACCCCCTATGTGTCTACCTTCCAGCTTCCCTAATCATCAACTCATTGCCTCCATTATTTAAGACTGAGATCACAATTTGTCTTTCCATTAATTAAAGCCCTCCTACTGTCTTTCCCATCGTATGTAGAATTAAATCACGCTTTCTTTCCATGTCCTTCAAGGCCCTATATGATCTAGCCCTTGCTCCCTTCTTCAGCTCAAGTTCTCCCACTTTTCTCTTCCCTCATTATCCCTTCCCCAGTCATATTCTTCTCTTGGAGGTACAAAAGATGAAGCTAAAGTTCAGGAAGAGTTGGTAACCTAGACAAGCTCGCACAGGTAGCCTAGTATCCAGGTTCTCAGATTCTAGGCCTCACTGAATCACAGTGCTTATATTTCTGATTTGGAGGCTGTGTGATATAATGGAAATAACATGGACTTTGAAGTCATACAGACTTGGTGGCAAAATTTGACTCTGTCATTTACTACCTGTTTGTGTGTCAGTTTCCTCATAACTATTATGGGGTTAAATAACACATTACCACTACTCTTATTGTGAAGGTTAAATGAGATAATAATGTAAAGTACCTAGTTCAATTAAGACTTAGAACCACTCCCCACCCTATCTGTCCCAAACACCCACACATAATGCTCGTTGGGAAGATGGATTCGGAGGAGAGAGAGAAAATAAGTATATAGTACTGTAAATATTGTTTTATGTTCCTTAAAATATTCATGCTACTCTTTTTTATTGTTCCCACAGAGATTTGTGTGGAGAGAAGCAAACCATAGGTGCATTACTCACTAAATATTCTCGTTCTTCGATGCAAAATGGTGTTAAAGTTTATAATTCAAGAAGACCCATTTCTTAAAAGAACCACAGTCGTTTCTTTGGGACTATACAAATTTGGGCTTTATAAAGTTGCTGGATATAAGAAAAGATCATCTTATGTATTTTTATTCCTGATTTTTATAAAAAAGTCTTTAAGGCATTTTTCTCTTCATCTTAAGCATTTTGAAACTACTATTCTTCCTATTTTTTAAATGTAAAAAGATATTTCTGTACCTTTCAAATTATATTTGTACTATGTAAACTGTATAAACAAGGACAAAAGAAAGTATTATTTACTATATTTAGTATATCTCTGAGGTCTACATGGTTTTATTTATAGGAAAACAATTTTGGTTTTTATATTTAAAATGCCATTTCTTTCATTAACATTTGATGTTCTACTCACTAATACGTTTAAAAGTGAGAGAACTAAATAGGAATAGTTTCATAGAAGAGAATTATTTATTCACTTAAATGCCATTTCTCAAGTGAGTTTCCCCACTTCCAACCTTCCATCAGAAGAGGAAGTCAGTAGGTACTATCAATTATTTATATTTATTTGATGTTTACATTGATGAAATTGGCCTTTTTTTTTTTTAAGACAGGGTCTTGCTCTGTCATCTAGGCTGCAGTGCAGTAGTGTGATCATAGTTCACTGCTCCTTGAACTCACAGGTTCAAACAATCCTCCTTCCTCAGCCTCCTGAATAGCTAGGACTACAGGCACACACCACAACAATCGGCTAATTTTTATTTTTGTAGAGATAGGGTCTTGCTATGTTGCCCAGGCTGGTCTCGAACTCCTGGCCTCTAGCTATCCTCCCACCTTGGCTTCCTAAGCTTTCTGGGATTATAGGCTTGAACCACTGTGCCAGGTAGAAATTGGCTTGATAATTACTCCTCTGTTTGCCTAGCTGGTATAGGCGTGTACTTTGGGGAAAAAAATGGGTTTGATTCTCAATCCCATGTGAAGAATACTAATAGAACAGTTTAATAATCTTATTATAAAGAATACTGGCACAGGTATTACTAGAAAACTTAATTTCTAGTTGGTTTGGAATGCTTGATAAAGTTCCTTTGTAGCTTTATTTTCCTAATTTGTTTTGGTTTAGATCTAAGTTCAAATTAATTTTCATTTAGCTAATTAATCTGTCACCAGGACAACTGGAGGGGGTAGGGCCAAGATTAAATCTGGTTCAAGATTTAAAAAGTGTTAGTGGATAATCCATAATTAATTAACCAAGATTTAACTGTTACTGAAGTTCACAAGTTTTATTTTTATGCACATGAAATGCAAACGATGGCTTCAAAATGTCTTTTTAAATAAATTTTTCTGCATTTATGTGGATTATGTGTGAGAGAGAGATGTATATGAGATATATAGATATATATTTTTTAAAAATAAATACTGAGGCAGCAGTGTCTAGTGATGACTCCGGAATTCTGGAGTTTGACATTTAGACTACCTGGGGTCTAAATACATAGTTTACAGCTTAATCACTGGGGCCCAGTGAGTTTATGCTGCCTCTTCACACACAGCAAGCCCGAGCAACACGCCTCGTTTTAGTTTTGGGAGACTCTCCTGTTAATAGCACCACGCACAGTGCCTTAGTTTATACCTGGCCCTTCGCAAACTCGTCTCCCCTCACCCACTAAATATTTTCTCCACTTTCCAGAATTTTAACAGTTCTCACCCATCTTGTCCACACGCAGACAAATGCAAACACCCTAATACAATCGCTCAAGCCCCGCCCACTGACACAAGACTTCCTGGTTCCGCCTGGTCCGCTGTTCCACTTCCGCTGACGTCGGCGGCCAAAGGCCACAGGCAAGATGTCGGCCGACGCTAACTTCGAGCGGTTGCGGAGCGCAGCATCTGTGTGACAGAAGCTCGGTGGAGGCGGTTTATAGCAGCCAGGAAGAGGAAGCGAATTTGAGGCTGCAGCGATCCGGCGGGGCCGGGTCTGGGCCCCCAGGGCACACCAGCCGTGGGGCGGGACTGCTTGGGACCGTGCGGGAGCAGGGAGTGTGAGGTGCCCGAGACGAGTAATGCCCCGCATCTCCCCAGGAAGCCTGGAAGCCAGGCTCCGCGGGACCGCTTCATGCCGCCGACTGGTTTAGAGCCCGCCAGAATGAACAGGAAAAAAGGAGACAAGGGCTTTGAAAGCCCAAGGCCATATAAATTATAAGTATTTTTTTCATCTCCCTTCTTTCTTTTTGGTTTTGTTGCCATTAATTATATTTTGTGAGTACTTGAAACTGACTTGCTGAGGCTGGGAAACCTAGTGGGAAGCTAGAATTCATTCACTGTGATCGAAATGGTGTTTGTGGGGTGAAAATGTTTTGAATGACAATGTTACTCAGCAGATTTAATTCGCCTTGAAAGTTAATAACCCTTTTTTTAAAGTACTAAATTGTATTTCTGTCAAAAGAAATCTATTTTCTTGGCTGTTGCTAGATTTAAAACAAACAAGTTATCCCAACTTGTAGGGTTTGTTTTAAAATGAAAGATTGATGTGCTTTTGAGCTACTTAGAACATAGCCCTTGTTTATATCTGGATAGGATTATGCTTTCATTTAATAATAGAAATTATTTTTCTTTATGTTTTTTAATATACAACCCATCAGGTCGTCTGCATAAACAACATAAACTTCCAGAGAAAATCTGTTGTGGTAAGTTTATTCTCAATAATTATAATCAATAATAAGTTCACCTTCACAGTATTTGCAAACTTTATACTGTTCCAGATAATTGTGTTTCAAAAATAAGAAATAGAATTATTAGAAGTAAGAATTAGAATTAAGGTCTATATAATTGCAAGTTCTATGGTCCTTCTATACCTGTTTGCCTTCTCAATTCTCCTTTTCCTTGTTTTCAATTTCCTGATTAAAGTTTTATTACTTTTAATCTGTTGTGGAATGTGAAAGCCTGCATAACCGAGCATTTTAGAATTGTGCATAAAACAAGAATAAGCTCATAGTGAGATTTTTCCTGTGAAAAAAATTAAGATTAGTACACTCCCTGACTTGACTGGGCTTCTAAGAGGCTAGTTTTATTTTCTGATTCTTGGCTCATTTGGTTTAGGTGGTATTGCTTTATAGTAAAGTTTTAGATAGAGTATTTGAAATCTAGTAATGCTGTTACCCTCCACCATATAGATGTATGAATTACTGATGTAATCCATTCTAGGAAAACCCTTGAAAACCCAAGTACTTAATTAACTCTCTTAGGGGGACCTGTATTAAATAGACTAAAATCTTAGAGCTGATTTTGTTTGAGTGATGGTATCAACGTCCCTCTCAGACTTGTCACCCACATATGTGTGCTTAGGATAAGCCTTATAGATAGAAAAAGGTAACCTTCTCTTAAGAATCATAGAATCTTAGATTTATAAAGTTCCTAAAAATTTCATTAAGTCTAGTCTCCTTATTTATGAAATTTATCTTGCAATCTTCCCCACAGATTCTTTAGCTTGTATCTCATAGTAGGATACTTTAGGTATATTATGTTGTATGAATTGGGTAGGAAAGATATGAGGATTAGGAAGTTTAGTAAGGAGGTTACTGCAGTAGTCTAGGGGAGAAATGAGGAAGCCCTAAATGAAGATAGCATTAGTGAAAATGAAGTAAAATAGAGTTGACATGATTGATAGAATTATAGTGAACATTTATTGAGCACTTAATACATGTAAGGTACTCTTCTAAGGCTTCTGTGTATTAACTCAGTCTTCACAATGAGGTAGATACAATGTTTTAATGATGATTTTATAAATAAGGCAGCTGAAAGAATGGAGGTTAAGTAACTTTCCTAAGGGTAAAGCTGGCAAGTGATAGAGCCATTTTAAATCAAGGATGACCTAAAAGTCCTTTGTACCTGCTTTTTGTCTATCATTCCCCCATTCATACCTACTCTCCTGGAGGAATTGATAGACAGAAAGGAGTTGCAGATGACTCTTTTCAGGAATGCTAGAAAGGAGTTGTGGATGATTTAAGTTTCCCACTGGAAAAATTGGTTGGATGGTGTATGGGTTAGATTCCTGGCAGGAAATAAGTGGCACACATATACAGGTTAATTGAGGGAAATTAATGAAGGTACTATTTAGAACAAACAGTGTTAAGAGAACCCAACAAGAGATGGAGGAACACCGAGCTAGCAACAATGAGAAATATTTACTACTCCTAGGCCTGGAAGATCAGTGGGAGGAAGAAGTTACTGGAACGTACTGTAGCCATAGGAAACAGTCACCTTATAGGAGCTGCGGCCATTAGTAGAAGAATGAAGCCACTGCCTACCCCAAACCTGGCATAATGAATATAATGAGCTCACTTTTCTTCTGCTCACCAGTTTCTATCTTGTGTCTCCCACAAACCAAAAGCCAGGAAAGTAGAGCCTAGTTAATGTAACCCCCAGGGTACAGAGTAGGGTAGAGAGCAGATCAGGAGGAGCAAAAGGAGAATAATCAGAACAGTCTACCCCTTTTACCGCACTCATTCACTGTTGTCTTTTGTTGAGATGAAAAGCTAGTGTTCCTAACATAGGGAACTTACGAACTCCTATCAGCTACTGAAAGAGTTATCTATGGCTAATTACCTGTTTTTGTGAGTAAAGTGTTATTTGAATGCTGCTATACTCATTTATTTATATATTGTCTATGGCTGCTTTGGAACAACAATGGCAGAGTTGATAGCTGAGACAGAGACTGTGTGACCCACAAAGCCTAAGATACTTACTGTCTGACCCTTCAAGAAAGAGTTATCTGGCCGGGCACAGTGACTCATGCCTATAATCCCGGTACTTTGGGAGGCCCAGGAGTTTGAGGTGATAGTGTGCTGTGATCATGCCACTGTACTCCAGCTGGGGTGACAGACCCCATCTCTTTGAAAAAAAATAAAGAGTTCCCTGATCCCTGAACTATTTGTATTAGTGTGGGAGATGGCAGTTCAACCCTATTCCCACCTAAAATATTAGCTACCACCAGTATCTTTTGTGCAAGATAGTGGAAAGAAAAGTGGGTCAAATGAACAATGTGAAACTTCATTGCTACAGCCCCTGCTTTCTTTAGCTGGTAGCAAGGCCAGAATTGATAACACTGCTTTATTCCTCCAGCCATGCCATGTTCCCCTTTCCTACTGCCAACATTTCTGTTGGGATGACCTGGACTTTCATTTCTGTAGGACTTTCATCCTTGCTTCTCCTGTCTTTATTGGTTTATTGCAGTTTCCATTGACTAGAACTATTGGTCAAGGGGGACCTAAGAGGCATCACAGTGAATTCTGTACATTCCAGATGTGGTTCTTGTCTTTACTGTATAGCAAAGCTTCAGTGTCCTTTCCAGACAGTACAGAACCCCTTACTCTGCCTTTTGGTTCATTGTCATGAGGAGTCCAAAGTGGTCAAGGGCCAGTTTCAACTTCCAATTTAATGGAACCATGACTGAGTACCCTGGTGGATGCATTCTTCCCTTGGGCACAGGGACCTCCAAACACATGAACCCAAGGCCCAATAGACAGGAGGCAAAAATTCCTTTCATGGTACAGTAGTGAGAATAGTCACTTCAACTTTCACCTCTTGGTTGCTAGTTTTATTTTGGCTATGGAGAGATAACCGTATATATTGTCCGCTAGTTTAAGACAGCATCCTGTCTCAATTGATGCTGTAACTGAGTATTCAGCAATTAATTGTGCCAGCTGCTTCTGGATGATAGGGTACAAGATAAAACAAATAGATTTGGACAGATGGTTATTCCGTTTTCTGTGTATGGATATTGTGAGGAGAAGCAGGATTAGGAGGAAAGATTTGTAGATCAGATTAGAAAATGTTACATGTCACACACTTTCATGTTAGGAAATTGAGTTGAACAGTGGCTAATTGGCTACATGTATATGTAGTTGAAGAACAGTGAGGCTGGTCACAGTGGCTTGTGCCTGTAATCCTGCCACTTTGGGAGACTGAGGCAGGAGGATTGCTTGAGGCCAGGAATTCAAGGCCAGCCTGGGCAATGTAGCAAGACCCTATATCTACAAAAAAATAAATTAGTGATGTGCAATTGTAGCCCTAGCCACGTGGAAGGATCACTTGAACCAAGGACTTTGGGGTTACAGTGAGCTATGATTACACCACTGTACTCCAGCCTGGGTGACAGAGTGAAACCCTGTCTCTAAAAAAGAAAGAAAAAAAATAACAGCTAGCAATAGAGATTTGGGAATCTTTAGTATATAGTTGGTTATGAAGAGTATTGAAAAGCTCAATCAAGGTGTCTAGCAGGAGATGAAGATCAAGGAAAAATAATCTGGAGAAATTGAAAGTTGAGGAAAATTACCAAGAGACACCTGGGCTGTAGAAGCCAAGGAAAAACCTGTCTTAAGAAGGAAAAAATGGTTATCAGTTTTAAATGTGGGCAATAAATATAAACTTGAAAACTGAAAGTAATTATTGGTCATTAGTGATCACAGCAAGGACAATTTCAGTGGAATAATGACTGACTGTGTAACTCATATCGTACTGAAAGGAAGAGGAAGTTGGAACAGTGAGCATCCTCTACTTTTTCAAGAATTTCTCTTTTGAGGATGTGGGAGAAAGAGGGCAAAAATTAATTTGAGGTTGACATAGATCTAAAGGTTTTTAAAAAGACATGAGTCTTGAACATGTTTGTAGGCAGAATGTAAAATTGTACAGAGAAGACTGATTGTGATTATAGGAGAGAGTAATAAGTAGAGCGAGATTTCATGGGATACTGTGGAGGATGGTGTCTATAGGACCATTGGAAGGATCATTCTTAAACAGGAGCGAAAGATAAGTACAAGTAGCAAAAGGGCAAGAGAATTGGTAGTTGGCAGAAGAGTGGTTGAATTTAAGCATTTCTAGAGTAAATGGGGAAAAAGTAGTCCTAGAAGTGCTAGGAAGGTTGTGGTGAGAAACTGGAAGAGGTCAAGGAACAGGAGGACTGGGAGAGAAGTAATGAGAGGGGTGGCTGGAGAGGCATCGTGGACATTTAAATTTTTGATGTCAGCATTGGCACAGTTGTGAGCAGTGATGATGTGCCTTTCAGGTGTGATCTTGATTGCTGTTCTGGAATAGAAGTAAGGATTGTAGAAATTGAGGTCAATGAACTTTGAGGCAGTGTTACTGGATGGATCAGATATATCTACATTCAAGTAACTTAGAGTGATGGCAGAGATGTGTTAGAAAGAAAGAGCATGAGCCTTCAGTGAATGTTGGGGGATTTATTAGATATTAAGAGGCACAGAGGATAGCATGCACACAAAGGAAAAGAAATAGAAAAGAATAATAAAAACATTTATTAGGCATATACTAGACGCCAGCTATGATTTTAAGTGTGTTCCATATAGTAAATTGCTGAATTGTCATAATACCACTAAAAGGTCAATAGGGTCATTATTCTTATTTTACAGCTGAGGATACTGAGGCACAGAGAGCTAGAGTAACTAGCCCAAGATCATGTAATTACTATGTGGTAGAACCGGAATTTGAATATAGGAATGAGTCTACCTCCAGCACACCTGCATTTAACTGTGATACCCTACTGCCCTGGCTTTTATAGATACGCTATATAAAATCCTATAAATGGCTCAGAAGTAGCAGTGGAAACTAGGAGAATGCCTGTTTCCCTTCACCCTAATTTATAGTGAATAAGAAAATAGCTTCTTAATCTGCGGGGATTTGGGAGCCATTTTATTTCAGGCTAGGAGGTAGAGAGGGAGTTTTAGAAAAGGTTGAAAGGCACAGGGGAAATGTTATTTAAAGTGTATGGGGGCTCCAGGAAGGTGGTTATCTGTGAAGTGGTGGGGAGAGAGGAAACAGCAAGAAGGAGGTAAGAGGTTAGATGACCTGGGGGGCTCACATTTATGCCAGTGACCAATGACAGGGATTGGAGGCTTGTAGAAGTTACTGGGTCGAATGTTGCAGGCAGGCATAGGTTAGGGCCCTAGGTGGTGTGAGAGACATGATTATACAAGGAGATTGGGCTTTTTCTGTCTTCATGAAATACACTCCATTTTATTGTTGTTAACCTTAGTTTAGAAAGCCAAATCCCATTCTTATGTCCCCCTAAGGAGCTGACTGTTGACAGCACTTTCTAAAATGTTGCTTCTACTTGTCTGTCAGCTGATCCAAACTCGTTTAAATTTGGAATGGTAATTGCATGAGTGATATGCTAATTAAAAGAAATTTTGGTCCCTCCTACAATTGCTCAGAGTTTACACCTTTAAACTCAGAGCCTTTATCAATATTATCTTGGCCTTTGCTCTTTCTGTTCTCTTTATTGATACCACAGAGATCTGTGCAGGTGGTCTAATTTAAGGATGTATGGGTCAGTTATTTGGGAATTGGGAGCTGCAGAATTTTGAGTAGCTGGGCTGCATGTTATCTAAAAACAATTCTTACAGATTTAAAACCCTTGTTACTGAGAGGCATTATGGCATAATGGGAATCATTTGGGATCACTTAGGTGTGTTTGAATCTCAGTTCTCCACTTATCAATGATGCAATTTTCTTGACTTTGCTAACTTATCTGTAAAAAGTTAACTTTTTTTTTAATACTTTACAGTGGTACTTATCTCTTAGAACCTCTCCATAAAAAGTGTAAAGTAGTACTTATCTCTGGAGTTGGTATTAGGATTAGAGAGGACATATAAAAGTATGTAGTGTAATGTCTGGCTTTTATGATGGTAGTCATTATAATCTAGTCCTCTATGGTTATTGCCTGCATTTTTCATCTTAGATATTCCTGTTGTGGCCTCTGAAATTTTTCTGTTCACTTTGCAGCTTCTAAAATGTTACTATTTCATCCCTTCCCATATTTCGTGTTTGAGTACATCAGTTTTGAACCCAAGTTATTGAAATCATTGAACGTATATTCTGTGTTTCATCTGTTTCTCTCTCCCATTGATTCAACACAGAGGGTGGTGAGTGGTCAGTGTATTTAACTGTCTTTCATGTCTTAGGTACATGTTTCAGATAGATTGTACACTATACAGCTATCATGGTAGAACTATATATGGCCTCTAGACTGACTACTTAATAGGAAATCATCCACCACTTTGAAGTATCTGCTGCTCCTGGATGCAGTGATAGATTTTCCCTACTTGCCTGAGAACCTCTTATAGCTCTTGCCACTTCACATATCCTAATTTACCTCCTGTGAGTAAAGACTCATATTTGTTAGTTTCAGTGGTGTAGGGTTTTTTTTTTTTGATTTAAAATTTTATTTTGTAATTATTATGGGTACATGATAGTATATATTTATAGGGTACCTGTGATGTTTTGTTACAGGCATACAATGTGTAACAATCAAGTCAGGGTAATTGGGGTATCCATCATGTCAAGCATTTGTCATTTCTTTGTGTTAGGAACATTCCAGTTCCACTGTTTTAGTTATTTTATAGTATAGCATAACTTATTGTTGACTATGGTCACTTTGTTGTGCTATCAAATATCGTTCATTCTATCTATGTTTTTGTACTAATTACCTATTCCCACTTTATCCCCTCTTCCCCATTATCCTTCCTAGCTTCTGGTAACTATCATTCTGCTCTCTGTCTCCATGAGATCAAGTGTTTTAATATTTAGCTACCACATATGAGTGAGAACATGCAAAATTTGTCTTTCTGTGCTTGGCTTATTAACTTAACATAATGTCCTCTACTTCCATCTATGTTGTTGCAAATGACAGGATTTGATTCTTTTTATGGCTGAATAATATTCCATTGTGTATATTTACCACGTTTTCTTTATCCATTCATCTGTTGATGGACTTAAGTTGATTTCCAAATCTTGGCTATGGTGAATAGTGCTACAATAAACATGGTAGTGCAGATATCTTTTTGATATACTGATTGCCTTTCTTTTGGATATATACCTAGGAGTGGGATTGCTAGGTTCTATGGTAATGCTATTTTTAGTTTTTTGAGAAACCTCCATACTGTTCTCCACAGTAATGGCACTAATTTACATTCACACCAACAGTGTACGAGGGTTCCCTTCTCCACATCCTTGCCAGCATTCATTATTACCTGTCTTTTTGATAAAAAAACATTTTAAGTAGGATAAGATAATATCTTATTGTAGTTTTGATTTGCATGCTCTGATGCTTAATGACGAGCATTTTTTCGTAGAGCTGTTGGTTATTTGCATGTCTTTTAAGAAATGTCTATTCAGATCCTTTGCCCATTTTTAATTGGATTATTTGATTTTTTCCAATTGAGTTGTTTGAACTCCATATATATTTCAGTTGTTAATTGCTTGTCAGATGGGTAGTTTGCAAATATTTTTTCCCATTATGTGGGTTGTGTCTTCACTTTGTTGATTTCCTTGCTGTGTAGAAGCTTTTTATTATTGCTGATGTCATCCTCTTTATCCAATTTTTCTGTGGTTGCTTGCACTTTTTTTTTATTACTCAAGAAATCATTGCCCAGACCAATGTCTTGGAGTGTTTCCCCAATGTTTTCTTTTAGTAGTTTCATAGTTTCAGGTCTTAGATTTAAGTCTTTAGTCCATTTTGATGTGATTTTTGTATATGACAAGAGATAGAGGTCTAGTTTCATTCTTCTGCAGGTAGATATCCAGTTTTCCCAACACCATTTGTTGAAGAAACTGTCCTTTCCCCAATATATGTTTTTGGCACCTTTGTTGAAAATGAGTTCACTATAGATGTGTAGGTTTATTTCTGGGTTCTCTATTCTGTTTCCATGGGTCTATGTGTCTGTTTTTATGTCAGTACCATGTTGTTTCGGTTACTACAGCTCTGTAGTATAAGATTATTTTTTCTATTTCTGTGAAGAATGTCATTGGTATTTTGATGGAGATTGCATTGAATCTGTAGATTGCTTTGGGTAGTATGAACATTTTAACAATGTTGATTCTTCCAATGCATGAGCATGAAATATCTTTCCATTTTTTAATGTCCTCTTCAGTTTCTTTCGTCAGTGTTTTATGGTTTTCATTGTAGAGATCTTTCACTTTTTTGGTTAAGTTTATTCCTAGGTATTTTATTTTATTTGTAGCTATTGTAAATGGGATTACTTTCTTGGTTTCTTTTTCAGATTGTTTGCTGTTGACATACAGAAATGGCTGCTGATTTCTGTATGTTGATTTTGTATTCTGTAACTTTACTGAATTTGTTTATCAGTTCTAATAGTTTTTGTGTGGAGTCTTTAGGTTTCTCTAGCTGTAAGATCATATTGTCCGCAAACAAGGATAATTTGACTTCTTCCTTTCCAATTTGGATGCCCTTTCTTTCTTTCTCTTATGTAATTGCTCTAGCTAGAACTTGCAGTACTATTTAGTATAACAGTGGTGAAAGTGGGCATCCTTGCCTTTTTCCTGATCGTAGAGGAAAGGCTTTGTTTTTCCCCATTCAGTTCTGATTCTTTAAGATGGATCATTAGATTGTTTATTTGAAGTTTTTCTACCTTTTTGACGTAAGCACGTAATGTTATAAACTTTCCTCTTAATAGTGCTTTTTCTGTATCCCATAGGTTTTGGTATGTTGTGTTTTCATTTTCATTTGTTTCAAGAAATTTTTAAATTTTTTTCTTAATCTCTTCGTAGACCCACTGACTATTCAGGAACATATTGTTTAATTTCCATGTGTTTATATAGTTCCCAGTGTTGTTCTTGTTATTGACTTCCAGTTTTATTTTATTGTGGTCAGAGAAAATATTTGATATGATTTTCAGTTTTTTTTTTCTTTTTTTAATTTTTAACACTTGTATTGTGGCCTAACAGGGTCTATCCTTCAGAATGATCCATGTGCTAAGGAAAAGAATGTGTATTCTGCAGCTGTTAGGTCTGTTTGGTCTATAGTGCGGATGAAGTCCAATATTTCTTTGTTGATTTTCTATCTTGATAATCTGTCCACAGTGGTACAGTTTTTTATCCCATTTTTTTCTGCCATGTTCTTTTACTCACCAACCTCTCGTGGATTTGATTCTCTTTTTGCTCTGTCATTTTTTTCTTCCAGTTCCCTTTTTGGGTTCCAGTCTGTCTAGAACTTACTGTCTTTGAGATTAATGAGGCTTCTTACTTTTTTTCCTGATAGGTGGTCTAGTTTTCACTGATAGTGAAACACCAAGGTGATAAAGTATTCAAAACTCATACCTGTTCAGTCACTAGGACAACCATGTTTGAAATTAAGATAATTGGAGAGCACATGTATGTATGTAGCCATTTGGGATTTTGTTTCTGGAGTATAATATGTGTATACGTAGTAGATATCAAAGAAATATGTTCTGTCTATGGCCATACCACCGTGAACATGCCCAAGATCTTATCTGATTTCGGAAGCTAAGCAGGGTTGGGCCTAGTTGGTACTTGGATGGGAGAAATATGTTCTTATACCAGTCTTTATAATGAAATTGTTATTTTTTATCTTTACAGGGATTTGTGGAACTGACTATATTTCCCACAGTTGCAAACTTGAATAGAATCAAATTGAACAGTAAACAGTGTAGAATATACCGAGTAAGGATCAACGATTTAGAGGCTGCTTTTATTTATAATGATCCAACCTTGGAAGTTTGTCACAGTGAATCGAAACAGTAAGTCATTGACTTTAAAAGTCCATATTTCTAACATTTCTTAAAAAAAAAAATTTAATGATTAATTTTTCTCAACAGATTTTTTAAGATTATTATTTTCTGAATCCCAATTTTTTTTTCCTAATTATAATTTCTGTGGCTTTTACAACTCTGTATATTTGGTTCAAGTGATTTATCTAGCTATGCCCAACATAGTAAATTATTGTTTCCCTTCTTTTCATATTAGTCTTCAAGAAGTAATTTTTGGGATCATAATTTTCTTAACCATTTTTTTGCTTTTAATTTTTTTAAACTATTTCATAAATATCAAAAGTAATTTTCAGTGGGTTAGATGGTAACTATAATCTATACCACAGATTACTTCAAAATATTCTGTAAGGTATTTTGACTATTTAGAATATCTTGTAAAAATACTATCTAAAATATCTCATTCCTTTGCCTTAAATAAATACTGCATCTATTGAGGATGCTTCTGTTTTTTATCATTAAACATATATTGCTATGATCAGTTTTATGTTCTACTTTTCCATTTAATATTTTGTTTTCACTTTTCCATGTGTGTATGTGTATGTATACTTGATTTTTATGTTCAAGTAATACTCCATTTACTCAGTATACTTTAGCTTGCATGATTATTCTCCAGTTGTTTGGCATTTGTATAGTTTGCAACTTTTGCAGTCATAAATAATGTTGAGTGAATATTTTGGTACATACAAGGTATTTTTTTCCCTTTGAATTATTTCCTTAGTCAAACAGGTTTACTTATTCTTATGACTCATCTTAGTATTTTACCTGATTGTGCCCCAATAAAATTTATACTAGTTTAAATGCTATCAACTACATTTGAGAGCATTTGCTTTTTCCAAGATAACGTTGAATTATATCATTTCTGTGATTCTTAGGGTTTTGGGGTATGATGTCAGAACTTCATCATAAACCCTTTTTAGTCAAGGTGATATTTTAACAAGTCTAGATATATAATATTGCCTTAAGGCAGCAGTTCTCAAAGAATGATTCCCAGATGAGCAGCACCTGTATCACCTGGGAACTCATTAGAACTACAAATTCCCAGGCATTACCCCAGATCTATTGAATCAGAAACGGGGAGTAAGGTCTTAACAATTTGTGTTTTAACAAGCCTGCCAGGAGATTATGATACAGACTGAAGCTTGAGAACCCCTGCCATAAGGGTTGAGAAAGGAAACTTATCTTTAAACATATTTATGAATCCCAGTAATCGTTGGTGTACAATCTTTCAAACTTAGAGAGGAGACAAACAAATGGGGTTGGAAAAATTCGGGGAATCACTCACTGAATTATTCCTATAACTTTCTACTTCACAAAAGTAAGTTGTTGAAATTGCATTGCTTTTATAGCCATATTTGTAGAACTGCCATAAAAAGACTTATTAGAAAATCATCTGCATCCCCTTTCCCCCAGCAGAAAAATAAACAAAAACCATCTGCCTTTGGAGTAGTAAGTATATACCACTAATGAATAGAACAGTCACCTGTAAAAGGGCAACTAGGAGAACCATTGCCTTGCCAGAAGGCCAAAATATCTACCCTGCCTGCATTTGATAGGGTAAGAAGCCTGTCAAACAACAACAACAACACAGAGTTTGCACATCTGCTCTACCTGTAATTTGTTGTTGCTGCCCAGGTCTCAATTACTATAATCTGTTACAGTGCATTGATGAAACTTATAGTCTGTTAAGGGAGCAAGTTTTACTCTTTACTTGGCTATGTTTATTTTGATGATTTTCCCTAAAATTTTTCTCTAGTGATACAGAAGATGCCTCATCACTTTTAGTGTTATGATAAAGGAAAGGAAATTACAAAGGAGATCTTTTCAAAGGTTAGGTTAGAGAATTGGGAAAGATAAAATATATTTAAATTTTTCTTTCAGCTAGAACCAGAACTTTGTTGGTGATCGTCACATTGTAGATGCTTGACCAACTACCCTTGCTTTTCTGCTAGCTCTAGAATCTTAATCACTCTTTTTTTTTTTCCTGTTAGTCCCAATACTGATAAAGACATTGGTTACTCTTTAAGAGAGATGACAATAGAGATGTTACTTTTGCTCATGTTTATCTATTCATTGTTCAAAAAAGGTTTTTTTTTTTTTTTTTGAGATAGGGCCTTGCTCTGTAGCCTAGGCTAGAGTGCAGTGGCGTTATCATAGCTCACTGCAGCCTGCAACTCCTGGGCTCAAGCGATCCTCCTGCCTCAGCCTCCTGAGTAGCTGGGATTACAGGCGTGAGTCACCACACCCAGCCAGGATTTAAAATTGATTTTAGAGTTTACGTCTTTAAATGTAGCTAATGAAATTAGCATGAAGGATAAACAATTATAGTATGGTGGGTACATACTACTAAGTTACTGCATAGTTCCTAGAGGAAAACTGCAGGTTTGGTTCTCATACTTCTGGTTGCCATAACAAAGAGGGAAACAATGTTATTTATAAGATTCATAAGACACAGACAAAAATACAGACAGTTAGATGTGAAAAATATCTCCTGTGGATGACATTATTTTTCAAGGGAACTTTGGGAAAGACAGATAGATAAGGTCTTTAGCATACTCCTAGACACTTCATTTATCTTTCTTGTCTTTAAAATTAGATGGTATGCTAAGTGCTGATGATGAATAGGAGTGACTGGCACTTTCGTATATTGCTGGTGGGAATGCAGAATGGTCCAGCTGTTCTGGAAGACAATTTGGCAGATTCTTAAAATGTTAAACATATGTTTACCATATGACTCAGCAGTCCCACTTCAGGGTATTTATACTACAG
This sequence comes from Lemur catta, assembly GCF_020740605.2. Lineage (NCBI taxonomy): Eukaryota > Metazoa > Chordata > Mammalia > Primates > Lemuridae > Lemur > Lemur catta. The sequence goes on from NC_059136.1 coordinate 42,006,845, forward strand.
AAATGAAACTTATATTCACACAAAAACCTGTATACAAATGTTCATGACAGCTTTATTTGTGATAGCCACAAGCTGGAAACAAGCTAAATGTCCTTCAGCTGGTGAATAAACTGGGGTGCAATCTATACTCAGTGGTAAAAGGAGCAAATTGTTGATACATGCAGCAACTTGGATGAATTTCAGAAACATTACTGAGACAAGCCCATCCCCAGTGGTTACATTCTGTATAATTCTATTTATTTGACACAGGGAACATAGCACAAGGATCTTTTTGGTGGTGACAGAGCTATATCCTGATTGTGGTGTGGTTAACTGAATCTGTACATAATGTTCACATTTGTAGATCTATATACCAAAAGAAAAAAATTACTTTTACTGTATGATAATTTAAAAAAAGATAGTTATATCTCACTTTATTGTACTTGGCAGATAATGTAGTTTTTACAAATTAGAAGTTTGTTAGCAATCTTGTGTTTAACAAGTCTATTGGCACCATTTTTCTAACAGCGCATGCTCACTTTGCGTCTATCAAATTTTTGTAACTCTTGTAATATTTCAAACTTTTTCATTATGTCTTTTATGATGATCTCAGATCAATGATTTTTGACGTTAATATTGTGATTGTTTTGGAGTGCTACAAATAGCATCTATATAAGGTGGCAAACATAAATGATAAATGTTGTTTGTGTTCTGACTGCTCCATAGACTGGCCATTCCCCATCTCTCTCTCTCTCCTGGGGCTTCTCTATTCCCTGAAACACAACAATATTGAAATTAGGCCAGTTAATAACCTTACAATGGTCTGTAAGTATTCCAGTTAAAGGAACAGTCTCACTCTCTTTAAATCAAAAGCTAGAAATGATTAAGCCTAGTGAGGAAGGCATGCTGAAAGCCAAACTAGGCTGAAAGCTTGGACTCTTGTGCCAAAGAGCCATGTTGTGAATACAAGGGAAATTTTTCTGAAGGAAATTGAAAGTGCTACTCCAGTGAACACATGAATGATAAGAAAACTAAACAGCCTTATTGCTGATATGGAAAATGTTTTAGAGATCTAGATAGAAAATCAGACTAGCCACAACATTCTCTTAGGCCAAAGCCTAATCCAAAGCAAAGTCCAAACTCTCTTTAATTCTTCAAAGGTTGAGACAAGTAAGGAAACTACAGAAGAAAAGTTTAAAGTTAGCAGAGATTGGTTCATGAGGTTTAAGGAAAAAAGCTATCTCCACAACATAAAAGTACAAGGTGAAGCAGCGACTGTCGATGTAGAAACTGCAGCAAGTCATCTAGAAGATCTAGCTAAGATCATTGATGAAGTTGGCTACACTAAACAACAGATTTTCAATGTAGACAAAATAGCCTTATACTGGAAGAGGAATGCCATCTAGGACTTTCATAGCTACAGAGAAGAAGTCAGTTCTTGACTTCAGAGGACAGGCTTTCTTGTTAGGGGCTGATGGAGCTGGTGACTTTTAAGTGGAAGCCTATGCTTATGCCGTTCTGAAAATACTAGAGCCCTTAAGAATTATGCTAAATCTACTCTGCCTGTGCTCTGTAAATGGAACAACAAAGCCTGGATGATGGTACATCTGTTTACAACATGGTTTACTGAATAGTTTCCGCCCAATGTTGAGACCTGTTGCTCAGAGAAAAAGGTTCAAAGTATTACTGCTCATTGACAGTGCATCTGGCTACCCAAGAGCTCTGATGGAGATGTACAAAGAAGTTAATGTTGTTTTCATGCCTGCTACCACACCATCCATTCTGCAGCCCATGGATCAAGGAGTAATTTTGACTTTCAAGTCTTATTCTTTAAGAAATACATTTCATAAGGCTATAGTTGCCATAGATCATGATTCATCTGATGGATCTGGGCAAAGTAAATTGAAAACCTTCTGGAAAGGGTTTGCCATTCCAGATGCCATTAAGAACATTCATGATTCATGGGAGGAGGTCATAATATCAGTATTAACAGGAGTTTGGAAGAAGTTGATTTCAGCCCTCATGGATGACATTGAGGGCTTGAAGACTTCAGTGGAGGAAGTAATTGTTTATGTGATGGAAAAGCAAAGGAACACGAATGTGACTGAATTGTTGCAATCTCCTGATAAAACTTTAATGGATGGAGGAGAGTCTTCATAAGGATGAGCAAAGACAGTGGTTTCTTGAGATGGAGTCTGCTTTTGGTGAAGATGGTGGGAACATTGTTGGAATGACAACAAAGAATTTAGAATATTGCATAAACTTAGTTGATAAAGCAGTGGAAGGGTTTAAGAGGATTGACTCCAATTTTGAAAGATGTTCTACTGTGGTAAAATGTTATCAAACAGCATTGCATGCTACAGAAAAATCTTTCGCGAAAGGAAGAGTCAATCTATTTGGCAAACTTCATTGTTGTTTTATTTTAAGAAATTGCCATAGCCACCCAAGCCTTCACCAACCACCTCTGTGATCGGTCAGCAGCCATAAACCCTCCACCAGAAAAACGATTATAATTCACTGAAGGCTTAGGTGATTGTTAGCATTTGTTACCAATAAAATATTTTTTAATTAAGATATGTGCAGTGTTTTTTTAGACATAATGCTATTGCACACTTAATAGACTATAGAGTAGTACAAATACAACTTTCATGCACCAAGAAACCAAAAAATTTGTGTGACTTGACTTTTTGCAACATTCACTTTATTGTGGTAGTCTGGAACTGAACCTGCAGCATCTCCGAAATATGCCTATAGATAGTATGTTAAAACACAGAGTTGTTTTTATTATTGTTCTGAAGTTTTTATACTGTTTTTTCACATATTTGTTTAACAGAAAGAAATTGTTAAAATATATTGAGCAATCTTTTTACTTCCAGAACCTTATGTTTTGTAGTTGTTACCCTGAATAGTTGTTAAAGCTGTATTACATTACTCTCTTCCTGATTGGTGGAGAGATGGATGAAGATGGGAGAGGAATCACCTCTGTCAAATTAAGAGTCTATAACTGTAATGTTTCTTTAATGGTTTTTCCCATTCTTTTCCCTTTTGGATCATTCTGCAGAGTGTATGAAACTTGCCTTTTAACTAGATTGAAAATGTATTAAGCTATGGAAATATCACTAACTTTACCTTGTGGCTGTATCTAATGGCAGGATGGTAGGCATAAAATTGCACAACGAGGATATGGCTTGTGGTATTTGTGTCTTGTTTTCTTGCTCTTTTCGTTTCTTGTCTTTTTCCTTTCTCCCATTTCTTTCATATTACTTTAACTGATTTCAGTGAGGAAATTTAATATGTATGTGTGTGTATATATACACACACACACACACACACACACGCACATAAGTTGTTTTTATAGAATAAAATTAGAAAATCAGGTGAGAGCAACATTTTCATATTTCCATAAGACTTCCATATATTGTTTTCATCCAGTGGGAAATAAGGCCAATTAACTATTGAACAAATATTTATTGAATACCTCCTGAATGTAACAGAACCAGCCAAAAATTCCCTGCCTTCATTAAGTTTACATTTTCATGCCCTGGGGAGTAGAGGTAAGTGGTATTACATTTTGAGGAATCGAATCCTATCTTGATTTATTTTAGACATCTTAATTTTTGTCAAATTATAAAGCTTGTTGAATTCATTCGAATTTTTTCCAGATTGATAAAGAGTACTTATTTTTTGATTCTACATATGTTCTTTACATTTGTATCAGAAATGTGTAGTGGCTTTGGCATTCTAAAATTAATGAAGAATGTGATAATCATAATAATCACATAACATTTGTGAATAGAATATGTATGCCATTGTATTTATAGTTCAGTAGTTTTTAACATGGTGAGTAGTACAGCCATTACTTGGCTAAAAAGTGTTCTTAGAGATTATATAAGAAGATATAATGTTTATATACAAGTGATATCAAAAGATATTTTAAAAAGTGCTTGGCAAAATACATGGCTTATTGTTATTAAAAGTAGGCTCTTTTTTTTTTCCCCAGGAGAAATCTCAATTATTTTTCTAATGCTTATGCAGCTGCAGTTAGTGCTGTGGATCCTGATGCAGGAAATGGAGAACTCTGCATTAAGGTTCCTTCAGAGCTGTGGAAACACGTTGATGGTAAAGCACCAAGAATATACTGACTGACACTAAAATCATGTTAGATTCAGAGACTAGACAGTTTTGTATGACAACTAATCATTTCAAAATTGTAAATTAACCAATTGAAATTTACAGAATGTGTTGGGGGTTCTTTTTCTTGTTAAGGAAGCAAAAACAGGACAATCAAAGGCTGTGACAAAAGCACCTCATTTCACTGTTGTTTTTTAAAATGAAAGATAGTTTTGAAAAATGAGACAATAATTTTTCAAGATTTGAGAACCACATGATGTCAAATTATTTTAGAATTATGCCATTTTGTAGCAAGAAAGATCCTGAAAAATCATCTGGTTCAATTCCTTTTTTGTTGTTACAGAAGAGTAATCTTAAGTCTAATGAAAGAAAGTGACTTGCTGAAGTTGATATAGCTAATTAGTGGTAAAGACAAGTGTGGAATATAGGGTTCCTGACACTCATCCTGCATACTTTTAAATCTTTGTTTTCTCTCGTGTAAAGTTGCTGTCATTATAATCATTATGCGTAAGCTTCTGCCTACCTTTAGCCTTTAAAAAATTAATCAAGGCAAGGAAGCAAAAGACTTCGTTTTGTTTTTGTTTTCTGTATGTGTGGGGTTGGGGTGGCATTTGTGGGGGGATTACCCAATTTAGGGGATAGGCGTGGAAGTTCACTATTGCATGTTCAGGGTTTGGAGATAGTCCAGGTGGTTGTAATGTTTGGGGAAAAATTAAAAGAAACATTTTTTTAATCTTGTTATGAAAACAACACCTTTATTATGCAGAAATCAAACAAAAAACATAATAATGCAGATTCTCAGGTAGTCCTCCCTACTCTGCCTTCCTACTTCTGCTCCCCAGAGTCAACTAGGATTAACATTTTGTGGGAGAATGTATTAATAAGAGGAGGAAAAAACTTGAAAAGTAGGTTTGGGAATAGATTTGGAAGGCCTTAAGTATCCAATGTGGGAGTTTTGAACTTTTTTCTTTAGGCATTACATATTGTCAGAAACGGTTGAGAGGAGGATGTGGCATGAGCAGAGCTATATTTTGGGAAAATACTATCAGCAGTGATAGAATTTATTGGAGGTAGGAACACCGATGGAAGCAGGCTGTTGAGTTAATATAGGCAGAGAGATGATAAAAGCCTAAACTAAGGTAAGTAGTGTGATTTTTCAGATAAAATTCAGCCTCTGATTTCCATTTTATGTTCAGTGTTAAGTCTTTGCCTTTATTATGTAGACCACAATTATTTATGTATCAATGTGTATGTATATTTATTTGTTGCAGAGTTAAAGGTCCTGAAGATACACATCAATTTTTCTTTGGATCAGCCAAAAGGAGGTCTTCATTTTGTAGTACCCAGTGTAGAGGGAAGTATGGCAGAGAGAGGTGCTCATGTTTTCTCTTGTGGGTATCAAAATTCTACAAGGTAGATTATAAAGTTTTCTATACTTCAATTAATTTTATTTTTAATTGCATTTTTTGTTATATATGCATAATACATGCTTAGTATAAAATGACAAGTCTGAGCTTGACTCTCCAAACTCATACCTCTTCTAAATCATTTTCCGTTAGTCAGTCCTTCTCAATCTTGTGTTGTCTTCTCTCTTCCTCTCTCCTTTTCAAGTCTGTGTTCTAAATTAATCGTCTCACTTGATTCTTTTTTTTTAAGCTTTATATTGTAGTAAAACATGCATACAGAAAATTGCCCAAATTGTAAATGTGAAGCTCGATGAATTTTCACAAGTGAACAAACCCATATAATCCACACTCAGATCAAGACAAAACATTACTAGCACCAGAGACCCCTCTTACCTCTTCCATTCTTTACTTGCCTACTCAACATTCTCCTGCCCAACTATTCTGATTTCTAAAGTACCATAGATTACACCTGTTTTTGAACTTTATATAAATAAATCGTGTGTTATGCTTTTTATGTGTGGCTTCTTTGTTCAGCATTAGTAGTGAAATTTATCTAGAATTTTGTGTGTAATTATAGTACATTCATGCTCATAGCTCTATAGTATATTACATGTTATTGAAATTTTATAATATGTATGTTCTCCTCAGATTAATTCCTCTAAGTCCCAGGGATAGGCTTAGTCTTAGTCAGTCTTGTATGCCTCAATATCAAGAACCTACCCCGACACATAATAAAACCTGACCTGAATTGATTAAAGTAGGATAAAAAATTTATATCCAACTTTACCAGTACTAATTTTGAATTTATATAATGCATTACATACTCCAAAAAAGCAATTCTCTTACAGAATAAATTCTGAATATTAATTATGTTTCCTAAAACTTTATTATAAATTTTTTTTAGTTTCTGGAAGTAAATGCTACATAAAAACTAATGTAAATATATATGTTAAAATTATTTTTAATTTAAAAAATCAAAACTAAGAATTGCTTAACTGGTCTGAACTGGCCATACCACATGATATATTTTATTAATAATGCTGAATAATATTTGGAAACAGATTTTATCAGATCCTTTCACCTTGCCCAGTGAAAAGCTTCAGTAGCCAAATAGCTAAAGTTTTTTCATTTTCTAGAAATGTTAAAATAACTTGCATGTGGGGAAAACAATGTAGAGTACACTTTCAATGTATTTTCTATACTGTCAATCTTTTTTCTAGATTTTGGTTCCCCTGTGTTGATTCATATTCTGAATTGTGTACATGGAAGTTAGAATTTACAGTAGATGCTGCAATGGTGGCTGTTTCCAATGGAGATTTGGTGGAAACCGTGTATACCCATGATATGAGGAAGAAGACCTTCCATTACATGCTTACCATTCCTACAGCAGCGTCAAATATCTCTTTGGCTATTGGACCATTTGAAATACTTGTAGATCCATATATGCATGAAGTAAGTCAGCTCTCTTATTCTCTTCTCACCCTTTTATTCCTTATAAAAAGGTTATTAATAAAATACTAAGTCTTAATTCTTCTTTCAGCTATCAAGAATATCACTAGAGAGAAAATGTTTCCTTATCTGGTATATTTAATGATATTAATTCATGAATGAATTCCTTTCAAAATGTTGTGTTTAAATTCCGAATTGTTCTTTAAAAGGAAGCTTAGCATTCCAAAAGAGCCTCAGTTATACCTTGATTTAGAGTATAGGTTGATTTATGTAACTAATTTTATTCATTACTAATGTCATCTTTTTGTTTAGCATATGTTTTTGAATGTTATAGTCCCATCTCTGGAATCTGAAATATCGTAAATTTAAAATTAAAGAGTAAGATTTATTCTCACTTCAACATATATAGAGGAAAAGAGAAAAGTCTGAGGTAGAGTTAGGATTCTGGTCAGCAAACTCATGCTCATGAAGACTTCTTCTAGTTTCTTTCCAGCACATCCCTTATTACAGATCATATATCAATTGATAAGCCAAATAGTAATTTTAGGCCTCTCTAAGAATGAGACTTCTGCTGGTTAGAAAATGATTTATTAGTTAACTCTCTTGGCTTCTCTACTTATTTAAAATAACATTTGAATGAATCTCTTCTTATTTACTATTCTTTATGTTTTCAACTTAGTTTTCTTTTTTTTTTTAAATATAAACATATATTTTGACCATGTATGTCTCAGCATTTCTTTCAGTTATGCAAATAAAAATTGAGGGCAACTAGCTTTAGAAAGACTGTCAGAGAGCTTCTCAATATGCCTTTTATATTTACTTTCCTGAAATTCACAAGATTTGTAAAATTGCTCATGGAAAAGATTCAGGATATTTTGTGAATGGTTTCCGCTTATGTTTTCTTGACAATGACTCTTTTAAAGCTGCAACCACCGATAAGATTGGCAGTGAACTTTATTGTCTTTGGTAAATGATCAACTTTAAAATCAACATTTGATTCTTAACCATTTTGTATTTCAGAAGAATTTTTTTTCCACACTGGTACTGAATGACAGTCAAGAAATATTTTTCTTGAATACGTTGAGCCCATAATTTAGTCTTTCTCTGTCTCAAATATGTGTGGATAATAATTGTTACCTGGATTATCAGTAGATTTGCTATCATTTAGGTTTATCTAAAAGTGAGTCCTTTTTTTGGTGAGTAGTATTTTGTGTGTGTGTGTATACCAAGGGGATTACTAATCATGGTACAGTTTGGGCCCTGACCATTAGTAATATATAGATGTTCATCCCCACTCTTATGGTACCCTCTGATTTGTTCTTTTAAAATGCTATTAGAAGTATAATTTTGATCATACATTAAAAATTTCCCTTGCCTGCACAATTCTGCAGTAATCAGAACTCTTTAGCATGGCTTTCAGGATCTTCTGTAATTTGACTCTAATGTTTGCTATATTCAAATTACTTATATTTCTCTGATCATACATTATTTCTTCCTATCTTTGACTTTGGGATATTTTCTTTTCCCCTCCTTACCTATCAAACTTTTGTCCAACTCAAAAAGTTTACCTCAGATTCAGTCTCCTGTATGAAATGTTATGGGATCATTCTAGTCACAGTGATTTGTGTCATTGTTGATGCCATTCATTTGGCATGCAATCATAACCTGAGGCAGTATATGATATTTGTGTGACCAAGGTGAGATATATCTTAATAAGAAAACCAGAAGTACTCTTTCTATTGGGGACATTTTTTATGTCCTAACTAATATTAAACTTCCCTACAGATTCAGTGCATGGTTGAAATATTAGAAGAGGACTACAATAATTATTCTTTATGTGTAGATAGTATTATTAACATTAACTCTTAATTACTGAGAGAGTACTATAATGTGCAATATTCACCAGGTTATATTTATGAATAAGAAGTAGATTTACAATAAGAGTTGGAAATTTAAATCTTTCTTGTTATATAGGCATATCAGAAGAAATTTTAATTTAATTTGGAACCAAAGTTATATTTTCAGTGTGTCTAAGCATTCCACAGACATATAATCCATCATGAATTTAATTTCCAGTACAATGAATATTTTGTAAACATGATCAGTAAAAGTAATAACTAATTTCACAACAGCATTTTCTTTCAACATCGTGAAATGTATAAGAAAAAATAGATTTATGTGAACATTTATTTATAATTGAGATATTTACAAAATTTAAAATATTAAAGTTAACTCTTTCATTTAGAGGATGATTTTCTCGGCTTTTTATTTTCAGGTTACTCATTTTTGTTTACCACAACTTCTTCCATTGCTGAAACATACCACGTCATACCTTCATGAAGTCTTTGAGTTTTATGAAGAAATTCTTACGTGTCGATATCCATACTCCTGTTTTAAGACTGTATTCATTGATGAGGCTTATGTTGAAGTGGCTGCTTATGCTTCCATGAGCATTTTTAGGTGGGTATCTCTTCAAATTTGAAATGACTAAATTTAGGGTAATGATACGAATAAAATGAATAAAATGTGATTAATTTTAAGATGATTTTTGACCTTTTCCCCCTTAATTTAGATGTGGTTAGCTTTGTAAAAAGTCTAGTTTTTAAAATTTAAAAATGTAGGAAAACATGAAGGAGAAAATTTTAAGATAACTCAAAGGACTCATCTTAAGCCAGAATTAACTAATATTAATATTTTTGATATTTAGTCTCTTTTCTGTTTATAAATTTTTTTAAAAATCATACAAATTATTATATGGATAACTAGTACGGTTTTTTTCCTAGAACTATTTAAATATTTACTGATATCTTCAGAAATTTGTTTTTTTAAAAAAAGAGAGTACTTCTTTTTCTTTTTTTTTACCCTTCTTACCTCCCTCTCTTCTTTCCTTCTTTCTTTGGAATGTTCCAAATTTAAAAGTTTTATGTCTTAAGGTCGTCATTTTACCTTCACTGAACTTATCTTCTCACTTGTAGAACGGGGATAATAATGCTGCCTCTTCATTCTCTAGAGTGTTGTTAGAAGCATCCAATGGGATTATGTATTTGAGAGTAAATAATAGAGCACAAAAAGTTAATAGTTGTTATTAGGAAAAGATTTTTGAAATTATAAGACCCTTTAATAGAAAGATCAGTTTCTGATTAACATACCAGTTTTTGATTAATGTGGCTTCTCTCCCCACTTTCCAAAAAAGTTACTTATATATTTTAAGGAAATCAATGGGAAACATTGTGTTTCTTGCTTTAAGTAAAAGCTACTATAACTGTGAATTTTAGCTAAATTTTGAAAATTAGAAAATTGTTTCAGAGAATATTACGATTTTCTCTGTTATATCTAAAATTCTATTATTTTAAAAGTGGGATTATTTTACTTTGGCTGAATAATTGTTTATTTCTTGGTTATAATTAGCTTTCTCTTTTTTTAAATTCCAGCACAAATCTTTTACACAGTGCCATGATTATAGATGAGACACCTTTGACTAGAAGGTGTTTAGCCCAGTCCTTGGCCCAGCAGTTTTTCGGGTGTTTCATATCCAGAATGTCCTGGTGAGTAAACTCAAAGGTTTACAACTGCTGGTAAAAAGAGTCAGGAAAGTTTATTTTTATTTTCTTTTCCTACAGTATAAATTGACTTTTGCCCTAATTGCAGCTAGCTTATTTAAAAGATACTATTCTAAATGTATATTTAAAGAAAAAATGATCAGTATAAATATCATCCTAACCTTTTGGCTGTGAAATTAATATGATTACTGCTGTAATTTACAATAAGAATAAAGTAAGAGTTTTGATAAAACAATGTCTTAAAAACCTGAATGAATACTATAGATATGAGAACTTGAATGTACAGAAAAGTATAGTTAGAATTCTAATGTCAATATTCAAAGCAATTGGAAATGTTCAAAGTAATGTTTAAGACAAAGTAATGCTTTTCTACAGTGCTGATAATGATACAGGGATTTGCCTGCTAGTGCTTAGCTTTGTACCAATTTATTAAAAGAGATGAGAGGTGTGAACACTTTTTATTTTTATTTTTTATTAACTTGAAGTCATTTTGAAGAAAACACAGAAATTAAGATTATAATTTATAATTGTGAACATTATGTACTATATATAGTATGTAAGTCTGGTTTCTTTTCTTTCTTGCTGGAGTGGAGAGGTAGAGGATAAGGTTTCTTGATTTGTAATTTTCCTAAATTTATATATAGTAGTTTCATTAAAGGATAGTGCTTGGGACATGGTAGCAAAATGTTATGGATTGATGGATGGTTAAATGAATAAATGAGTAAATGATATCAATTATCTTTTTTCTGGAGAAACCAAAGAATAAATTGATTAATTAAACTTTAGGTTTTAGAATGCCTTTGATAATGGCATAATGCATAGGATTGGCAATAATAGAATGTGGGCTTTTAGAATTGAGCAAAATAGTCCCGGCCGTGAGCAAGAACAGAGATAGTATGAACAGATTTGGGCAGAAGGAAAGGAGCACTGTCGGAGTAGAGCACATATATTGTAAATTATACTTGAAATAAGACTGTGAAGCAGCCTTATAATTAAAGGTAAAGCCAGATGTGAAGAAGGTATCATGAATGGGCAAGTAGAATTCAGTGAGAGAAAGTTGGGAAGCCTAATAATTTATTAATAACTTATTTTCTTTAAGAAGATAAGAAATTACACACTATACCCATTATTTTCTTTGCATCTGAAAGAGTTGTATGATTGAAAGTCATTTATATTTGTATTTTTTTCTTTAGGTCTGATGAATGGGTACTGAAGGGAATTTCAGGCTATATTTATGGACTTTGGATGAAAAAAACCTTTGGTGTTAATGAATACCGCCATTGGATTAAAGAGGTAACAGCAGTGAAGTCCATTATCCACTAATAAGTCAGTAAAACACGTTAGTGTTCCCATGATTTCCAAGTTTTGAGTCATTTATTTTTAAAGATTGTAAAATACTTTGAAAACATCAGTTAAAAGTCCCTAATTTAGGCCGGGCGCGGTGGCTCATGCCTGTAATCCTAGCCCTCTGGGAGGCCGAGGCGGGTGGATCGCTCGAGGTCAGGAGTTCGAGACCAGCCTCAGCGAGACCCTGTCTCTACTAAAAATAGAAATAAATTATCTGGACAACTAAAAATATATATAGAAAAAATTAGCCGGGCATGGTGGCGCATGCCTGTAGTCCCAGCTACTCCGGAGGCTGAGGCAGTAGGATTGCTTCAGCCCAGGAGTTTGAGGTTGCTGTGAGCTAGGCTGACGCCACGGCACTCACTCTAGCTGGGGCAACAAAGTGAGACTCTGTCTCAAAAAGAAAAAAAAAAAAGTCCCTAATTTTTCCTGGCAAAATAGGAATCATTTTACTGAGAAGACTAAAGTATATTTTATCTAATTCCCATTGTCAGTGTTGGCCCCTAAAGATGTTTTTCCCCCTAAGGAAGAGACTGTTTAATCTCCTTAACCATCAAATTGGTTGTTAGTTATTAGATATGTCTCAGCTCCTCATATTAGTAATTTATAACTGTGATTCTAAGTTTCTTTAGCTTTGTGACTCTGTTAGTCTTTCCAAGCCTTATCTGTGTAAGGAGGGCAATGGTAGTATCTACCCTATGGACAGGGATTGTGAGACATTATACATGTAATGTGCATAGTGCTTTGCACATAGTATATGCTGCTGGCAAAAATGCATTTATGTTCTCTGTCATTGCCACATCTTTTTCCTCCTATTTAAAGCTTTGGCCAAAAAGAAAAAAATCAACTGTAGTTTGCTTCACCTTATGAAAAGATCTAGAACTGGAAGAGTCCATTCTTCATTTCAGAAACTAGGGCTAGAGTGCCATGGCATCAGCCTAGCTCACAGCAACCTCAAACTCCTGGGCTCAAGTGATCCTCCTGCCTCAGCCTCCCAAGTAGCCGGGACTACAGGCGTGTGCCACCATGCCCGGCTAATTTTTTTCTATATATTTTTAGCTGTCCAGATCATTTCTTTCTATTTTTAGTAGAGACGGGGTCTCGCTCTTGCTCAGGCTGGTCTCGAACTCCTGACCTCGAGCAATCCTCCTGCCTTGGCCTCCCAGAGTGCCAGGATTACAGGCATGAGGATTACCGCGCCCGGCCTGTTATAAACATTTTATAAATATTAACAATCTTAATTCTCCCAACTACCCTGTTATTATGCCCATTTTATAGATGAGGAAACTGAGGTATATAGAGGTTAAATATTTGGTCAAAGTATGCAGCTAGTAAGTAGTAGAGCCAGTATTCAAACTTTTAACTACCTTTAACTACTTCACTATGCTGTACCACTTTTCTGTCCTGCATGTATATTATTTAAACTAGTCATGAATTTCCAACACAGTTGTGGTGATATCTTTTTTCACTTAAACTTTATACTAGAGTAGACTGGAAAAGTTTTAAAATGATGGATTTCTGACATGATTTATTCCGATTCCTTTTTACTTGCGCAAATCCCAAGAAATAACATTACAGAGAAGGAAGAAATAAACTTGGAAGACAGGTCAGAGAGGTTGAGAAGAGCCATAAGGAAAAATTGCCAGGCTCCTGGCCAGCCCTGAATTCACAAAGTAGAGAAGGCTTTTTGGCTCTTATCATTCTGCCAGCATTGTAGTATGCTTTATTTATAAGAACTCTCCAATTTATGATTTTATAAATTTATAAGTTTTATAAATTTATAATTCATAAGTACTCCAAGTACATTTCACTTATTTTAAGAAATATATATTCTGATTTCAGGAAACGAGAATTCACAGTTTAGTTCTAAAGTTTGATTTGTAAAAAACTTTACGAATTTTACTGACTCCTGTTTTCATAACTTTTTTAGGAGCTAGACAAAATAGTGGCGTATGAACTAAAAACTGGTGGAGTTTTACTACATCCCATATTTGGTGGAGGAAAAGAGAAGGATAAGTATGTTTATTGTTCAGAGATGATATTATAAACGTTGACTATATACATGAATTTACTTCATTCCATTTACAAGCTAAATAGTATTCCACTGTACCTTGGAATTTTTTTAACCTTTCCCAAATTACTGTTTGTTGGTAAAGCTTATAAGTTCATAAGGTTGGAAGTGGTAAGTGAAATATAAAAATAATTTTTCAAATATTGGGTTGATAAAATAAAATTTAATATGTCACATTTTGAAGGAAGTGTATATAATACCATTTGTCATAGTCCATTTATGCTACTATAACAAGATACCACACACTGGGTAATTTATAAACAATAGAAATTTATTTCTCATAGTTCTGGAGGCTGAGAAGTCCAAGATCGAGGCACCAGGAGGATTGGTGTCTGGTGAGGGCTTCTCTCTGCTTCCAAGATGGTGCTTTGTTGCTGTATCCTCCAGAGGGGAAGAATACTGTGTCCTCACACAGAAGGGATGGAAGGGCAAGAGCATTTCTTTCAACCTCAAGCCCTTTTATCAGAGTGTTAATCCTGTTCATGAAGGTAGAGCCCTCATAACTTAATCACCTCCCAAAAAGCCACCCCCCTTAATACTGTTGCATTGGGGATTAAGTTTCAATGTGAATTTTGGAGGGGACACTATCATTTAAACCATAGCACCACTCATACATTGATTGTGAGAGTATAATTTTATATTATGTTTTTGAAGGGTATTTTAGAATGGGTAATTTTTATATCTAGCAATTTTTCTAGGTATGTGATCACACAGAAATTATACTTTTGAGTATTTCTTGTGCAGAAATACTTGCACAAGTATAAAAAGATATTCACTATAACACTATTTGGAATAGTGAAAAATTGTAAACAAATATTCACATATGTCATAAATTCATCTAGACTATATATTTCTCTTAATTTGATCTTTTTCATCATGTCAAAGTTTTTAACATTTATTTTATTTTATTTTATTTTATTTTATTTTATTTTATTTTATTTTATTTTATTTTTTGAGACAGAGTCTTGCTCTGTTGCCTGGGCTAGAGTGCTGTGGTATCAGCCTAGTTCATAGCAACCTCAAACTCCTGGGCTCAGGCAATCCTCCTGCCTCAGCCTCCCAAGTAGCTGGGACAACAGATGCTCCCCACCATGCCCAGCTAATTTTTTGTTTCTATTTTTAGTTGCCCGGTTAATTTTTTTTATTTTTTGGTGAGACGGGGGTCTCCCTCTTGCTCAGGCTGGTCTCGAACTTCTGACCTCAAGCGATCTTCCCGCCTCAGCCTTCCAGAGTTCTAGGATTATAGGCATGAGCCACTGCGCCCAAACAAAATTTTTAATTTTTGCATAGTCATTTTGGTCTTTATGTCTTGCAGATTTTGTATTTTTCTTTAGGAAAATTTTTCCCACCCTAAAATTATAAGAGAAATTTTTTTCTTTATTTCTTCTAGTATTTTTTTTTTTTTTTTTGAGACAAAGTCTCGCTCCATCACCCAGGCTGGAGTGCAGTGGCATGATCATAGCTCACTGCAGCCTTGGACTCTAGGGCTCAAATGATCCTCCCGCCTTGGCCTCTCAAGGTGCTGGGATTATAGGCATGAGCCACCACACCTGGCCTCTAGTACTTTTATAATTGTTTTTGTTTATTTGTTTTACTTATGTAATCTGTCTTGAATGTATTTTTGTGCATGCTTCAATGCTGGGGTATTGGTTGGAATTGCATTGATTGTATTAATGGATTTGGGGAGAATTGAAATATTTACAATATTGTGTTTTCCCACCTAGGAGCTTGGTATTTGTTTCCATTTATTCAAATTTTCCTGTATGTCCTTTGGTAAAACTTCAGAATTTTCTCCCAGTTAAGTTTGCTTTTAGATGTTTCTTAGTACTAAGGTATCCAGGAAGTTCTTGATGTATTGTCTTGATATAGCCTTGAAATTTATTATTTATTTAATAGTCAAATTTGTTATATTAAGTAAATCTGCTTATTTTTTTTTTAGTCCAGCTTCCCATCTACACTTTTCAATAAAGCATCCGCATACGCTTTCTTGGGAATACTACACTATGTTTCAATGTAAAGCTCACCTTGTGATGAGATTGATTGAAAATAGGATTAGTATGGAATTTATGTTACAAGTAAGTATTGAAGTTAAGAACTTAACAATGGTAAAGATCTGTTCTATATGTGTATAATCTGTATGCTACTCTGTAGAATAGGAGTCAGGGTATCCAGGTTTATAGTTTGCCCACTAGGAGTAACCAGAGCATTTTTTTTTTTTTTTTTTTTTTAAAGAGACAGGGTCTCACTTTGTTGCCTGCCCCGGCTGGAGTGCAGTGGTTCAATCATAGCTCACTGCAACCTTAAGCTCTTGGGCTCAGGCCATCCTTCTGCCTCAGCCTCCTGAGTAGCTAGGACTGCAGGCACCCAAGACCACCACATTTGGCTAGCATTTTTATGTGTTGTAGAGATGGGGTCTCAATATGTTGCCTAGGCTGGTCTCTAAATCCTGGCCTCAAGTGATCCTCCCATCTCGGCCTCCCAAAATACTGGAATTAAAGGCATGAACCACCATGCCCAGCAATAACCTGTGCTTTTTATTGGGTTTTCTTATATGCAGAATGGGTATCAATGCCTGAGCCTCTTAGCACATGATTACTTTGAAGATAGAATGTGGAGATGAAAGTAAAACCTATTTATGCATATGATTTTGTATTCTGTATTATGTTAAGGATGAAATGCCATTTGGAAATATTTTCAGTAGAAAACAAACCAATCTAAAAGATATTTATTTTTGCTATTGCTAAATTTTGGCATGTATTTTAAGCAAATTTTGATGTACACAGTTGTGATCTAATAGTTGAGATAGGAGAAACCAGATGTATTATAAGTGTTTAGCCATTTTTTCCATTGATAACATTCTTAGAGGTAGGTAAAAAAAGGACTTACATAATCTCTTGTAAAAGCATTTTAAGTTTGACCTTAAATTTGTTTACTCCTTCTGTCCTTCACCTTGCATTTAAAATGAAGAACAGAAACATTAAATGAGAGATGGTCCATAGAGAGCCACTCAAATTTTTGAAGTGGTATAAATCCTAGCAAGTATTATTAACTTTTTAATTTTTAAGTTCTATGTAAAACTCACAGCACATTAAATTATAGGTATTATATATTGTTATTGTAATTCTTAAACACTATATTCTTAGTCTACTACATCATTAACATTCGTTAATGTTTATATGAATAATGGTTTTATATTCTTTGCATGTTACTATTGCTAGTAGTCTTTACTAGAACAATCTGTATAATAATTTATGAAAGTATTGTCTTCTAGAATTGACTATAATAAAGTTATAGTGCAAACTGGGTATAGTATACAATTCAAAGCGATCTGTTATGTAAACTTACTAAATGATGCTTTTATCCTAATAGGTTTTCAATAAACTGCTAAGTCTGGCTAGTACTGCTTCATCACAGAAGTTCCAGTCACATATGTGGAGTCAGATGTTGGTTTCCACATCTGGGTTTTTGAAATCCATTTCAAATGTCTCTGGCAAAGACATCCAGCCTTTAATAAAGCAGTGGGTGTATCCTTTTTAATAGCAGTTCAACAATGTGGGGAAGGAAATTAGGTATGTGTATAAAAGGAGAAGGTGGAAGAGGGCCTTGAGGGAGTTAGAAGAAGTATGAACTGTTGATATTTCTAATAGTAGAAATAACCATGAACTGTGAATCATTTTCTCTAAGGTGCCTAGTAAACACTGAGGTACACACAAAGATATGTTCGTAATTGTAAGATTTGGCATATTTTGAAGTACTTCTTAGTATGTGAGTAAAGAAATAGGTTTGATGCTGGCCGAGGTAAATAATCCACCAGACAGGCCTGTAGGATTACTTGTAAAATGCAATCGTCTGGTGACTTTTAGATGTGGTTAGAGGTTGGCACAACTTGAGTAGTATCTTGGAATTTTGCAATTTTTGCATTTTTCATTTGAAAACAGTATTAATAACCCAGTATAGTGGTTTTGCTTCTTTAAAAACTCAAATTTCTCAGTGTTTCAGAAATTTTATTTAAATCTGGGGAAGGATTTTTCATAAGAATTCTGAATACTTTGCCACCTGGTTTACAGTGAAGTATGCTCTCAAACTCTGAGCTGGTAGGAATGCATTTGAAAATTATTAATACTGAATAACTTATTTTGTTTAGTACATATTTATTTCAGTATGTAAAATTTCCTTTACAATTCTTCAGAGACCAGAGTGGAGTGGTAAAATTTTATGGAAGTTTTGCATTTAATAGAAAACGAAATGTATTGGAATTGGAAATAAAACAAGATTATACATCTCCTGGAACTCAGAAATATGTGGTAAATGTTCTTTATGAAGTGGCCTTTTGCACTGCTGTCTTCCCAGTTTCAATAAAGGAAGGGCTAAGTGGTGGGGTTACTAATTAGGTGTTTCATAATGAGATTTTAAGGAGAATGAATTGAGAAAACATTGACTTTGTCAGTTGAAGGGAAGAGGAGGTACAGAGAGAGATTTCAGGGGACTCAGAGTCTCCCAATTTTCTCCATTCCCCTCTTCTTTGGCACCAGTTGCCTGTGTCTCCAAATACACATTTTGTGTAATATTGTTTTATATCTTTATATATAGCTATTTATACACATAAGCATACATATTGGTATTTTTCTATTACATCTTTTAACAGTATTTTTTTTTCTTTAAAGGGACCACTTAAAGTGACAGTACAAGAGTTAGATGGATCCTTCAATCATACATTGCAAATTGAAGAAAACAGCCTTAAACATGATATTCCCTGCCATTCCAAAAGCAGAAGGTAGGCATTAAATCATAACTATAAACTGAAAGTCCTGCAGATTAAAGTGCCAACATAAAATTTTGTTGTATACCTAATTTTTTAGTTAGAGAGCATGTTATCTAATATCTTTTTTCACCATTTTACTTCAAGTTAGCATTACCAAACATTCTTTGTTTGCTTTATGTTCTTGATGACATTTTTATCTTTAGAATGAATTGATTTTTACAATTTAGTTTTGAGAATCCTTATTTTGTAGGGAGAGGGTGAAGGGATAGAATAGAAGTTTGAGTCTTTGGATACAGGAAAGGTTAAAGATGTATAGCTTAAATTCAATCTTTCTAGTCTTGTTGGATTAATATCTACAGGAAATATTAGAAAAATTATGATTGAAGAGCTGAATATATCATGAAAAGCCCCTGCATCTTATTTATTATGTCTCCTCTTCCTTCTCTGTATCAGCATGCCTCTGCAGAACATTCTTGATGTCTTTCAATGGCAAATTGCCACTTTACTTCAAAAATGTCCAACAGTTCACCTTTTATTTAATGTATTTTTCCTTTACCACTTATTTAACTCAGTAATTAGTATATACTCTGAATAATGAAAGATGAGAACATTTCTGTACTTGCTGGAGAAATATCAGCATTTCAGGAACAGAAGTTTTATACTCATTACTATATTTAGTTCATTTCAGGCAGATGAGAATATCTATTAATTTTGAAAGCCTTCAAAGAACTTGATTCTGAAATCTTTCTGTAATTCTTACTCTGCGAAAATTCTTAATTCAGAGTGAAATCCTCATTTCTTTTTGTCCTATCTACCTCGGAAATTTGGAACATGTGATCGCTACTGTTAGGTTTTTTTTCTTTATAATAATAGTGTGTCATTTGAATATTCTTTGGTATGAGGAACACAGGAACACTTTGTTCTCTGTTCCTATTTTTTCTTTGCCCTTCCTAAGTTTTTAGAATGTTATCTACTAGGTTTTGTGATACAGGAATAATTTACATGGGAACAATTGCTTTTGTTTTTGCTTATCTTAAATTTTATGCATATTAATTAGTTCTACATCTTAATACTCTTAAAATGTTTTATTATTTAAATACTTTATTTCAAATGGGACAGAGCCTTGCACATGTAGCACACAGTTCAGAACTACTCACATCTCATTTCAAGCCCAGTCATTTTTCCATTTGTTATAAAGGATTTCTTTACTGATAGATTCTCTTATCTATGTAAAATTGTAGCTACCAGTTCTTGGGAATATATGTTTTATGTTGTTATTTAATTATATATTTCTGCTTCTTGTTAAAATTTGATCAGAAAAAGATTTTAATATTTACTTCATTCCCTCCAGCTTCAAAATAGATTGTGTTGTGTTTTAAATTTCATTACATTTGATATCTGTTTTTCCTTAGGATATCTTTCAATGTTGTGAGAAATCCTTTGTGTTTTTTTTTTCCTTTTGAAAATATTAATTAAGGGGGTACAATTGGTTTTGTTACAGGATATCTTGTATAATGCTTTAGTCAGGGCTCTTTTTGTGTCTATCACCACAATAGGATTCATTTGTACCAGATAGGTAAGTTTTTATCCCACACCCACCCTCCTATCCTCCGAAATCCTTTATTTAAACTTTAGCTATTCTCAATCTCCATATAGAATTGGAAATCTCATAATTTTTGAACTTACTTTTCCTTAAATATAGGAATAAAAAGAAAAAAATCCCACTGATGAATGGAGAAGAAGTTGATATGGATCTTTCTGCAATGGAGTAAGTTAGTTAAATTAAATTTAAGGGTACAGTATTTTCTGTGTTCTCATTTGTCTCATTTGTTATGCTTTATCTAAAAGTATGTAATTTTCCTCCAAAGGAGTGCTTTTAAAACTTTTTAAAATAAATAGAAATCCTATGTTAAGAACAAGTTTTACATAAAGTCATAACTAATCAAAGAGATTAAAGTAAGTCTGCCTTGGCCTAGGTGAAATTAAGAGGAAATTCATTATGGTTGTGGAGGTGGGCACAGGCTTCACTAGGCAGCTTTCTTGCTCTCTCTTGGTGGCCTAGAGCAGTGCTTCTCATGCTCTAACACACATGTAAAATCACTTGGATATGTTAAAATACAGTCTCTCATCTAGTACTACACTTGTGGAGCCTGGTAGTTTGCATTTCTCTCATGAGCTCCCAGGTGATATTGATTCTATTTGTCTTTGGAACAAGGCTCCAGGGCACTTTGAGACTCCCTGTGTTTGCAAAACAATTTAAAAACCACTGTTCTAAATTTTATGTGGTAATTATTGATTGACAGTGTTTTATTTTTAAATAAAATACAACTCAAACTTTCATCCATTCTGTGCCTGTATACTTTTTTATAAAATATCTATAATTATTTACTAACTTGGTTGCCAAATTATCACTACTGTTTATATATAGATTATGTTCACTGATCTTGCCCTTCAACATCAGTGTTAATTTTAATTTTTCCATAGCAAATACTATGCCTATAGTAAGTACCCAGTAGTATTTGTTGAGTTGAATTAATATTACAGGTAGTATTGTTTTGATGAAAGTGTGGACATAGACTAAATTTTTTAAACTGTGCTTGTTACTTTGAGAAGTACATGAGGATAAAGTTATGATATGCCTCCAAATTACGATTTTAGAACTTGCTCTTTGAAAAAGGTGATAATGACTCTAGCATTTTTAAAAAGCTTTAAAAATCTAAACAAATTATTGTAGTAAAATAAAGGCTTTCTTTTCTTAGTCACAAATTGATTTCCAATAAAGGATGGTATTTATAGCCACAGTCAATTATTAAGGCTATAGGAAGTTAAATGAAGAAATTTGTCTCATTCTCTTTTTTCATGTCACATAATCACAAATCAAAATCCCAAAAATAACATTTTCAGATGGAAAATGAAAAATTCAGTGTCCTTTGTGGCAACTATTTTCTTACCCTTGAAGATCTTTTCAACAAGATAGATGTAGATTAGGCACTGTGAGAAAGTTGAAATATATTAAACGTAATGAGAAATTTGTCAGTGCAATTTAAAAAATGAATACAGTAAAAGTCCAGGCAGCTTTGAATACTATGTCTAACTTCTGGTAAATAAATCCTTTGTTTTTTTTTTCCTCTAAATATATAGAAGTTTTAATTAGCTGGGCATGGTGGCACATGCCTGTAGTCCCAGCTACCCGGGAGGCTGAGGCAGTAGGATCGCTTAAGCCCAGGAGTTTGAGGTTGCTGTGAGCTAGGCTGATGCCATGGCACTCACTCTAGCTCGGGCAACAAAGCGAGACTCTGTCTCAAAAAAAAAAATTAAATAAATAAATATATAGAAGTTTTAAAGGTTAAAATAAATAAAAAAGAAAATTTTATTTTCTTTCAGTGCTGATTCCCCTTTGCTGTGGATAAGGATAGACCCAGATATGTCAGTATTAAGGAAGGTAGAATTTGAGCAAGCTGATTTTATGTGGCAGTATCAGCTCCGCTATGAGAGGGACGTTGTTGCACAGCAGGAATCCATTTTGGCCTTGGAAAAATTCCCTACTCCAGCATCCCGGCTTGCACTCACTGATATTTTAGAACAAGAGCAGTGTTTCTACCGAGTAAGAATGTCAGCTTGCTTCTGCCTTGCAAAGGTGAGATTATATATAGCAGAAAGGAAACAAGATGACTACTATATATATATTTTTTTAAACCTCTGAAAATGAATTAAAGTTCATATAGTCTTTAAATTTACTTGGTAGTTGATTCTTTGAAAGCTTTGCCAAATACTTTCAGCAGGACTGTTTTGAAGGAAGCATGTTTTGACCTGAAAATAGATATGCACAAAAATTCTATAATTGTCAAATTGAGAAGTCAGATTTTAAAATCAAAGAAAATTTTTACCATTTTATTGAATTGCCAACCTCATTTTTAAAGCAAAGAATATATTTGGTAAGAAATTCCTTGACTTATGTTTTACATTATATACATGAGATCAGTAATCTTAATTTTCCCAGTGTTTTAATTATTTCACATTGATTTGGGCTTAGTAATCAGTATTAGCAGTAAATAATTTAGAATGATAGGCTCTATATTTAACATTCTAGAAAAGTTAATTTGTTAAGAAAACCAAATGTTTTTCTTTATATGCAAAAAATATGAAGGTTGAACAAATGAAAACCAGAAAAATGCAGATAAAATTTTGGCCAGAAATTATATTTTCCAGGTATTTAAAAAGCATCATGATAATAGGTTCATTCCCATGTAGTGACTCTTGAATTCCTCACTGCTAAATTCATTTGTCTTACATTTCTACAAATTATAATGGTGTAGATTTGTTTTACTTTTAATAACAAGTGAGTAGTTGAATTCCTATGTTCTCAGATATCTGAGGGAAAACAATGATTTTCTTTGATAATCATCTGCTAAGGATATAATTTCCTTGCTTCTATAAAGATCTTTGTGATTCTTGCATACTAAGATTTCAGCAGATCCATAAAGTTGTAGAATATGTTGTTTAAAAGTTAATTATAATTTTCTTTTCAGGCATGTTTTTTATATTCCCTAAAAATATCAGTAGCAACATGTGGATTTTTTTGTAAAGCCTTAAATGTTAGCACTGCATTTGGCTTGTTTTTCAATTAGGGTAGATTGAAAAACCTCTAAAATCCATGGTGTTGTTTCTGTTTGATAAATTTAAAATATTAGAATTATATCTGCCTAAGTGAATAAAGACAAACTTATTCAAAATAGAAGTATTTTGGACACATTTTCCTAAAACATAAAATACTGCAATTTAGAAATTAACTTGTAGTAAATAATTGTAAGTACACATAAGAATTTTTTTGGAGGGTGAATTTGTATATTTTCTTAAAAATGGTGATAAAATGCTAAATTATATTAAATTTCTGAGAATTGAAATTATTGAAAACTAATCCAGTTGTAGTATCAATAACTTTTAGAAAGCTCTTTTATTTATTTAAAAATATGTTTTCAGTGATGATGGAAATTATTTCATTTTCTAATGGTTTGCAGATTGCGAATTCAATGGTGAGCACATGGACAGGACCACCAGCCATGAAGTCACTCTTTACTAGAATGTTTTGTTGTAAAACTTGTCCAAACATTGTGAAAACAAACAACTTCATGAGCTTTCAAAGTTATTTTCTACAGAAGGTACAGTTTATTTCTAATTTTCTCATGGTGGTTTTTATATATCTCAGTTTAGCTTGGAGACTGTTCAAATAATAGGTGTGTTTACTTTCTTTGCCTTTGTTCTTTTTTTGCATGTAAAGTTTTTTCCAAAACTTTAAGTGATTGTTCACTGTCTTTATGATCTGTGTATAAGTAACTCACTGTCCACGTTAGTACTAAAGTGAATAGAAATGGTTAATTTGCCTTTTTGGTTGATCACGTGGGGTAGGGAGAGGTGGGTAAGCCCTTCTGATGGCAGTCCTTCTAGAATGTGGACAGCACATCTGAGTCCATAGAGCTATAATTTTAGTCCTAGCTCTGTTACTCAGTAGCAATTTGCATCATGGACAAGTTTCTTAACCTTCTAAGCCTCAGTCTACTCAACTATAAAATTTATCTTTTTTAGAATTAAGTAAGATCAAGTATGTAAAGTGTTTTATACTATACTTATTACGTAGTAAGTTTTCTGTAGATGGTCATTTAGAAAGTAGTGATGTGGAATGGTTAGAGTCACTGTTTGAGGAAAGGATATGGGAATGGCAGGGTGGTTAGCATTTTGGTGATTTGGAAATCATTTGTATAGTTTTTTTGAGTAATTTAATAATGATGGCAGAGATCAGATTAACTAGATTGAACTAGAAAGGAAGAGTGAAGTTGAAGTAGAGAAAACTAATAAAGCCTATTCTTTTAGTTGAAGAATATGAGAAAGGGGACTATGTTGAGGATAAAGCAAGGTTGATAAAAGAACCTTTTGGGTTTGTTTTGTTTTGTACAGAGGAAAAAGAAATTTGAAGCATGTTTGGCACAGTGAAGAGGGAAAGAGAGAATAGTCAAGTGGGAGAAAGTAAATATAAAAGAAGATGTGCCAAGTTCTGAAGGTGTTAGTAGGGGGTAGGGCACAGTAAGGAAGTAAATTTTAGAAAAGATAAGAACATACCTTTTTTGGAGGCAGGTACAATGCAGATTGAAAACAAGTGAAAAGATAGATGTTCAGGGGGGTGTTAGGCACGCTGAAATTTATGTATGATAGAAGGAAAAGTAAAAAGATTGCACATCAGCATTGGGGTGCCTGTTAGGAGTGACAGTCATGATATGTTTACAGCAGATTTATCAACAAGACAGATTCAGGATGATCCAGGTTGAGGAAAGATTATACCGGTATGATCAAAGAAGTCTGTGGCATCCTGTTATTTTATTTTTAAGAACTGAACATTGGATAGTACTTAAATGTGTTACTCAGCTCTGTATTGCCGTTTCACTAATTTATGGTTTGGAAACAAGTTAATTTCTATGTCTACTTAATATATCCCCTTCATTATGCCCTTGTGCTTCCATATACCTTAGATCAATGTTTCAAATTGGAGTTGTGAACCATTAGTGAGGGGGTCATGAAATCAATTTAGAAGTTTGTGTTCGTTTTTTAAAATAAAAGAAAACAAAATAGGCAGTATCTCGGTGCTTCACATGTGATGAGGGTAAGTATAAGGCTTTTTTGGTTTTATTTTTTAGTTTGTATACATTGCATGTGAAGTGTGTATGTGTATGTTAGGTTGAGTTATAAAGTGTATTTTTTACTGTGAGTTGCTGTCAAAAAAGATAGAAAGTCAGTGCTTTTAGACCAATTTACCTGTTATAATACTTCTAGTGGGCAGGAAAGAAAGAGAGAGGTTTGGTGCCTAAATCAAACTTGAGTCCCAAAAGGGCAGAATAGGCATAGGGCACATATTTCTATGGAAAAGAGCCTTTCCCTCAGTTGTCCTTATAGCATTAACATTGACTATTGTTGTTCCTGTTTCCTCTGTTCCTTTAGGCAAGCAAAGAGCCATCTTCCTTTCTGACCTCCAATTTAGAGGGTATAGTTATTTTGAGTAAGAGGGGATAGTCCATATCTACCCATGTGTTAAGGACTAAGATGTCTATTCATCTGTAGTTCTGCCTAGAACTTAGTTAGCTTTGTTTTACTGATGGAGTTACTACTGTGTATGAGTCATGCTTCTACTTTGAAAAGTTGCGTATGAAAATTTGGAAAGGAGAAAGTTAGGTTGGATTTCAGATAATATGCCATTTTTCCTTGGGTTGAGGATTGAGTGTTCCGAGAATCAGTATGTTCTAAGACTGATGATTGAGCTCTGCCATATGCCACATGACTCCAGCTACTGTATCATTTAATCCTAAAACTGGTTGTGAGGAAATGAGGCTTCTATTCAGTAAGCAACTAGCTAAAGACATCTACCTTAGTAGATAGTAGAGTTTGGAGTTGAATAATGGTCTGTCTACTGCTAAAACTCATACCCTTTACGCTGAATCACATGAAAGTGAATTTATACAATTTAGATTATAAGTATTTCCTCTGGCAAATGAGGATGAAGGCACGTGGCCTGCAGAGTGTGTCCAGTCATGCAGCTCTGCCCTTGGTTTCCTGCCCAGCTCTTCTGTTTGAAGGCTTTGAGATTAGCATCCTCAGTGGGAGGGGTTGGGGGAGAGAGGGCTAAGGCTCCATCCAGATACCTATGTCAATGGATTGTAGTAATGAAAATGGAAAAGTTAGGTTATGTGCTTAAAATAAGTCTTTTTTTTTTTTGTAGACTATGCCAGTTGCGATGGCTTTATTAAGAGATGTTCATAACCTTTGTCCCAAAGAAGTCTTAACATTTATTTTAGACTTAATCAAGTACAATGATAACAGGAAAAATAAGGTAAGTTTCTTTTCTTAATATTGTAAAACCACCCAGTGATATTTTGTTTTTAAAGATCTATTTAGTCTACAGACTCATAGTTGAGTCCATGGTACTTGAAACTTCTAAGGATAGAGACTTATAAACATGATTTATTAGAATAACTAGTAGATGAAAACCAAGATTAATTGGTTTTTAAATGTTCCTCAAGTCTCTTATAATGTGGAGATAGTAGTGTATCAGATTTTGGGGAGCCAGCTAAAATTTCTCTTGCTCAAGTCTGACAGCACAATTTTATTTTTGTTTTTATTTTACCAAATGATACCAAGAAAATAATTCCCAATTGGAATTAACTTGTTTATTGATGAATTTGATTTTTTTTAATCATTGTGTGTTTTTATTCATTTATTTAGCAAATAGCTATTGGATGCTATGCTTCAAAAGTTATTTCACCTTTCTTGTTACCAGTCTAACAATCATTAAATGTTTTGAGAATATATACTATGCTAGGTAGTGTACCATGTTAAATAGTAATAGAAAGAAAAGATGGTTGATGTTTTCAGGAGCTTCATTTATTCATTAAAAATTTATTGAACAAGTGCTGTATATTAGTCTGATTCTTGGCCCTCAAGGATGCAGCCTAGTAGGGGAATCAGACAAGCAGTTAACAGTCAAATGTGATAATTGCTACAATGGAAGCATACATGATTTCCTAGTACAGTCTTCTCTCAGTATCCATGGGGGATTTGTTTCAGAACCCCCTTCAGATACCAAAGTCTACAGATACTTAAGTCGCTTATATAAATGGTGTGTAGTATTTGCATATAACCTACTCACATCCTCTTGTATGCTTTATATCATCTCTAGATTACTTATAACTAATATAATGTAAAGGCTATGTAAACCATTGTTATATTGTTTAGGGAATAATAGTAAGAAAAAAGTCTTGTCCATATTCAGTACAGCCACAACCATCCATTTTTTTTCTTGAATATTTTTGATCCAAGATTGTTGAATTCATGGGTGGAAAACCTATAGAAGTGGAACCCATAGATGTAGAGGGCTGACTATAGTGCCTATTTTCAAGGATGTGGGGAGAAAGACTCAGGGAAGTTTTGTATAGAGGTGGTGACCCTCAGCCTGAGTCATAAAGATGAATAGGATTTTTCCAGAGTATGAATAAGAGCAGTCTAGGAAGGTCATTCCAGATGGAAGGAACTGTCCATGCAAAGATATATGTAATTCTTAGGATAATTCAAATTGATGAAAAGTTTAATATAACATTATAATGGTAAAAAAAAAATACAGCCATGTTTATTAAAAGATAATTGGTAATGAAAATTAAGAAAATTTTGCCTTTCTAAATAACATTCAAATATTTTAAACTTAAAAGACTTCTTAAAAAATAAATGCTTTAGAAGAATACGTTAAGAATACATTATAGCTGATTCACTTTTTCTTGCTATTTGTGAATACTGTTGACTTCCTCTTTGATAGGCTCTATGATAATTGGTCTCTTCCAGAACACTGTATACTAGGGACATAGGAGTTCAAGGATGTCTTTTAGTTGCCTTTGTCATGGGTCCAACTTTTTTTGATGAGTAGCAAGCTCATCTAGGCAGACCCATTTTCAGAAGCATGTGCTTTATTTTTTCATTATTATTTTGCTTAAGTGGCTCAGATTTTCGTGTAATTTAACACTAAGAATAAAACAAATAAAATTTCTAATTAGAAATTTCATTTAGTGCTTTATTTCAATCAATACTTAGCTGTCTAAGTAGTTCCCAAGGAAATTTTATGTAACGGACTGTGTAACTGGTTGTATCTCTCATTATTTCCCTTAAAAGTTCTTAATTTCAGGACCACATGAAAGGTTTTTCAGCTATCAATCTTGAAATTGTATTGGCCTACTCATAGGAAGCCCTCAAATATATCCATAAAACATAATTACTGTTATTTTTTGTTATTGGAATTACTATTTCATGCTTGATTTGGGGGTTTGACTCCCATATCATAATGATAATTATTATTGTTGTTATTATTATTTTGAGACAGGGTTTGGCTATGTTGCCCAGGCTGGAGTGCAGTGGCGTGATCATAGCTCACTGCAGCCTCAAACTCCTGGGCTCAAGCGATCCTCCTGCCTCAACCTCCTAAGTAACTGGGACTACAGGTGTGCACTACTGCACCTGGCTAATTTTTCTATTTTCTGTAGAGGCGGGGTCTTGCTATGTTGCTCAGGCTGCTCTCAAACTCCTGAGCTCAAGTGATCCTCCGCCTTGGTCTTCCGAAGTGCTAGGAGTTCAGGTGTAAGCTAAAAGTCTAATCAGTTTTTATAGTTAGATGCTGTAAATTAAGCAGTTTCATAAGATTAGCACCTGAGGATACTAAGGATAGCGTAAGTGCAAATAATATTAATAACAACAGTAACACTAATAATAGCTTACTTCTTGCGTGTTCCATGCCCTATACCAAAACATGAATAATTTAATGTAATCCTCACTAGACCTCTGAAATAGGTACTATTATTACTATCCCAATTTTCATGTAAGCAGATTGAGGGTTATAAAGGTTAAGAGATTTACCCAAAGTCATATGTATAGGAGACCCAGGAATCAAATCCAGATCTGTCTGATATCAAAGTTTATTCTCTTAAAAATTGTGGTTGGGAGAAAGAGGTTATATTGTCATTTAAAGATTCACAGATTAATGAATTATAACTACCAAAAAAGATGTGATTGGGTGAGCATCTATTTAGTTGATTAAATTATCAATTTTTTTCCGTTTTTGCTTTTTGAAGTAGCTTGCTTCCAACCACAATAATTTTTCTTAGAGAGCTTTGGTTAAAAAGGAGAGTGACACATAGATATAAAGTTTTTAAAGTCTATGAGAAGAAATGACAGATTTTCTACAAGTAAAATTAAATTAGAAATATAAAAAATCTAAGTCCTAGAAAAACGGTAGGACTTGGGGAAAACATTTTTAACATCTTATTAATTGGGCAGGAGTATGAAATTCAATATTGTGGGTGAATTCGTTTTCAAGAGGACTAAAACTTAATCCTTTTAAACCTAGTTATTAGCAATTTTACATGTAAATCTTTTGTACACTTATTTCTAACAAATTATATATATGTATATGAAATTTCTCTACCATATTAAAGTATGCAAAACCTGGGATGAACTGTTACTGATACCAAAGGATTGTTGTTAAAAACATTAGTCATTCTTTGCTATAGTACATTAATTTTTTGTGTGTGGGGGGGGAGAATTTTTGCTCTATTGAGTGACCCTCCTTGGCTGTGCTCCACAAATTACTGCTTCACTTTGTCTCTTGTAACCTGGGGATGATAAATAACTTAGTTTGTTCAATCACTATGATAGTTTCTGTAAGAACTGGATGTGATCTGAGGGTAAAAATTAAATCTTTTGGTTTCCCTACTCCACTGATACTTGCTTCTCATTTTTCATTTCTGAATTCATTCTTATCTGGATGTTTAAGTCTGAAAAAAGGAGCTCTTACTTTGTTGGTAAAGTAGTTATTACAGATAACAACGAGCCTACAAAAGTACCTGAAGAAAACCTGTAAACATAATTTGAACAGTCTCTGAATGGTGTGAAACAAAACTCAGAAAGTATGAAAGAGAATGTTGATAAATGCAACTGTGTTAAAATAAAATTAGCATGGTAAAAAAAATAATCACTATCATTGTGTTTGGCTCCAGAGAAAAGAATTAGGCCCAGTAAACTGAAGTTACAGAGGTTAAATTTTCAATCATTAGAGTGGTCTGAAAGCAAAACTTTATCCATAGTGAACACTTCTGGGGTATTTTTCCTTTGGTTTTGTTTGTTTATGTGCCTTATTTAGTTTTTTTTCTGCCCAGTATCTGAACCAAAAAATGTTTAGAGACTCTGCATTAGTGTATTAATGTGAGGTTCTGACTCCACAATGAAAGTCAAAAGTGGGCAGGTATTCCTCTTCCAGTTATCTGACAGTTTGTGTTAGCACAAAATACTTTCTGTACTGCTAAGAGAATTAATTCACTTTGCTCCATGTTCAAATTCCCAGGCCAGGGCACCTGATTTGCTGAGTTTAAGTCAAGCCACACCCAGTTTGCCTTTTAATAAATTGCTTCTCTGGGAATTGACTGTGATATGGATTTAGGATTTTTTTTTAATGGTCTCCTCTATTTTGTCTGCTTCTCTGGCAGAACTCCTGCCATTCATATCTTATGTTTCCTATACCAGCCCTCCAATTACTTTATATTTTCCTTTCTATTTTCTATTTCTTTTTGCTCAAAATTTTGGGAGATTTTTTTCAATTTTATATTTCAGTTAATTTTTATCTTTATTCTCTGCATGTTCTTTCTTTTTAAAATAATGTTATGCTATTGGAAGACATACCTTAATTGGTTATTTCTCAGACAATATCAATAATAATTTTGAATTTTGTTTTTGGTCCCCTATGATTTTCTTTTCCTTGAATTCCCCATTTCTTCCAAGTTGCTTTTTTTCTCTTTGTTCTGGTCTCTGTTTTTTATGTTGATGCTTTTCTCAAATATCTGGTGAGCCTTCATTATGTGTTTTTATATTAGAGCATTAAATATCTGATTTGAAGCTCTGTTATAGCAGGCTTTGTGGGCTGTGGTCTCCTTTTAGAAGAATCTGGCTAGTTTACTACAAGAGTACCTGGCACATTGTAAGTATTTATTCAGTAAGCTAATATATCACTGGTTAGTGAATCTCTTTCACTCTGTTTTCCAAAGTGACTCTATGCCAAGAACAGAATTGAATATTTAGTAGTGAACTTGCTTGTGTTTTCAAATAAATTATATTTT
This sequence comes from Lemur catta, assembly GCF_020740605.2. Classification (NCBI taxonomy): domain Eukaryota; kingdom Metazoa; phylum Chordata; class Mammalia; order Primates; family Lemuridae; genus Lemur; species Lemur catta. The sequence continues at coordinate 42,038,239 of NC_059136.1, forward strand.
TAAGTTACATTTTATTTTATTAATTTTGATCAGAAGAGTGAATTTTATTTTTTCTTTGGCTTAGTTTTCAGATAACTATTACCGGGCAGAAATGATTGATGCCCTGGCCAACTCTGTTACACCTGCAGTTAGTGTGAATAATGAAGTTAGAACTTTGGATAACTTACATCCTGATGTGCGACTCATTCTTGAAGAAATCACCAGGTTTTTGAATATGGAAAAACTTCTTCCGAGTTATAGACATACCATCACTGTTAGGTATGATTAAATTCTTTACTTTTTTTTTAAATTTATTATAACTACAAAAGAAATTTATTCTGAGAAAATTAGGAAATATAGTAAAGTAAAAAAGAAAATTAAAATTCTCTGTGATTCTGCCAAGCACAGATAAATTGTTAATTGCAGAATGTCCTTCTAAGATGTCCCTCTATAACTATATAAATTTTTAATTACTTGAGATTATATTTTGTGTATTTTTTGGTGTTCTGTTGTATTGTAAACAGTTTCTCATGTCATCAGAAATTCTTTATAAGCCTTATTTTTTATGTCTGCATATTTTATTTCATTAAATATAGTATAAACATTTCTTTTTTTTTTTTTTTGAGACAGTCTCACTTTGTTGCCTGGGCTAGAGTGAGTGCCGTGGCGTCAGCCTAGCTCACAGCAACCTCAAACTCCTGGGCTGAAGCGATCCTACTGCCTCAGCCTCCTGAGTAGCTGGGACTACAGGCATGTGCCACCATGCCCGGCTAATTTTTTTCTATAAATGTATTTTTAGTTGTCCAGATAATTTATTTCTATTTTTAGTAGAGACGAGGTCTCGCTCAGGCTGATCTCGAACTCCTGACCTCGAGCGATCCACCCGCCTCGGCCTCCCAGAGGGCTAGGATTACAGGCATGAGCCACCGCGCCCGGCCAGGATAAACATTTCTTAGCCTTCTTTTAAGATGTTTTACTTCTATCTACTTATTTGTATATGGCTATTAAAAGTTCTGCTTATTTCCTTAGGTGTTTGCTAAAAGTTACTTACTGATTCAAACATAATTTTAACCTTCTATATATATAGCGAATATATTACTAAAACATTGGAGAAAGTACTTTATTTAAATTATATTTTATGCTAAATACTTTCTTCTGAAGAGTATTCTTGTTATAATTATACTGGAAACTTTGAGTTTTGAAATTTGTTTTAGTAGGATTTAGACATTAATTTTGAATTTTTACAATTGCAAAAATTTAATACAGTCATGGGACATTTAAAGAGTGTACTGACACAAACCTAGATGATGCAGCCTGTTACACACCTAGGCTATGTAGCCTATTGCATCTAGGATACAAACCTGTACAGCATGTTATTGTGCTGAGTACTGTTGGCAATTGTAATACAATGCTAAGTATTTGTGTATTTAAACATATCTAAACATAAGAAAGGTACAGGAAAATATAGTATAAAAGATGAAAAAAAGGTACACCTATATAGGACACTTACCTTAACACATTGATTGCAACACTAGAAAAAAAATTTTTTTTTCCTTGGGGGTGTCAGTGTTTTATTACGAAAATAGAATAAAAACTTCAAAAACAAAATGATCCTTTCTAATTTAATGAAAAATTTGTTATTTTTTATTTTCTCTGTGTGTGAATTATATGCAATTGAATTGTCAATATTAATTGTAGCAATAAGAACGTCAAGTAAGATTTTCACGAACCAACTGCAGGGTTTTGCCCCCATACATATTATGTGTGTTACATGTATACTACAGTATGGCAGTATGAGTTGCCTGCGTACCACGTGGCTCCCAAGGTAAAGAGACATGTGAGTTACATATGCTTCATGAGGCCCTGGGCTCAAAACTAGTGTGAGTTAAATACAACTCACAGGGCAGTCAATGTGTTAAATGGAGCTTGCAAGACTGGAAGTTGCTGTAGTTGAGCCAATAAGTGAGTGGTAGTTGAATGTAAAGGCCTAGGATATTACTGAACACTACTGTAGACTTGATAAACACTGTACACTTAGGCTACACTAAATTTATAAAGAAAATATTTTTCTTCTGTAATAAATTAATTTTAGCTTACTAAATGACCACTGTGATACACACAGTCCATCATTGACCAAGACGTCTTTATGTGATACATGACTATTACAGAATTGAAAGTGGATTCAAATCACATCAGTTTTTTAATTTATTGCCACAAATGAACCTCTAATACCAGGGAAACAAATTTGATTCATAATACTTCAATGAAAGTAGTTAATTGAAGTATCTTTCTCCCCCTAGTTGTTTGAGAGCTATTCGGGTGCTTCAGAAGAATGGACATGTGCCAAGTGATCCTGCTCTTTTTAAATCTTATGCTGAATATGGCCACTTTGTGGACATCAGGATAGCAGCTTTGGAAGCAGTTGTTGATTATACTAAAGGTAATACTTTAGAAACAGATGCTCTTATTATTTTAGAAAAAGTATTTACTTTTTAAAGCCAGTCCTGGTTATTGGGTTTTCATAGTATGTAAAATACAGATATTTTAATTTTAAATTCCCGACTCACTGATTTAGAAATAATCTCAGTAAATGTAGTGTTCACATAAGATTTAATAAATGAAGGAAAAGAATAAAATTATAGATATCTTTGGCCTTTCCAAAAACTCAAGTATATCATTCTGTATCTTTAATTGCTTATTATTTTTAGAAATAGGAGATGATTTAGGGGAAATTTTTAAGAAGAATTAAAGAAAACATCTTAACACCTGTGTAAAAATTTGTGTCTGTGAAAGTAGAGCAACAGACTAAACAGGAGCTTCAGGAATTAGGCAAGGTTTCATGAATTTGGAAAAAACATAAATAAGGCCAAAAAATGGGCAAGAGAACCCATATACAAATACATACCCAAAACATTTTTAAAAATTTAGAGAAGAAAAAGAGTTAAAAATGTAAAAAAAATAAAAAGTCATGAAGAACAGAGCAGGTGGAAGAAAACAGTAATCCAAGAAATAATAGAATACTCTGAAAGAGGATGAGTGGAGCTGACTTAAAGTAGATTCTGATGAAACTTTAATTTTTAAGGTTAAGGAAAAATGTGTAAGTTCCTGGGAATATCAGAACCAGGCTATTGTACAAGGTAAAAGAATAGTGTAGCATATGAATTTGTTATAACATGAAGAGTCAAAAGACAGTGAACAAATAAATGGCTATGTAATGTTTAGGGAAAATTATGATCCAAGACTCTCTACCTTGCTAAGTTGTTGCTCATGTAGCCTGTGGAATTATAACTACATATCCTATGTAACATTCTTAAAAACATAACTCCCAAAGATAATTTTCAACTAACCTGGATGTAGTCAAGAATGGTGAAAGTATGAAATAAACAATGATAAGTAACTAGGCCTATAAAATAGTTAAATATTTGTTAAACTGGTTGTAAAATTTAATGCACATTTTGAAAATAATTTTTTAAAAATAATATGCAAGTTGAAGGAATATGTAAATGTGATTTACATCTAAAATCCCGGATGATAGTACTAAAATACGGCAAGAGTAAAGAAGTGAAAGCATGCTAAACTTCTTGTCTGACTGTGGAAAAGAAAGGAGGAGTGAGAGAAGTTCTTTAGTAGATAACGGTTCATTTAAAAATGTAAAGTAGAGGAAAGTGTACTTAAATCTTGGTAATTTTTTATAAATTTCAGTAGAAATACTTGTTTGCAGTCAGTAAATAAAGGGTAATAATAATATAATGTGTATATGCTACATGTTAGCCTAAGTTCAGAAAGGACTGTCATTTGTTCTTTTTTATTGAAGATTAAAATATTCTTTCTTGTAAGAAATAATTGTGAAAATAGTGATTTAGTTGTTGTTGTTAAATGAATTTCTTGGCAGGAAAAAAAGTGTAATTCTTTGTCAGTCTTCTTTTCTGTTTTGGAGTTTTACCGATTCATGAAATCCAAAGTTTTGAGATCTACCAAATATGCCAGTGCTCTCAAACTTCTTTCTCAAGATATATGAATGATATTCAGTGTCTTATAGATAAGAAGAAAATTTCATGAATACTACCTGAAATGAAGTAGAATACTAATATTATAATTTCCAATAGAATGCTAAATTGATAGGTATAATTTAATGGATTGGTGTTTAAATGTGAGCTATGAATCCAGACTTTATTTTTGTTAAATTGTAAGTTTAAATACTGTTGCTCAAATTAGAAAATAGAAGAAATGAAAAATATTAGGAATAAAATTCTGAAGACAAAGAGTTTCAAATCATAAAAGCAACACTTGTTGAAAGGTGAATGAAAATATTAATAGCTAACTAGTCATTTTATGTCAATTATGTTCATATATGTTTATATATGAACTATTTTAACTATTTTTATAATTGCGTTTTATATTATACTGAAAAGTTAAGACTGCTCTTTAATCTTAAATGGAAGAAGCCATGTGAGCAAAAACATTTGATTGGGTGCCATAATTTAAATATCTAGAAACATAATTTTATTTAAACAAGTTTTGTCCAGTTTGAGAGTTAATCATCTCTAATATAGGGCTTGTAATAAATTATAATTTGCTTTATGTTGCATTTGCCATTGGTTTGAATTATTTAATGATGTAAAGAGTATGCACTTGGTGCTATTTTAGCGGCCTCCAGCTGGAGGTTTTTCCAAGTTCTTGTTGATTTTCAGGAAAAAAATTTCAGGATATACCACATAAGCCAAGCAAGTGGCTTTTTAATTGAAAAATTGAAGTGAAAGTATGCTCTCAAGAGCAGAGAGCGGGCAGGCTTGAAAAGAGCTGCTACACTGGGAAGAAGTGGTTTTTGATCTTTGGAAGTCTTATTAATTGAAGGGAAGAATATTCAAGGCTCCATAGCCTTGAATGGGTTGGGTTTTACTAAGAATTGGGTTTCCTCCTATTCTTAGAATTGGGTTCCTTCCCATTTTCATGCTTTATATGGTTGTTTCAGAACTGTCAGGGTGATTTCAGGGGTAGGGAAATTATGTAAGAAAATGTAAGAGCTTGCCTACAGCCTTTACTCTGAAAATCCAACCAAGGCAGAGTCCTAAATATTAAGTGTAAACTCCTGGCTTATCATTTATTATTTAATATGTTATAATTAACAACAAATATATTTTGTTATTTTTATTTTCAGTGGATAGGAGTTATGAAGAACTGCAATGGCTACTTAATATGATTCAGAGTGACCCTGTACCCTATGTAAGGTTAGTTTATATACTATAATATTTTATAAATCCTAATGTGACTTGAATAACTTCAGATTATATATGAACAGTTGTTTATGATTTTTGAAAATGTGGGAATATGTTATACATTTATTCATGTCCTTTTCTATTTGTTTTTTTTTAAATTTGATTTGCCTTTGGAAAGAAATTTTCAAAATACATTGTTAATAAAGTTTTAGTCCCTGTAGTTTTAGTATGATTTCTATTGCAAATTAAAGAAAACCTTATGAAACAGTTTGTAATAAATGTGGAGGATAAAACCTCTGTATTGATTTCACTGTTTTAAAAGTAATTAAGAGCAATGTTTTAGGACATCCAGTTCTTTTCTGTCTCACATACAATTTCAATTTTATTAGACTTAGAATTTTTAAGGAAGGTAATATGACATTAAAAATTTAGAAAAATAGAGGAAAATAAAAAATCAAATCCTGACATAGTAACTACATTCATTTTTGTATCCCTTTTTAGTTATATCCTTCATTTCTGATGGTTTCTTTTACAAAATAGGATGTTTATAGTATTATATATTAAGATAGGATTAAAACTCACCATTTCTGTTCCTTTTTTAACACATAGTAGGCAAATTTTGTTTCATTTGTCTTAATATGACTTCATAGAATAGAATTTTAAAGCTAGAAAATAACTTACAGCCATTTCAATTAGAAATGAGCACATAGACTTAGATACCTTAATTGTCTTGCTCAACTTTACATATCAGTTGACAGATAATTTTCTTCTAAAATGACATAAAATAATCTCACTGAAATGCATCTCGGTATGAGAAATCTACATGAGAGATTATAGACTCCTAAGGTAGAATTGGTTTTTGACCAACAGTAGATTTTCAGGTTATATATAACAGTGAGTTCCATCACCTCATATTTCAGTGTTTTAAGTGATGTTCATTGTATAAACTTTGTGCAGAGTTTCACTGTTAATATTTTATAGTTCTTGATTTGTAATCTAAGTTGTATTTTAAATAATTTATCCTTGTGATTGATGTACTAAGGGAAGGCTGACATAGAGAAAAACAAACCTCATAATCACGCATTTTAAATTATATGTTCATATTGAGAAAGGATAAACCGGAAACCAGCCTCATCTCTTATCTAATAGAGCTCATACATTTGAAAGCTTGTAAGATCCTACTGACAAGTGGGAACAGAAAGTATAAATACAGTATAAATAAGGTTTATCATGTATTCATTTGTTTTTAATTTACATTAACAGAACTAACATTAGCATGCATATTTCTGAGATCTTGTTTTGAAGACCATGTATTTGAGATCTATATTTTGAAAACCATTTTTAACAGATTATGATTTTTGTAATATTTGAAGTAACTATGTAAATTATATACTATACAATCTAAATAATTCTTTCTTAATACTGTTTTGGAACTGTTAAGGTTCATTCTAATTTCAGAGCACTGTTATTTACAATCTGAAATCTATTTAAAGATTTATTTTATGATTATTTTTAGAATATTTTCTTCTTAATTGATGTGGTTCATTTATATCACCATTAGAGAACCTCTTGGGCTTAACCTAATATCATCTAACACATAGTTTATACTTAAAAAATATTCTCAATTTTTCAAGGAAATATGTTGTTTTTACTGTTATGGACATGTCATGAACCTGTACTTTCTCAAGATTTGCTTAAGGTCTGTTCCAGATGTCTGAAGCATATGCTTATTATGAATTTTTATATTTAACTTCTGAAAAATCAAGCAGAAGATTCTGTCTTCTCTTTTTAGTATTATTTTGAATCTATAGTTATTTATGCATATTTCCTTGTAAAAGCCTTTCTTTTATCCCCTAAACTTATTTCACACAGTTTTAAAATTCACAGCACTAAAGGATATTAACAGAATTCAAATTTACAAATTGCAGCCAAAAGGGGTTAAATGGTTTTACACTACAGTCTAGCAGTTCCACTTTCCTCCCATCTACTTCTCAATTACAAATCCAATTTGATGTCTTACTACCAACAATTAAATATAAAAATTTCTCCAATCCACTTTCTTTAAAGTTTTGCTAACCTCCATAAAAGTTACTTACAACTCAGTTTCTTTCTTCCTCATCTGTATCCAGTATTCCAATTACTCTTGAGTTTTGAATTTCTCAGACTTAGAGCTGGCTTTTTTATCCTTCACTAAATGCTAGAGTACTGCTATCCCTTTCTTCTTTGCTTTCTCTATCCTCTTTTTATGGTGTCTTCTACTTACAGCATCAGATGTTTTATTTTTCAGATTTTGGTTTTATCGCATTGCCCTATTTTTCAGAAGACTCCATAATGTATTCAGATACTCTCTCATATGAGACAACAACTCCCTGTAGTAGAGTTTAACGGTTACCCTCTATAAGGATACTTTTCTTAATCAACTCTTCTCAACCTCAGCTTATTTTGAGGAAGCCTTTTTGTAATCTCCATATTTAAAATATTTAAAATACTTCTGTACACTTCCATGCTTTACAAGGATACTATAATAATGAAGTTTACATTCATTTTATTATCTGAAATGTAGACTTCTTGGCCTATATGTGATTTGTTTTTTGTTGTTGTTGTTGCTCCCTTTTAAGATAGCAGAGTGGAATGTTCATTTTAGAAAATGGGGTGGGAAAGATTCAGTCAGGTTTTAGAAGATTTCATTGTACAGTAAAATGATTTTAGAACAAACAAAATCCACCAGAATTTTTTAGTGAAAAAACAAGTAGTGAATATTTAGGATGTAGTATAGTATCTTTTGAAATAAAACTAAGCTAAACAAAAAACTAGACCTAAGCAGGAAAATGATAAAATAGGAAGGAAGAATTACAGATAATTTCTAAATATTTTATGGTATCTCCTATTCATAGCGTCAGTCAGCAAAGGGTTAGCAAAAATTTACTTGCTTTTTTAATCTTTCAGGCATAAGATTCTAAACATGTTGACTAAGAACCCACCATTTACTAAGAACATGGAGTCTCCCTTATGCAATGAAGCCTTGGTAGATCAACTTTGGAAACTTATGAATTCTGGTGAGAGAGCAGTGATTTAGAAAAATGTTTTGTATTATTAGAGTATTTCCATTTTACAACAGGTTTTCAATTCAGTAGCATTTAAGAACTGAAGTTAAAAGTTTTTGTCTTGTCTATTTTTTTTTTTTTTTTAAGTAGCATGTCACCCCTTTACAGTGGTGGCTGTGGTAGCATTTGTTAAGGCTATACTCACTTTGCTCCACAGGGTGGTTGAGGAAACAAAAATATTAATTATGTGAAAGCATGAAATGGTTGAAGGGCTATAAACAGGAACCTGCCAAGCATTATTATTTTTATTTCAGAAAGTCACAAAGGAGTGAAAAATAAATCTTCCAACCTCTTTTCCCTAGCCACTTAATGGCCTTTCCCAGAGGTAACCAATTTATTGTGTATCCTTCCAGGGGCAGTCAGTGCGTGTAGAATAACACATAGCCTGTATTTTTTAAAAAGTACATGTTGTTACTGTTCTCTACCTTGGAGATCATGGTATTTCATTATAGTTTTAATTTACATTATATGAGTGAGGTCAAGAGGTAGGATAACAGTGCTTAGGAGCACTAGCTCTGGAACCAGTTTGCTAAGGGTTGAATCTTAGCTCAGTTATTTACTCACTGTGTGACTCGTCTAAACTTTTTTCATTTACAAAATGCAGATGATAATGATATCTACTTCTACAAACTGATAAATAAATGAGTTAGTATTTGTAAAGCTCAAGTGACATACTATATACTCAAAAAGTTATACTAGCATAGTGATGATATTATCATTATGCTTCTCATATATTTGAGTTCTTTGTATTCCCTTTTATGTAATTTATTCTATTCTTTGCCATTTTTATTTAATTGGATGATTGGAAATGTTATATATACTTAATGAAAATTTGCTTTATGTCTCTGATAGGTTGAAATTATAATACTGGTTTTCATTTAAAGATGCAATCAAAAACTAGGCTGAAATGCATTTTGCTTAAAGATAAATGGGGTTATTACAGATGGATGGTGGGAGAGCAGTGGGTATTCATTCAAATACTTTTAAGTTTCGAGTGTGTCACTTTATCTTCAGTCTAGAATGTTGGAAAATAACTTGTCCTGCCTATCTCATTAGTGGCTCCTTCACTGACTCACAATTAAATATCAAG